>NW_022198275.1:0-80117 GCF_009176525.2 Contarinia nasturtii | reverse complement strand
GGAGGAGGAGAGCGAGGAGGATCCTCCTCCTCAACTGAGGAGGAAAAGTTTTTTTTGCTCAAAGGGCTATTTTTATCACAAAAATATCATTTTTAGCTAAAAACATTTTCCTCCTCAGTTGAGGAGGAGGATCCTCCTCGCTCTCCTCCTCCTCCTCATTTTCCTCCTCACCATTCCTCCTCCTCAGAGGAACAATCCCTGTGTATTATACATATATTCGATTCAGTAACATACACTTTTGGGAAAATCTTAGCACACATTTCAAGGTCAAATACCTCTGCAGTCAACCGGTAAATGTCAAATTGCAAGGACTTTTTTCTTTGACTCCTTGAATGAGTTTTTTAATAAAATGTTGAAACAAAAACCGAGGAAAAGTTATACTTTGTTTGATTTTGATAGAAGTGTTAAAAAAAACTCAAACACAAAAGCATCGTGGTTTACTACAAAAATAGATTTGGAAAAAATTGCGACACTGAGTTATCAAAGACAATGAAATTTCGTGAACAAAAAATAAGTGTATTCATATGATATTAGTGAGGTCGTCAATTCTTATCAATTTCTTCAAAATTAATGTAATTTCATCACATTTTGTAAATTGGTCATATTTAGTGTCATGTAGTCAGTATAATATATCAAAATACCTTATCAAATGACATAGTCCGATTCATCATCTATCAAACAACACATTTTCAGCTATCAAACGCTTCACAGGCAGTTCTTGTTACTACATGAATACCATATTTTAGTTTCGAATAATTGAACTTGCCTAAATAGATAATCAATTCTATTCACAGTAGAGCACATAGTTGTATATTGAATTTTAATTAAACCAATTTTATAGATTATTTATTCTGAATTTAATGAAATGGCATCGACTCAATTAAATATTTTTTTGTTGATTTTTTTTATTCTTATTTAAATAAATACATATACGCAATTTAAATAAATAAAATTGCGTAAACAAAAAGTAATACAGGACTCATACGAATTAGACCAGCTGAATTGGGTTTAAATGGACAATTTGTGGTTGGTTCACTTGGTTGACTTGATTTTCCATCTATATATTTTGCAATCACACGGAACGTGAAACCTTTTTCTGGTTGAGAAATCTTATGATGTGTATATTTAATATAATCAGCAGCCGTAGTCCACCAATATTCTTTAGATGATTTTTTTTGAATAGTATAGTATTTAATATTTTTTCCACGTGCTTCCCATTCAATTATTGCCACTTTTTCGTTGCATCGAAATTGTGTTATTATCGGTGGCTCTCGTGTTGGCGCTTCGGTTGATGCCACTTCTGTTGGTGGCGCTTCTGTCGGCTTCGGCACATGTTTTGCCATTACACTTTCAATCCAACTAGCATATGAATAAACACGTGTAAAAACGTCTGGATATTTAGTGCCACACTATCAATTAGAATTACATTTTTTCAATATTAGTTTCCAGTTATCTATCTAGTATATTATTTATTATGGGATAATGGGATGTTTCGTTAAAAATACTAACAGGTATGCTCCAGGAAATAATTCCAACCAATACTTTATTTTTGGGATCTCTTGCATCAACCAATGGACCACCTATTCATATAAAAATTTATTTAAATAAAAGTGATTGTTTCGTTATTCGGCATATTGTAAATGATCTTATTTACCAGAATCACCCATACATACTCCCACTGCCTTTGGACTTGAAATGCATATATTTGATTCAGTAACTTTGGGAATTAAATTCTCCCGGAAAATCCTAGCACAGTTTTCAAGGTCAAATATTTCTGCACCGATAAAATACAAATTGTCAAGGGTAAATGGCTGAACTCCTGGGATTTGTTTGCTGTCAAAATAAACCTAGTAATAAAAGCACCAAAGAATAACTAACTTAAACTATATGTTTTGCCATTTTATTTCAGCAAAAATTTGAAATTAATTTGAATTTTACTACACACCTGTTATTAATGATAGAACCATCGCAAAAATGAAATCCTTGATAGCGAAGTGACACTTGATATGGAAATTGTCCTTCTTTGGCATTTTTGCCACCAAGTATGAGAGTTGTAGAATTGATTTTTGGAACTTTAATGTCGGCCAAAACACACAAAGTACAAAGTGCCAAACTGACTATGTTTATCGCTTTCATATTGCTTGTTAACTGAAAACCTCAGCGAATTGTATGGCTATTTATTCGGTAATTTTTCGTTTTGATTGCCAACCACTCCAAAAACTATGAAATTCAATGGCGATGAATCATTTTAATTTGTTGGTGTGAAATTGTGTGCAGTACGGAAACTACTGATTATCAATTGAGTATCAAATTCTTATCGGAAATTGGTTCAACTGAAAAGAAATGCTTTATTAATAATTTATGATGTTCAAACATGTTTTACAGATCTTGGCGGAAAACTGAACAAATCGCTTTAATTATTATCACTTACTGTTATTGGCTTTGATTAAGTATATCACAAAATTAGCAAAAACTTATTGTCACTAAAAAAATATCAAAATAAAGATAATTATATCACCGCATTTACGTTCATCGGTAACCACAGTCTGGAAATCGCTATATGGTTGTAATGTTAATTTTTCAATCAATCATTGTGAATTTGTTAGTGGCGTACATACGATACTACTTATTGAATCTCAACTGATTACCAACCTGACTAGCTGTTTAAGGCAAAGAAAATTTATATTATTCGTCTTTAAATACAGAAGCTCATACAACTCAATTCGATTGAGTGGGCAAAAAACATGCTTTGTTTCATGACCACAATTTGCCCATGTTTTCATCTTGATTAATTTTAAATTTCTTCGCATATAGACACATAAAAATCAAAAGTGACTGTAAAGAATTCCTATCAAAATATGACAAAATAAATTACAGGTTTGTTTCTTGCATAAACATATTGATATCACGCTAAATATAAAAAAAGGAATACGAACGCCTTGAGTCGAATTTGGCGATTGGTGAGAATTTTGTTTGATCATATTGAAGCATAAATCTCGACAACCTTTTCGATTTACCATTTAATATTGCCATCAAATGATGTATCTTGTTTACACTTCATTTAATGTGATCTAATTTCTTCCATAGCTAAATCGGGGCCAATTGGAAAATATGTCATATTTGATACAAAAATGGATAGAAAATCTTCATCGGTTGTGAGTTAAAGCTGTTTCTCGTTGCCTTTCTATGTCAATTTAAGGCAACTGAGAAGAAAAATAAAGATTCGTATTACATAGCTGCACGAAGAGGGACTGAGACAGAGATACATCTATAAATGATTGTATAGCCTGTAAAAAGAACGATAATGGTCTACGGCGGCTGAATTGATTGCAGAAATTAAGTTAATTACTGCTGAATCGCCTTTAGGGTAGCAAATTAATTTATACAAAAATAAAGTCAATGTGGGAGCATGGGAGCAACTCATGTGTTTTTCCAACGCAACAAGAAAAACAAACTTCATTTATTGCCGACGCATACTCCTTGGATGATAACAAATATGGTGCTGTGTCCCTCTCGCCAACATAAGCCATCATAACGACAAATCGTTTTCAATCTGCCTTTTTATCAAATCATGTTTTGTGTCGGGTCAATGTCACTCCATTGCCGTTTATTGGGATTTCAAAACATTCGACTCTTTTTGGTTTCAGTTGGGTTTCTCATCACTCATCTCATCTCATCACATCACATTGATGATATAGTTAATTTTTAGAAGTATTTTAACGAAGTGAATTATATTTTTGTCCACCAACATTATCGTCATTTGCATTTTCATCAAAATTGAGCACATTGTGCACGTTGTTGAGATTATCTTTTGATATTGAATATCTTTTACGTGAAAAGTTGATATTCGTTTACATTCGAAATTGTTTATCGCTATTTATAATGTGTGTTACGTCAAAAGTTCTATTCAATTAAATACTTATTTTGATCTCCTCTGCTCTACTATCGAATTTCATTGAATTGTAAATAAAATTAGAATTACGTAAATGTTGGTTCATTATGTTGTTGAAAATACAATTTTATCGAAATTTCAAAATATTTGAGGTAAATACCATTATATTTTTTTGCCTATGACGTCAATTAAGTTTATAATAAAACTGTAAAATTCAGTTGTTTGCGATCCATTACGCAGTTATACAACATATCTGCCATAAAGATTTTCTTCGTAGTTCTGAAGAAAAACACTCAAATGAAAATATAAAATGATCAACAAACAATCGACATTTTACATAAATTAATAAATAACTCACTTTCGGTAAAGAAATCAACCAGATAATTTGCATGTTATTTCCATTCTATTTTAAAAAATAAATAAATTTTTACATCAGTTTCTATCAAACTGTGTTCCACTTTTATAGACTCTGCGTACAAGTCGGATTTTTATTCTGACCCATTCAAATGGTGGTTTAAGTAATCACATCTGTTATTTCAGAAGGTCTGGAAATCGGTGCGCTTTGACATCTCTGCTCCAAATAAGAATAATAATATGGGCGAAAAGTTATTGTAAAAAATTATGTTGAAAAATGTGTATTCGCTCATGTTCAGTCGATCATTTAAATCTTTCAATCAAGAATTTACTGATATAACATGAAATATATTTGTTGTTTTTCAGCTCGATGTTGTTAAATGTTAAGAAATTTAGAGAAGTTGTGGCCGTGCAAATTTTTTAAATATCACTTTGCACGGCCATAACCTCATTAACCAAAAGAGTTTTGAACGAGTGAACACATATTGGAAAACTGAATTGTTTGCAACTATTATTATTATATTATATAAAAGTAGCTTGGGTTGTTTTTTAAATTTGTATAGAATTTATTATTTTCGTGTACACGTCCAGTTTATTTCATCTGATAATGTGTTCAATAAATTTTGAAGGAAAAAACAAAACCAATTACGCAAATCTAATCGAATATTCACGAGCTTTGAGACTGCGCAAAAATTCAATACATAAATAAAAAAAGTTGGTAAATATTGATGTTGTACTATGTTGTAAATATTGACAAATGAAAATGTTGAAAATGAACGTAATTCATTTTTTCTACAGACGTAAATCGACTTTTCCATTTTTGATCTGTTATTATTATTTTCCTACCCGTCACATTATCATGTTGAACATATTATTGGTCCTAGTTGGACCTTCGAGGAAGGTGAACAAAAAAAATGTTGCAAGACAAATAACAATAATGCACAATGAATACTTGCGGCTTTCATCTTTGATTGTACATAAAATGTTGTCAACCAACTGATAGAAAATCTCTGAAAAGATTACATCATTACGTTAGCACTCTGGTTTTGCATGTAATGTCACATTTATAGCTAAACAGCTTTTGTTAAATTTCTGTACTACAACCAATTTTCACAAAGTTAAGTGATAACAAAATTCGGATGCTTTGAAAGTGGCGCACAACATCATATCTTTGCGTTATTTACAAATTGGGCCAATTTAGTCGAATGACGGTGGTGGTTATTCCGTAATATTTTTCTCGTTGATCGTTGTTGTTGTTGTTTTTTCTTCTACTTCGTTAAAAGAATTATACTTTAAGAAATAAATCTTGCATAAGCACCAGATTACCGCAAAAAGACTTAAATTATTGGGATGTAATTTGTTCGTTCTTTTTTCTCGTTTCAAAAACTTCGTTCGTATTTTAATTTGAAAATGTTTCCAATATTCGTCCCAAACTTGTGCGACTCAAACTCAGTCGAATGGAAATAAGGTACACGTACCGAGAAACGCTTCGACGCATAAATAACGCAGCAGAAAAAGACCATGATTCAAACTAACCACTGAAAAAGTTAACAATTTATAAAGAATTTACTGTGGATTTTTGGTGCACGTTTTTTCTTGCGCACATTTTTTATCTGTAAATTATTTACACCTAGAATGTAATGCAAATTGTTGTTTGGCAGTAAATTTTAAATCGAATCAGAGACTACCGTTTAAAAAGTATTCATTGTTGTTTTGCTCGCGTGCATTGGCTTAAAAAATAAAGTTTTCAGACAATGTAATAAGAAATTTGGAACTGGCTAATGCCAAGACACTCTTTTCTCTTTGCCCGGATCCCGATTTTGTTTTTCTTGTTTTTTCGTCGTCCATGCAGAAAATACATATTGCCTTCATCATCAAAATCAAATTTATGCGCGCAATTCATTTCAACGTTTAACAGCAGAATATCAACTAGACAAAGATGCATCAGTCACTCTGTTATCTCTCTCTCTCTCTCTCTCTCTCTCTCTCTCTCTCTCTCTCTCTCTCACTTCCATTTGAATATGCCATACATATTGACAAAATTTAATTTACAAGTTTTGCATCCCAGTTTGAATCGATTTCGGAATTTGAAACACTTATTGGCATTGGTGAAATCATTTCAGTTCGTATCGTAGAAAATCGTTCGATTCCAAGAATTGAATTTCAGCGTAAAGTTTTCCGTAACTATATCCCACCAACCATTACCGAGGCATTTTCGATTAGAATTTCTGAAAAACATTTAGATACTGTACCTCAACGATAAAAACAAAATATCACTCGCTCAAAAACAGTTCGAATGAACAATTTGTTCAAGAAAGAGACAAAGAGAGAAAAGTGTACCATTCGAAAATGCCTTGCAGTAAAAATTTATTGAATACAATGTCATTTATATTGAATCGCATTACTTCAATTTGCATAAGTTTTGCCGAACGGTTTCGCTGCTGTAAACTTTTTGTTTCAGTTTACATTGACAATAGCTATCAAAGTGCATCATTTAATTGATATTACTGTAACAATTTTACTTCACAATTCTACATTTTATTCAGTTTCCTTTCTGCATTGAATTTCCATAAAGGAAATATTATTACAATTCTCCACTGAACTCGTATGCATAAAATGCCCCAAGCAAATTGTTGAACGCTTTCCCATAGTAAAATTACTTGGTCTAGCTTTTGATGAAAGCAATTTCAAATGATGTGTTGAACATGTAGATGGCGTTTGATGTTGTCTCGACAATTTATCATGAACTTGCCACTTTTACAGTGCCATTACGACGCAAAATGTTTAATCAAATATCTTATCAAATTGAAATTGCCAAAAATTGAACGGTTTGGAAGACTTTATATATTTCCACAAACAAAATGTTTAATTTAAAAAGAGTTCAGTTTTCTTTAATACAAAAAAATCGATTCTCAATGATTTGTAACCATTGATAAACGAAAGATATCAAAAAAAAAAGGTTGAATTCAAAAGAAATTGAGAGAAAATGTCTCTTATTAGAGAGAATGAATGACTAACCGCCGATACATTTTGCATAATAATAGAATTTATAGTATACAAAATGCGATTTGAAACGAAACATCAAAAAATCGGCATCAACCATAACCTTTGTCAAGCATTCGCACCAATACATGCGCCGCCAAAATGAAAATAACAAATTCTAAAAATCTATAAATAAATTTTGAGCCGTGTGTGTTCGGCATAACGTTGTATGTTCTATCAGCTGTCCACCGTACGGCTCATACACATTCGCCGATGAGTGTGACAATGGTAAGTATGGCAGTTGCACAACAAAATGAAATAAAAAGCGGTGCACGACGATTCCACCACATGCGAACAAAGTAAATAAAAACAAAACGTCTACAAACATTGGCACAGCGCACACCAATGCAAATTAACTACACCGGGACGAAAACTACAAAACGTTTCTGCCAAAATGTGCGTGAGATATCGCGCTTTCGTGTGTATGAGTGAGTTGTTTTCTTTCTCTTTCGTGATAATTTGTCCTTCAAAATGATAATACGCATAAAGAATTTTGGCATGTTTATCATTTGAATGAAGTTTATGTTAGTGAAAATTGATCCATTAAATTGACCATTTTTTTCTTCTTGAAAACAGTCAATTTAGGAGAAATGTTGATTTAGTTTGTGTATTACAAAAAAAAAAGAACCATCGAGAGAATAAATTTTATAATTTAAACCACATACTTTGAAATCTTTGGTTTGTGGCGAGGAATACTATTAAACGAGCGACAACACCAGTGCAATTTCATTCAACGCGTATATATGTGATACGGTCGTATGTAAGACGTTTGTTGTTGACGCTTTTTCTTGCGATTCGATTTGCCCACAGAGTGGTTTGTGATTTTTGATGAACATTTTTATTTTGTTCATTTCCATTTGAGTCTTCGCTGTCGCGTGAATGTATTTCGTAGTTTTTTATTTTGTATTGGCTCGCTCAGAGAAGGCGAAATTGTAAACTTTAGTACTTTAATTGACTTTGTGAGTTTTGATTCAATTAATTTATCGATCGAACTGCAATCAGATGTTTTATATCAGAAATCAAGTGCAAATGTTATAAAAAGGTTAATTAAAATTGTGGTCATATTAATCGATTCATTTCAGGCTGATTCAAGTAGCCTGAGTAATTAGAAGGTAAGTTTGTATACAATGGTTTCTTTTGTCTTTTAAAAATAAATAGATCACTGATTGTAATTCGACTCAATAGCAGCGATTCGAATCTGAATCGTTTGCTAAATAATGAACAATTTGAACAAAAAAAAATTAAATATATGATTTGATCAGTTTTCGATGAAAATTTAATTTTTAAATTTCAACTGAGTCAATTTATAATCGACACAATCAACCAATATACTATACCAATCTATTCGTGTGAGATGCTGAACTCCATTTTCAAAAGAGAGAAACGGTAACGGTTTTTGACGTTTTGCGCACTATATTATTGTAGTTAAAATCATTGATGACCGAACTCCTTTTATTATTATTTTGGGGGAAAGACACACACAAAAATTACGATGTTAAGCTTCGGATAGAATTTGTTCGACGTATTCGACACTGACATATTGTGCATCCATAACAAATAAACATATATTTCCATCTTTGTAAATTTTGAATGTACAAAAAAAGTAATTGCGGTGACAGCATGGAATAAATACTAGAAAAAAAATAATATTCGTTGATTCGTTCGTTTTGCCGCATAACCGCTCCGCACATCGGCTGCGCCAAACATGTACGACTAACACATATTTCGTGGTTGATGTTTTATCGGCAAAAGTGAAACAAACCATAGCCGAAAAAAAAGCCCAACAACTGTATTAGTGCAACGCATCGCTGACGCGTTCATTGTTGGTGGCTGGTGTCAACGTTGTGCACACATTCGATTTAGTTTTTGGTGCTGTTCGCACTTTTTGATTATGACACAATCGGTTTTATTCGATTGCATTCGTGTGGCTAGACTGTCGCCGATTTTTATCATACATGTGTATGCGTTTATTATTCATTTTCGTTAATGTTGTGTTTCTTTTCATCAATTCACTCCAAAAATTGCTGGCAACTTTTTTCATTCGAAGGTTTAATTCGATATCTCGTTCGTTGTATAAGCGATCAAGTATTGTGGTAGTCTTTATACTCCGAATTTTTCGTGTTTCGTCAACAACAGCAAAACAAAATCGTTTCGTTTATTCTTCTTCTGCGGCGCTGTTGATCGGTATATTTTTTGCATGTTATTATTGCCATCTCACTCGGATCGGGTTTCGTTTCGTTTGCTCACTCATTTGAAAATTCATTTACGCTCCGACCGTCAACATCGCTTTACTTTCAATCGGTGTGTCTCGTTGTGAATATCATGTTGTACGTAGCCGCATACGATGCGATAGCTCTCTCACACACAATTCGCTTCCCTAAAATTGAAGTTACGAGCCAGTTTCACTTACGCTACGGTGCAACACAGTTAACCAAAATTAATTGGATAGTTTGTTTGTTTCTTTCTTTATATTTTTTTTACGATTAATTTTCTTTTTTCGTTGTTGTGTGAACAAAACATTTATTTGGAATTTGAGTGAGTGCATTTTTCATGTTTCGAACTATTTTTTTATTTATTGTTTTTATGAATTTCGGATGATTTCGGATGATTATATTTATGATTTATGGTACGGAATTTTAAAAATCATGAGTTTTTCTGAATACGATGAGTTTCGGTGTATGTCGCGACCATTAAATTGATGATGACCTTGATTCAGTTGTCATACTGTCAAATATTATGGAAAATAAGTACTTAGAATGTTGTATTACATCAAGCTTGAAGCAAGACGGATACAAGAACAACACATATGACAGTGAAAATATGAAATTGATTTTCAACCATTTCTTTTTGTGAAATTGATTTGCATCATAACGGAATCATAGCGCGAGCGACATTTTTCTTTCACATGTTTTGCATTGCAAATGAGTTTTTATCAATTCGTGTTTTTGCATTTTTTTTTTGCACAAATCTTTGAATATAAAATCATATCGATCAGTTGTTGTCAAGTCAATTTTGGCTTTCGATTTTTCGTTTCATTTTATATAATCTAATCTATGGCAATAATTCCTTGTTGATAGACTGCAAAACGCAATTGAGTTTTTTTATAAGAAAATTATGTAAATCAAAATGCACACCATGCATATGGTCTTTTGCGAAAACAAAATAAAAACAACAATTGATACAATCGAAACTGGTTTTAAGCATTTCGTGTTAATTTTCACATTCGACCAGCGCACCACCGTATTAAACATACAGCGTTGTAATCGATTTGCATTTATCAACTATTTCATTCGATAATGGCATCAAAACGATAAAGCCAAAAGAAATATACTATATCATACACATATATTTTATTTTCGTATCATGTCCCATACGACTTTCATGTCTCACGGATAGACTGGTATATTCTCTCTATATGTATAACAGGCCAAAAAAAATCGCATTCACTTCGTGTATTTATTATCTTCGCTTTCGTTGTTGACGAATAAATTTCTGCATTATTTTTTTTTTGTTGCTGCTGCTGCTGTTGTTGTTGTTGTTCGATTCTTTGCACCGTTCAAGGTTTTTTCGATGCGTTGATTCGAATGATATGTTTACGTTGCCATCTTTGCTGCGAACGTGAAATAAAGTCACTTCAGCGATGTCAGTAGCACGATTCAATGTGAACGTCAAGAATTCAACACATAAATCTATATAAATAAAAGTATATCATTCAGAACTCTTTTTGGTAAACGCTACCCAAATCGACATTAAATTTTGAAATCGAAAACAAAATTCAACTGAAGTGGCCCATGTATTTGAGGTTTTTTGAATCGTTTCCTTGTAATCTCTATTTTAAGATTTTTATAAACAGAATGATCGTAAAAAATGGAACAAAAAAAATCGGCCGAATTTCAGAACAGGCCTCATTTCAATCAGAGAAAGTTTTCATCATTTTTTTTACTCGTCTTATTCTAATAACCTTATTTAATTGAGTTTCTTTCTCGACTTATCGTCGAATGTTCAACTGATTTTATTTCATCACACACACACACACCAGTCTTTTGGCACACAATATATAATAAGGAAAATTCACAGCTGTTCATATATTTACCAAATCGAAGCAGCTTATACAATTAATTAAATTCAATTAACATTCAAGTGAAGCTGTGCACCAAAATCTACAGATTGTTGATGAAATTCAAAGCAATACCGTATTTGTTGCGATGCATTTCTAAAGCATGTGTTTAAATCGATTCAAATGTTGAAATTAAAAAATCGACTTAAAATAGCCAGAAAAATAAACGGCACACCTGAAAAAACTCTATTTGATTATAACAGTATGTGATGCTTTTGTTAATTCCATTACACCCTCATTGTTGGGTGCACTGCACCAGAGATATACAATTCAATATAAGTACACAGCATTTTCGTAAACAGCAAAACATATGTTTCAAAAGAGGAAAAAACGCGATGAAATAATTTTGAAATAAAACCACAAAAAAATTGTGTATGGAATTCGGTTTGCCACAAAGAGTATGTGTGTATTCAAGTCACCTGTACGATTGATGTCAGTAATGTCTTAGCGTTTTCTTACAGTCATTTTATTTTCGTTGTCTTTTCAATCGATTTTGTTCATTGTCTTGAATACATTCTCACTGATGTTCATTATAACTCTTTCGCACACAAAGAGGTGTTATCACAAAAAGAAAAGATATATTATTCTACGAAGGAAACCGAATCAAGTGCATTTGTCACATTCTGATTGCTTCGAAGAAAAAAAGCTAAAAGAAAACAAAAAAATATCATTGTAAAAATCGAATCTAATGCAAATTCTATTTTTAATAAGTAAAAGAGAGAGGGAAAAAGTAAACGTGTTAATCAGTTCCACTATGTGTGCTCAATGCAAAGCAATTCTTTTTTAATATCGTTACTTTGTTGCATTTTGTGGTGTCATTCGCTGTTTCTTCGCCTGATAAACCCATTGATTAGTTCAATGAACTGAATTATAGCGTTTGAACTACAGTCACTCGCTCACATGTTTGAGCATTTTCAAATGCCTTCGCTATTTGCAGGCGTTCGCGTAGCGCGTTCGCAAGCACCGAATCTATGAATTTTACTTACTTAGACAAATTCACGTGTAGTTGAATCCACACAGCGAAATCGCACAGCTACGTGTGTATGCACTAACATTTCGTTTATTTGTTTTCGTTTTACTGCAGCACAAATGTGCACTGTCGTCATCGCGTTTAATTCAATTAATTTTGAAGAAAAAAAAACACTATTTTTTCGGAGTTTCAAATGACAGCCACATCATTAGGGAAGGTGGAATTTTTTCGGTATAAACGCGTTCCGCTATTAAATAACCAATCATAATAAGCAAATGAATGACTAAGGTCATGTATTATACATCAACGGAACAGCGGTGAATAAACTGAATGAAATCTAAATGTATATTACGAAGTCAGCATAAACTATATACAAATAAAATCAGCGAGTTGACAAATGTGTGCATGTGTGCGGGTGATATTTTACACCAATAGCTAACTAGAATTCGTAGGCAAACGAATATGAGGCTCGCGTATTAGCAAATCAAATTCATAATCAAAACAATGAAAATTGCGATTTTAATATTTGCCTATTCGCATTTTTTTTTATTTGTGATCGTATGTGTGTGTATGTTGTTGTTATCTTGTGCACTTCTAGAGTTGAATGATACACGATTGAGTTACGCAATCGTGCTTTGTGTTCGGTTTTATGGTTTAATTTTAGCTCGCATAAAGTTCTCTGTAATCACAAATGAAGTTATAAAAAGCAATATCGCAATAAATGATATGTATTTGCTTTTTTTCAATTTATTTGATTGATATCAACCACGCTCTGCTCGCACTCCATTTAAAGCAATGTATTGGGTTTCGAGCACGCAGATATGCTGCTACCTGGTATCTCAAAGTTAAGCTGCTATAACGCATATGCTTCTTGCAAATGAAGAAGAAGAGGAAAGCAATGTCTTTACATAGGGTTGAACTTACAAATGTCAGAGAGCAGCACAACTGCAGTGTTCAAAGTGCGATTGCCCTTCGAGATCAACGCTACTCTGAAGTATGTAAACACAAAAATGAATCAAATAATGAAGTAGGAAACAAGTGCATAGAATCAAAAATGAATACCAACCGAAATACCCAAAATAAAATAAAACGGAAAATTCAAGGACAAAATTAACAAAAAAAAAAAATTTGCGAAATAAAGTGCAATTCAAGACGAAAAACAAATCGGATTTTTGTTATATCATTTTGCATACATTTGATTGAATTGCGGAAGGAAAAAAGTACAATATCACGTTATTTTAAGTTTATGATTATTCATCGATCATCTCTTTTTGCTTGCAAGTACAGCTCATTATTATAATGTGCCATGTAATTCACAAAAACAAGTGCCCACAGTTCGTATTTTCCCCCAATTCACATTTGCTGTGTCGGCAATTGAATCATTTGTGATATAATCATTGTCTGTTTGCAAACTATTAGCACAATTGAGTTGACATTAAACTTGTCCGCAGTGGAAGGCAATGAACAGAAAAAGAGCATGGCTTTAAATTACAGCACGAAAAATGTTTATTGGCACGTAGTACACAGTGTGAATAACAGACAAAAAACACATCAACAATAGGAGAAAAACGGTGGCGTTTGGCATTCAACCCAAAAGCCAAATGCCTAAGGCCTGAAGAAATACCGACGAGTCCAAAATGACGACGGCACACCAATAAAAACTAGCAAAATGGCCAAACACCATCCATGGTTACACAGATTTCTCGATGGAATTTGTGTAATTTTATGCTTACTTTCCGTAGGACCGTAACCTTGAAAAATAAAATGATTTTTTTTTTCATTGCTGCTGTTGCGGCTGTTGTCGTTGCGAAATGTTATGTTCCGTCGGCTATAGTTGCAACGTCTCGCAACAAAATTACCCATTTCTGTGTCAGTGTGTTCCATCATTATTACTCATTCCTCTCCTTGTTGTTTTGCTTCTTCTTTGTTTTTATATGATTTTTATACGTTGAACGCAATTACAGACAGTCAGCGCTCCGAGCGCACCGGAATGTAAATTCGCTTAGAATGAAAACGCAAGCAACTATATAAACAAACCAAATGGAGCTGGAGAAGAAACAATAAACAAATCTCATGCCTATACGCGCATATATGTAGGTTTTTCTTGTATGAATGAGAAGAGAAGTCTTACATTTGGAATATACACACAATTGGGGCCGTTGTTTGTTATTTCGTTGTTCTTTCTTATTTTCGTTTCGGTATCTGGTTTCGATCGTGTTTGTTTACACCATTTTGGCTATTTATTTATTTTAACATTTCGATTATTCCAAAGAATCGTCCAAACTGTAAACAGATTGTGTGCTAAATAGAACGGGTACATATAAAAACAAAAAAATACACTGACCAACCGAATTTTGGCATAAAAATTCCATCGCTTTTGTCTAACATGAAATCGAAAGTGAGCATTTTTTTCGTTTCGCTCTCTCATCTCGTTCTTGTTCATTCTCATAGATACACACTGTTGACACTGTTGTCAATTCATTTTATTTACCGTTATGTTGTACAACTTTACTAGTTTTGCACGAGAGAGAGAGAGGGGGAGGGGGGAGAAACAGATAACGCTACCATCTTTGCGTTCATTATTCATTGGATCAGCAATAACAATCGATTGCTGAAAGAAAGAAATAAAAATTGTTTACTCGACATTTTATTATGCCTTCATGAATGGAACACATTATTCATAGTCGGATGTTTTTTTTTATCGCATTTTCCGATTTCGATTATGCAAAATTGACTCCGCTTTAGGTCGAAATTCAAATAAAATCGAACAATGGATTGGCTTGCAATGAGTTTGTTTTTTTATTTCGATAAAAGTGACATGCTCAAATTTCATGACCGATGTGAATTCAATTCACATCCAATTGATTTGTTCAAATTGCAACGACAACGAAAAAAATAAAATAAAACATATTATCGCTTCCACATCCGAATCGTTTTCGAAAAAAATATTTGCATTCCTTTGTGATAAACATTTCAATCATTTACAATATTCAGAAAAAATACGATGTGAGTGAGATGAAAAAAAAAAATTCTGCATCTAAAATTATCCACACAAAAATATCCAATCGCACTGATGTCGAGAGAGCAAAGAGAAAAAAGGCCAATGTAAATAAAAGTACGCACACATGAATCATCGTTTGGTAGTTTTTTTTTCATTCTAAATGTATTTTATGCATTGTGTATTTCTTTTTTGTGAATTTTCGCCTTTTAATCACTTTCACACAGACAAACCAATACGCACAAATACACACATAAAACGATACCAGCCCATCAAGCGAATTCAAGTTGTTATTGCTCACGCAAGCCTCTTCATCTACTCTCCCTTTCCACGCCATCCTCTTTCTCCATCTCTCTCTCCGTCTCTCTCTCTCTCTTCGTAAATTTTGTTTATTTTTATTTCGAATAAGTTATCTCATTCACAGGCGATTTCTTCTTGAGCTCATCGTCAAACGACGTCGACTACGACGACAACAGCAACCACGCCGAGTAACATTCACAATCGCATGCCATTTAATGAGTCGTTCTCTTCACACTTTGTATGTTGTTTATTCTATAATGTTCAGAAACGCAATTCTCTTAACAAAATATATTTGTAACAAGCATTACGTATATTATATATACTTATAGATATATTCAATTTGAATGCAAAACAATATTTAATCTACGGCAAATTATCTATGGCAAATATTTTATTTGACATTTTTATTCTACATTGTATTGTGGTGCGTGTGTGTTTGTGTGCATTGTCGTCGAATGTACAATAATTTGTTTGTTGCCAAAGTTATCACTTATCAAATTTGCGCCTTTTTGCAGCCTATTATTATCACGAGATTTTCTTTTTATTCGTTGCAATAATATTTTCAATTCGAGTTGATAAGCAAATTTTTCGCTGCTAATGAAAAATGTATTTTTAGAATTTGTTTATCGTTTTTTCGCTGTGAATGCGGTTACATTGTTGTTAATATGGTTTGTTTGATAAGTGAAAAAGAACTTGATATGCTTCTCTGCTAATCATGTTTATCACCATGGCAATTATGATTATTTCATTGTATTGTTTTCACACCTTTTCATTCAGTTTTCTTTTGTTTTCACCAATCGATCCAAATCATTAATTTGCATTTACGAATTTGCATGTTTTCTTTCTTCTATTTCTTTTTACTTTTTATCATGCATTCAAATATAGACAGCACAAAAATACATGTAAGATAAAAAAAACGCAACGGCTTTAAACGGATAAAAATAGCGAAAAGGCAAAAAAGAACAATGCTCGTAAAAAACAATCGGTTTGCATAACGTAAACAACAACATTTTGTGCACGCACTACAATCGCTTGCAAGAAAGCGAAAAAAATAAACAGAAATGATTTTAAGAATTTCGTCGTTTTTTTTCTTCATTAATATGTAAATGAGCAGAGAGAAATAGCGAGAGAAGTGGCAGAAAAAAACTGTCGCGTAAAATAAGCACACATATTTAGAACTTTTTCGAAGCAAAATAAAAAAGCAACAATAATGCAAAAAAAAAAAATAATACGTTCAGAGTGTTGTTGGTCTGACCATAGCGAAGCTGAAAGAGTGGGAGATGCATGAAAATACGTTGTTATTTTTGTTTAATTTGTTGTTTTTCTTTCATTCTTGTTTCAATCGCGTTGCATGAAAAACAAACCAGAATTCATTTCAAACAAATGTCAATCGGTTTAACCGATTCGGTTAAGAGCGATTTTCGTTTTTATGTTCATCCATTCATATTTGCACATGCACACACACACACACAATAACATTCACCGTGACACGTTGATTATAAATAAATAGCGAGAAGAATGGCGACCGATAAAAGGCAATAAATTTGTTGAAAATGACGAAAATATGTAAACACCGGAGTGAGAGAAAAACTGTATCGAAGTGACTGCCAAATGAGCACAGAGGGAAAACGAAGAAAGAGAGAACAGAGAGAAAAAACATGTCAAAAAATTTATCATTTCGGCTGAATGAACAAGCGGCAGTGTCGCTGCATAACTTTTTATTTCTCGCTTGGCCACTGTGCATTGCAACATAAAAAAAATCGACGTACATACTGTAAATCAATCCATTTTTCATGATATCCATATACTCCAAGTGACTGATGCATTAATGCTTATGGAAAGCGATTATAGAAATGTAAATATCTCACACCTTGTGTATGCACAAACAAGCATTACGGCTGCTAATTACTCGGCAGATCGAAAGACCACAACACAAAACCAATAGTATCAAAAACAAGCGCGCTTAGTGCTTAAGTAATATTCAATTCGTGTATTTCGTGCGCGAGTTTGAAGCAAGGCAAACTCGCAAAACATACAAATTGTAATTGCGTTCCGAATTGGATACGTATCGACAACAAAGTTAAAATGCAACTCATAATAAATTTAAAGTGAAAAAAAAATGTATATATTTATATGAAGAGAGAGAAGAAGAAAATCTATTTTTAGTCTACGCTTCATTTATATTCGCAATCGTTGTCGCCGATTTTATGGCCAATGCGCGAATCAAGCGCGCGCCCATACACAATGCTGCTGTTGTTGTTTATAATACCACTGTGACTTCTACTTCTGGCCAATCTCAAATTTGCCATTATTCGTGTGCAATTTCTACCATTGAACAAACTTGAATAGATGCAAATTGTGAATGTACGCGGTCGTTGATTTCTCACATTTTCATAAGAATTTGACGGAATATATTATATATATATATTTCCTCTCTTTTGGCTCATTTTCAGCCGTTTTTTAAAAAAAACAAATACTTTGTTTAGTTTGCGTCTCTCGTTCAAATGGATTTGTTAAAAATGAGCAGCCATTAAATATAATCCGGTCTGTTTTCGAAGCGAGCGTAGAGAAAGAGAAAGAGAGAATAAAGTGTTATCATCGTTGCAGCCGCCGTCGGTCGTCATTCGTACGACATACGGCATGAGCAGCAAATACGTTTACCACCTGCATTGAGTTTTTTCTGTATCTTTTTCGCGCAAAACAAGTCCATAAATTAAATAAGTTGGCTGAATGCATGTATGCGAGCGCACACACCCACCAAAATCCATGAAATTAATTTTTATTTAAAAACAAATTGAATACGTGAGTTTTCGAAGCTTGCACAAAGTTATATATATATTGCCAGAAAGAAGAGAGAAAAAAAGACACGCACACAACATATGTCGATTTTGTCTGGTTTGGTCAACATATTTTGCAGTGAGTTTTTGCATGTATGTGTATGTGCAAGCCAAACTGTAAAAACTGGTTAAGGAAAATGTATTTGTGCGCTTATTTTGTAAAATTCATTTAGTTTGCTTAATATTGAAATTATTGAGAAGAAGTAAAATTAACAACAAAATAACCCGTTCAAATTCAATTCTTGCCCATTTCAATCGAATTGAGAATATTTGGACAAATAGTCCAATCAATTTGATTATCCAATATCATAAGCTCATTCAATCACCGTCAGACAATCGAAATGTCATTGTAGCAATCAAATGCAAATCTCAACCGATTTGATTGTCGTTGACAAAATGTCAAATATTTTCTCGATTTTTTAAATTTATTAACTGGTTTTTAATTACTAGTTTAAATTTCATGACCAAAACTGATAGACAGGTCATTTTAATTGAGATATAATTTATATTCAAAGAATCATTCTCTTGTATGCGCTTTTAAATTGATGAAACAAACAAATACATTTTGAGTGACTTCATCTCTTATTTTTCTTTTTCTTTTTCAGTTCACCACCACCGATCGATGGAAATACACATGGAAAATCTATACTAGCGCTAAAATGAGCGATCGTTTTGAGTTGATTCAATAGAACGACGGTTGTTGAGACTAAACACCACAGACATATAATAATAGTGAATTTTGTGGTCAATTCGAATGTGAATTTAAACACAATTGGACATTTGTAAAATGATTAGCAGTATCAGTCCGAACCACGGTGTTGATAGTTATTCGGTGTCGTATGCTCAGTTCAATAATAACGAGTACTTAAATGACAAGAATCTGAATTCGGTGCAAAGTGATCATTTGCAGCGCATAACAAAAAAATTCAGTGAACTGGGAAGCAAAATGGGGCCAAGTGATATTAATTGCGATTCAATGGTGGTTGCAACGCGTAATGATTGGTCTCCGGATACGGCAAATAAAATGACAAATGACGAACGATTGAGCCCAAGTACTGAAGATTCTGATTCAAGCGGATCATTCAAGCATGGCATTGATCATGCTGCAACGTTGATTGATAAAAACGACGAAAAACCATTGCCTGATCATCATGCGCGGCGACCAATGAATGCTTTTCTGATTTTTTGCAAACGACACCGGGCAATTGTCCGCGAACGATACCCAAACTTGGAAAATCGGTAAGCTGGAGAACTATTTCAATGTGTTTATGGAAATCCAGTTTTGAGTTGAGTTTTTTTTCTAAATATTTCTTTTTTCTATCAATTTTTTATTTTGTGCAGGGCAATTACCAAGATTCTAGGAGATTGGTGGGCTAACTTGGACGAAACCGAGAAAAGCAGTTACACCAATTTGGCCAAAGAAGTGAGTAGCTTAAAAGTGTTTGGGAATGACCTTTTTTTCAATTTCTTAAAAAATAAATTTAAAAAAATCGTTCGTCCCTAGTACAAAGATGCTTTTTTCAATGCAAATCCGGATTTTAAATGGTATAAATTACCAGCACCACCAATTCGTACTGGTTACCAACGAATGTGTAGCAATGATCGTCAGAGCAGTTTTTCGGATGAAAATGGTTCCGAGTGTGACATATTGTCGGCAAAAATTCCAAAGCGACATGAAAACTCAACGGTTACCACATTCAAACTGGCTGATGAAGCACAAATGGGCGGTTTAAGCAGTTTAATGGTATCAAATGAAAATGGAAACGGAAAATGTGCAAACAATAACGACGACAAATTCATCACTAACAACATGAAAATTGGTGATGGTGACGCTGAAAAGGGTAATTGATAAAACAATTTTAAATTCATTTTATCGTTCAATCGTATTAAAAACAATATTTTATTCTCCTTTGCTGCAATAGACGGCGATATTTCTGATTTAAAGGATGAGTTGCATCGTGTGTTGGGCGAGACTCGTTCATTTTTACAAACCACAATGAAAGAGTACGAGAATTCAGATGAATATTCATTTGATTCAAATGCGACGACCAATAACAACATTCCACGAAAATCGTTCCACAGCAGCAGCAGTACAGAAATGAAAAATTTCGAATTCGATTCACCAGACGATGATGTAAATGGTTATGATTCGGTATTCGGGCCGAAAAAATCGTCACGTGCATGCAAGGGAAAGCGTTATATGGAATTCATGAATGCCCAAAAATTGAATGTGATTGGCAAACGAACAAAACCACGTACAACATCAGCCTCATCATCGTTGTCATCATCGCCAACTGAACAATCCCATGCTCATCATATGCACTCGCTCAAGAAATCAATAAGCTGTTCTCAGGCTGGCCAAAAATTCGATTATGATCACACATTCGATCATTTGTATGCAAATCACAGTGCAATCATTTTGCCATCGACTGCAGCCATAAAGAATGAGACTGATGCCGTTGACAAATCGATTGGCAGTGAAAATCCATTGTCACCGAACGAAAGTCGAAAATTCGATGTTACCGAATTTGAATTGGATCAGAAGATAAACGCACTGCGTCCTCATAATCTCGATGAATATTTGGTTCGAAAGCAAGATACCAAAAAGAAGAAGAAAGTCAATGACAAACGTTCATCGGGCAATGGATATCGTAAAGTTCATAAGGTTGCCAAAACAAAAGCAAAACCATCGACAAATACTGCACACACAGTGACAGCATTGAAAACATCTAAAGAGGCCAAAGCACAGCTTGCAATAGTCGGTAGCCAAAAACGAAAAGCACGCAAAGAGAGCATTACACGTCGTGATGTTCAACAAGTCACCGCGTTTGTACAAAGTTTTTCAGCCGCACTGGAACCACAAAATTTCATGCCAATGACATCGGTGTCGGTACCGATATCGATACCATTCACCAATCTTTCACAAAGCACCACAAATCGAAATTCGGGTCTTTTAATGCTGGCCACAATGGCTGAAGTGGCTGCCGCCAATTATGCCGTTTGATTTTCCGATCGAATTTCAAATGCTCAAAACGTAGAAGAAGAAAAAAAACACCGTACATTTTAATGTGAAAGAGAAAAAAGAAACATAGAAACCTCATCATCATGCCTCGACTCCATCATGTGTCAAATGGTCACAGCAAAGCTGTGATTTCAAAAAAACAATTCGATATTTCGCTAATGAGTGAAATTTTTATTAAACGAATTAGATATATACCATATATTGCTTAAGAATCTATCGTATGAATGTAGGTGATCAAGAGATTTTCGACCGCTCCATTTCTTTTTTGAACAAATATTTTATTCCAAGCAAAAAACTTTTTTTCTATTTTTCCCTCACAGAATGTGCCATTGTGCCTACACATCGAACATATTTCGCAAAACAAAAATAAAATACGCGAATCACGATCATTTCGTTGAAGAATGAATACAAAGCATTAGATTTACAAAAGAAACATACTATATGTCAATTATTATCACGTCATTTGAAGAAACTACAAACAATGAGAGATATTTATGTACTTTCATTTTCCATTTTGATATGCAAAAACTTTTTCTAGAATACTTCATATAAATCGGTTCATGCTTGATCACAGTTGAAATGAACACAAGTCTATGTATTGCTTCACCATTGTCTTGTTTTATTTTTTCGTTTTTAATTTTTTTAAATTTATTTATTGATATCATCGAAGCGAGATAAAGAAAAGGTTTTTCAGTCATATTATTTTTTCTTCTTCTTCTTTAGTCTATCATTTGTTATGAATATATCATTAAACTTAAGTTGATGAAACCCAATTCTATTGAAATAATCACAACGAGTGCCTTATTGAAAAAGACACGTCATATTATATTAGAATGTAAGTGATTCAAAAATTAAAAATTTTAATTTGTTACAAAAAAAATTATTATAGTACTTTCCACTTGAAATGATGAAAATATAATTTTTTCAAATGCATTTACCACAATATTGACGCTTTTTATTCGAAATTTCACTGAATTTAAATGTCTTTTTAATAAATCAATGCGTTTCATACATCGACAGAAATGGTATTCAAGTGAGTAAATTGCCTATTATGATTTGTTTAAGGGAATGGTAAGTAAACTTTGGAGTTGACAGCAATTTTGCTCTAGCCCTAACCCTCTAATGAAATAATTTTTTTTTCGACATGAGAACTATTTTTCTTTGAATATTTTGGTTTAAAATTCCTTTAAAAAATAATCGAAATTCAAAAAATTGCATAGTTTACTCAAAAAATGCTGTTGACAAAATTGGAAAACAATCGATTCCATTATATAAACTGCTATAAAATTGCTATAAACGAAGAGAGATAATTTGTTTTGTCAAATTATTGTTTTCGCGTACATCTGTGTTTATAATTAAACAACCGTTTTATATTCACTTGTCAAGATGACCAGCAAATGAAAGCTTGGACCCTGCTGAATATATTTTAATTCATAAATAAAATCATTTGTTTTTTATTATATATTTTAGACAATAATTTATACACTAGAGGGTTAATATCGTGCTGTTTCATCAAATTGTCAGCTATTATATTATTATAAATCATTTTAAAGTGTGAATTTTCTAACTATTGATAAAGTGTCTGCTCTATTTTTCTTTATTAAAAATGAAATATTCATTCACTTTTGAATTGAAAATTCAAATCATAAATCCTTAATCGTTGTATATTTTCCTTGTCGAATGAAAAGACTTCTGTTTTGATAAATACTTCAAACCATTCATAATTTCAGCGGTTATGATTCCATAAGAAAATAAACATTACAATCACTTTTACTATTTTATGCATATATAATCGGCTGTGTTTGAGCTTGCATCTTTAGAAGCGATGAAATGTGTGCAGTTTTTTTTTCTTTCTGTGCTTGAAATAGTACATAAATATTTTGTGTTTATTGACTTCGTCAAAACGATAAAAATTAGTGAAAGCATTCAATTTGTCAGAAATACATTTACAGACACA
The DNA here is from genome assembly GCF_009176525.2 of Contarinia nasturtii. Lineage (NCBI taxonomy): Eukaryota > Metazoa > Arthropoda > Insecta > Diptera > Cecidomyiidae > Contarinia > Contarinia nasturtii. The sequence goes on along the minus strand of NW_022198275.1, from coordinate 56,628 downwards.
TAAATTTATATATAGGCGTGTGTCAAATGCCATCAATAAAAAATGATTTCTTGATCCTTTGGGTTTGTTTTTTTATTTGGACAGGTTTCTGAATAGCATGTAAAACGAAACGGCCGTGTTCATGAACTGTTCGTATAAAAAATGAAAGGAAATTGAAGAAATTAAAAAAAAAATGATTTTCATAAACTTGAGTCTCTCAAAGCGGAGCTTTCTATTTCATGTTTGACTGTAATGATTCAATGCGAGCAGCTGTTATTGTGAAGTTATAAACGAAATATATTTTCTTTTTGCTTTGATATTAATATAATGTGATTTACGTAATAATTTCAAAATAGACCGAGCATAAAATTTAGTCAAAAATGAATTTTGAAATTAGTAAAATTGAAATAAATGATTTAAAATGTTAAAAACACTTACTCGGGCGTAATTTTGAAGGGAACACTTGGTAAGTCGATAGCCGGTAATGAAAAATAGCCGTTGCGATCTTGATATCATGAAAAATGGGTAAATTCTCAAAGCCAAAGGATATTCATAGAATTTTGAATGATAAGCAAATTCACCCACTTGTTCACATTTCGACGAGATCAAATGACCATAGAAACAGTACACAAATAGCCAAACGATGATCAAAATATTAGAGACAGTTGATTGAAATAGATTAAAATCTAGGTTCTTGTTAAAAATATTAAAAATTCAAATATTTATTGACTGACGAAACATCAAAGTAAATAAAAAATCGATTTAATTTGAAGCAAATTACCATGTATTGAGCTAATGATGTGGATAACCAAATTGTACCAATACTGAATGTCAAGAAGATCACACCGTCCATTAAATTAGCAAATTTCTCGATGAAGCTAAGTGAAAATGTAAAGAATTTTGTGTTAAAGTCTAATTCATTTTTAATTTATAAACATTACCTTAATATTTTTATGTGAAAATTAACTGCTTTCAATAAGATTCTTTTCAAAGCATATTTTTTAATATCGCTTTCCCAAAGGTCATGATCACCATAAGTTATTAACAGCGATTCTATGTCTTCAAAAAATGTTTGTATGTCATTTATGCATATTTCGACATACCAACACACCCCTATGTAAAATGTGTTTATTCCACAAAATACAGCACAAAATTTCCAGCCGGCCATTGCTTGTATGAAGACACCGGTAAGAAATCCATACACCGTATCTCGATCGAAGGGGAATGTTACTTTGAATGGCCAAAATAGTCGATCGGCTCGAAGATCTCCACTCAACAGATAAACGAAAGCAATGAACAATGGCATCAGCAGTACTATTGAGCACATGCCAGTTATTAAAATTGTAAAATGTCTTGTAAATTTTGAAATCTTCATTTCGACAGCTTGATATCTCTTAAAATAAGGACTGTGCGATCCTGATGATGGAATTTTTTAAACACAATTAACTAATTTTCTTGAATTAAATAAATAAATATTTTTAATTCAAATGTTCTTACTTGAGTCGATAATTTCTTGTAAGTCATTTAAAACCAATATAAGTGATGTTTGTTTGGCCAAGAAATAGCAGTACATTCCAAAGCTGATGCTGAGCAAATGAATAATACAATGAACAACTTTTAACGTTTTCGAGGAAATTCTTACGTACCTAAACGATGTAATCCCATACATTGAATCAGTGCCTTTACGCAGATTTCCAACATTTTGAATGAAATACACAATTGCAGGTAAAACAAGGAATAATTCAATAGAACCAAAAAGCCCGATCTTTATACTCTGTACGATATTTGATCGTTTTTTAAATCTCAATAAGTAAATATTTTTGAAAAAAGTGCGATTTGATTGCAGCACCAACATCTTCCAATCTATGAAGCACACAAAAGTACACAAATAGCGTGTATAGTCAGAACTGTCGAGTGAACAACAAAATGTCCAATATTTATACTAGGTGTTTGAAGATTCATAACTAACAATTATCAAATTATTTGGGCGTCTAAGTCTAGAAACTTTCTTTACATTTGCTTTTAAAAAATGTATGATCATCGTCCAGAATATGTTTATTTAATGAATATGTTGAATAACATTTACTCTCTTTAAATTTCATTTGAATAATGGAAACGAAAGTAAAATTGAAAATTCCACTTGCTCAGTGCGTTGATAAAAATAGCAAGAGAGTCGTTATTTTTCCGTTGTTTGCAGACATCATCAAAATAAAAAGATAAACAAAAACACCGCGGGAGACAGAGCCTCGTTCGTCATAAAAAGTTTATTTATGCATTGTTTGACATATCCTTCGTTCAATGAACACATTTTTTATCATTAAAATGTGCCGAGTCTACATCAAAGCCTACAGTGAATGACTTTGAGTAATTGGAAAACTGGATAGCAATCGAAAAGGAATACATGTGTGTGTAGACAAGTTTGGGTAAAATAATTGCTAAATGACCGAAGACTAAACACTGATGCGGTTCGGTTCAATCGGCATCTGTGTAAAATGGGATGGAAATGATTTTTCTCAGCATTTTTAACTTGTCGATGTTCTATTTTCCGTGATTGCTTAGTTTCTAGTGTGTGTCAGAAACACACGTGAATAGCATTCTCACCGCTTTTTCACGATGAAAATTTAGCGTCTGTGCATGAGCGAGAATTTGTGCGCCGAATCGGATAAATTTCATGCGTTTTCGTTGGAAATCGTGCTCGTCAAACGATCTTATAACACTTGAAAGCAGTACGCACAAGCATCGTAGACTATTTTTTCTTGATTTTAAAGTTAGTTCAGTTCGTGATCTCGTCGATTGATACGCGTTTTTAACTGATTTCCCTCACTTGGATGGTGTTTTATCTGTACGCATTCAATATTTCATCAACAAACTGATTCTTAAATAAAGTAGTAAACGTCAAAAAAATAAAACACACGCAACTCGCAGAAACTGTGTTGAACAAATTTTTCATATGTTTTGGTCATCATTAAATCACAAAACGTTTTTTATTTTTCTTACGACTCTTCATGTCGACGGTGTTGGAGTCGAAAACGTGTCTGTGTGTGACTTGAAAGATTTATAAACTTGTTAGCGATAAATTTAAACAGAATTTTTTTGTTGGTTGGCCGTGTGAATAAGTGAACCGAATATTAATTGGATTATATGGTGCACGACGTGTTTTGTGGGCTCTTTTTTGTGCTTGCTACATGAATCCGAGGTTTGCGTAAGATTACGGCAAATTTCTAAACATGAATATCGTCCGATAAAAATAAGCACGAACAAAAAATCGAAGTGAAAAAAAATTATAGACATTTTTTCCAACCAATTGTATATGATTTGCCATGTGTCAGTGAATTTACTATTACATCGTTCATGCAGTGTTCATAAACTCAAAGGAATAAGGAATCGAATCAAAGCCCGATTCTCCCGATTTTTTGTATGTTGTTGTTATTGCTTTCCAAAATGTTGATTTCATTTAAATGGAATTGTAAAATATCGAGACGCACACAATATGATTAAATGCAAAATGATGGTTAATGGTGTTTGCATAAAACTGACATGAATTACAAAATCAATAATGCTATTGAACAGTACGAGATTCATTTGCGTAAGTTAAACTTGAACTGAGTTGGTTTTACTGCATTCTCGTTTCACACGATCCGTTGAATACAATAGATTTTTGGCATATTTAATTATTATTTTGTTTATCATTGATCAAAAGTGAGACACATACAGAGATAGAAAGACGTAAAATATAAAATTCACCACGATGCCTTCCAATACTGGTGGTTATGTGGAAAAAATCCCAAAACAACGCGGTCGCTGCACAAGTTGCTTATGTATGTCATGGAAAGTATTCACGTGTATTTTTTCACATTTTTTACTCATCACATCGGTGGTCTCATATTGTTGTATGGGATCGTATTTATTCCAATGGCTCGAAGCCGATTATGAGAAAGATGTATGTATTTAAAATAAAATATTCAATGCCATTCCCAAACATATTTATGATTCAATCATTGTTTGTTTTTTCCTTTGAAATTGACAGATGAAAAGTCAAGTCAAATTTATTCGTGGCAATTTTTCGCTTCAATTGTGGGATTATACACAAGGAGAATTATATTTGCTAGAAGTCAATTGGACGAAGCATGCATCGGAGATATTACTTGATTTCGAAAATAGTATTCTTGAGAAAATGAAACGAGAGGGATGGGATGGAGTTGAAAATCCAGAACGATTGCAATGGACACGCATGGGTGCATTATTCTATTCTATAATTGTCATTACAACGATTGGTAAGGAAAACATTTTTTTAACTTAAATTATCATTTATTGATTATTATTTGGTGCATCAATCATATTATACTCTTAATGACTATACAAATGAAATTTCAATAACGCAACTTCGGTATATACGGATTTGTAAATTGTACCGCATTTTATACAGATCACAGTTATAAATTACAGAAAGAATGATTGAAAAACAATATTCTATACATATATAAATGGAAATTGATTTAAATTAAATTCGACTTTGTTGAACAAAGAATGGATATGCTTTGTTCCTTATACAAACTAAACGTATTCGTTCCAAGTCTTTATTTGTTGGACTTTTTATCGAGTTCTCTGCCTTTTGGGTCGTCGGCTTCGGCATCGGCAAGAATACCCGACCCAGCCTTACTGTTAAATGGAATAATACCATTATTTTGTGGATAACCGTTACCATATGGTGTGCCGTAATTATTATAAAATCCATTATTATTAAATCCATAAGGATTTCCGACTCCGCCAAGGCCGATGCCATTGCCACCGAATGGTAATTGGCCAGGACCTGCATAGTTTGGTGGTCGTCCATATAAGCCTGTTGGCCCTCCAGGTCCAACTAAAACTCCATTTGCCGCACTATTCCCCAATGGGTTGTAGCCTCCAGGATAACGATTTGGCCCTCCGCCCAGACCAGCTAAAAGATCAAGCAAATCAACTTTGGTACCGACGAATACATTAGTTTTGGCTGATGAATGAATTTTTTGTTCAATTTTTTTTTTTGCTCAAATTAAAATAAATCAGATAAAATGATTGATTTGATTTTAAAACGGTATAAAATTCATAATTGGAATGCGAAATAATTAAAAATATATTAACGTTAACTTACAACCACCTCCACCACCACCACCACCACCAATACCGCTGCCAGGATAGAATTGGCCGCCATTGCCGTAATTCGGTGTAAAACCAGGCCCATAACCTCCGCCATTTGGATAGAAATTGTTATTAAAACCTGGCTTGAAGTTATTTGGCTGATAACCTAAACAAAAATCATTTTAATGCATTTCATTTAATTATAAGTTGTTGTTTTTTTTTCATACCAAATCCGGGATTATATGGTCCGTTCGCTTGATTTCCGTACAATGGATAATTGTTGAAATTATTCGGTCCACCTCCTAAGCCTTGCGGAGCATAAGCACCAAAACCATTGCCATGGTATCCATTACCGCTAAATAGACAGATGAAATTGAAATGCTTGTTTAGTTTAAATTGAGTGAACAAGATATAAATTCTCAAAATCGAATGAATATGATATGAAAAAATAATAATTATGTGCTATTACATGTTGTTTGGTCCATTGAAACCATAACCACCGCCACCGTTAGCGCCGCCTACGCTAAGACTATTCCCATAAAATTCATCAGCTTGTGTGTTTGGTTTTCGCGTTGAATATTCGCTCACTTCATATCGATCGCTAAATTAAATTATGCACATGTTCATCAATTATAAATCATAATTTTCGGTTTCACTTTGTTGTAATTTATTTCATGTGTAATTAACATAAATGAGAGTTTTTCATTCGAAAAAATAAATGGAAAACTGTACACTGGCCGTATGTTTATTGCTTTTAAAATAGAAAATCATTTTTCTTACCGAAAATCCTCCAAACTCTCATATTTTCGACGATCAACGGTGGGTCGATCACGCACACCCTCATTATTATTTCGATTTTTCGATGACCAATTCCATTTCGATTCTGTTTGTGCATCGACATTTAGCAGTAGACACAAACACGAAATTACTGTGACACCTAATGAAAGCAAGAGTCGGATTTATTTTTCAAATTGAAAAAAAAAAATCAAAGAAAAAAGCTAAGAAAATAATTCACACCTTTCATCATATTAAACACTTTCGTCGAAATATAATGCTATTTGCTTTGTATACTATTTTATTGTTCACTTTATAATTCCCAAAAAGCACTGGATGGTTGTTTTTTTCTCAGGTGTTGACTGTCCCGCGTTCTAAACAAAACTGATCTCTCTTAAGGAAACGCATATCTTCTTATAAGAGATTAAATGGCATAGGTGGCCAACAGACACACACACACACACAATCGTGGTCGATTGCATTCGTTTCATTTGCGAGTTTTTTTTTTGTTAGTGACTATTTTCGTGTGTACGGCGATTCAAAGTTAATAAACCTTGAATGAAATCGCTATTTATACGACATATTCTTTTGAATGAGCCGTTCATTCGTCTGTTTTGACTTATATGTGCTGCGTACGCGTATTTTATTCATCGCATTCGCATCTCGTGTGTGTACACATTTGACTCACACTCCAGTTCACATGCAATAATACTGACAATGTGTGTATTTAGACGGCAAAAGATAGCCATTATTTCATTTATTTATTTATTTTTTCGTAACGGAAACCAAATGCAAAGAATTAAAAATGGGCACAGCAAAGTCAACCGAATATTGCTAACAACCGAGATAAGAAGTGAATGAAAAAACACGATTGATCAAATAGATGGAAAAATAAAAGTGGTTTTCTGTAGTTAGTACATTTGGAATGGCATTCATACATGACAATTTAATGGTTTAATTTTCTAAGTGAACACGATCTCGCCCCCCAAATAAAAATCAACTCTTGCGCAATGCACATCGTCATTTTCCACAACGTCAATTAATCAGAGAGACGATTATATTCATGTTAAACAAAGTTAGCATATGAAAATGATACAGTCACACTTTTCGATTTTATGGAAAGAGAGGAAAACGAAATTAAAGACGCGAAAAAGAAATTCACTTTTTGTGTATTAAGATTTTGATGCACATATTTCGTTTAACGAGGCCTTATGTAATTGAACAAGTGCTTAACATATATTAGTGCTGTCGAAACAACAACAATGAAGAAAAGTATCAAAAAGTCATTAGAGCCAAAGCGTGGCGCATTTTCAATGAGAACAGGCGTCAACGCACAAGCAATGGCCGCTAATAAGCGTTTACAATTGAATGACAGTCTCATAAAACGAAAAATAATTTTACAGCAAACTACAGATAGAATAATAGCACGATAGAGCTCTAGAGAGAGATAGTGAGAGAGCAAGAAAGGGGGGAAAGAGAGAACTTAAGTTAATACTGTTTATTCGAGTAGCAAACATTTTGAAAAGCATATCCGGTACACAGACCAGCACATTTTGTGAAAATTACTGTTTGCAGGAAAAGTCGTTATCGTCGACAAATATAGCGGCATCGAATAATAATATTAATTTAACGGTAAATTTATTACCATTCTGTCTATCTCTCTTCCTCGCTCCCTTTGAAAATAAAACTTGAGAAATGAAAATGATGAATATAACAAGACTGTCTGTTTCGGACGCATAGAATCCCACTTTCCGTGATTCGGATCAACGAGTTGCCTCATTGAAAGATGTGAAATTTGTCGTCAAGAAAAAACGCACAAACATCAAAAACAAATATGATACACATAGTCGTCATATCGTTATTGAATCCATATTGATTTACATAGAAATAGTCATTCGAAGTTCTCCCCGTTTGCTAAATAACACACGCACTCCCACGCAAACAAAAACAATGCTTCTCTCGCTCATCATTTATATAATAGATGTGGTAAATATGCGTCAAAAACACTTTAATTTTATTTGTAAGTTATAAAATTTATTCGCTTGGCCGCCGGTCAATCACACACTGACCCCATCCATACACAATGTTGTTATTTTGCACATTTTTTTCTACACAAACACAATTTTGCATCGACAAACGGCGAAACAAACAAAACGATTAAAAGAATGCAAATTTAGAATTACATTCAGTGTCACAAACACACACACGCACACAGGCAAATGATGAAATGAAAACTGTAAATCATCGATTTTGTTTATTTTTCACAGAAGATGTGATAATAAGCCAAATACGAGTCATCCATCATGACTGAAAAGACTACAGCAATAGCCTTCACCCAGATTCCACCTACACACCGTTCTACTGGAAAAATTTTTGGGCAATCGCACTATTCGCCACGTGTGTAGAGCGTATATACACCTCTGTTCGTCAACGACAGTTCAATGATGATAGTTATTTTTGCTCATTTCAACGAGAGTGAGAACACAACTATTATAATATACTAACATATTTGAAATGAGAATGTAAATATTGAGACATAATTTTGAGGCTAAAACAGAAAACAATTTCCAAACGATGGTATTAACTTGACACTTTCAAGTATTTTTTCAATACTTCACTTCATGTCTAAGGTCAACCTTTCACTTTTCAACTCATACAAGCAAAAAGGTTTGAAAGTCATAATTGTTTTCCGCATTCATTCAATCGATTCCTTCTATTTTGTTATTGACTGACTCATCCACCGATTTTAACACACACACACATACGATTCATCGTTTACTTCCGTGTGAATTTATTCACAATGCTATGCCATTTTCGATGGAACTATAACGTCTTTTTTCGGCCAATTTTGATCAAGTCTTGAAGGCCTGTGCAATCACTGACCGAATGACACATTAAAAAGCCAAAGATCTTTGAACCGGTTCAAGATTGAAATTGAGCCGCACTTTTATGAATAAATATACTTCCATGTATTGATACAATTTGGCTGAACTTGAACACATTTCATCTATAATCACCCACGGATGACTTTGTTTTTTCGATTCTCTTTTTTTACATAATTTTGATATACTCTTTTTTTACATCGCTGAGTAATTTTGTGACTGTCACATTTTGTGTAATACAAAAAAAGAAAAAGCATTGAGAGCCAAAAGAATGAACTCATGAAAGTTTAATCACATTTCCTTGATCTTATATTGGCTTATTATTTAATGAAATAGTGGAAAAACCCATTTTAAATATCGGTTCTAAATAAATTCTTTTTTTTTGTTCAGGCTACGGGCACATTTCGCCAAAAACGGACGCCGGAAAAATATCAACAATTTTTTATGCGATCGTCGGCATTCCGTTGATGTTACTCTGTAAGCAAATGCAGAAAAGTCAAGTTACAACTTTTAATTTTATTGTAAAATGGTGTATTTTTTATCATTTAGGTTTATCTAATATAGGCGATATTATGGCTAGCAGTTTCAGGTTTGTTTGTTTGTTTTAGGTACTATCCCATAGTAAAACAATCAATTTATTTGAACAATTTGTTTGTGTTCTTAAGAAATGCCAAAAATAGATAAGTTAAATGTGTGTATTTCTATCATTAAGGTTTATTTACTGGCGTATTTGTTGTTTTGTGTGCACTCGTGAGCCAAAACGACGTCCACGGCGGTCAGAATTTCAGCGATCGATTTCTCATAATGCGTCTGCACGTTTCTCGAATCGAGCCAGTATGCGTCGATCAGTTCGTGTGTCGCAGCGCACACAGGATTCTGGCATTGATTCATATTATGATCCAAGAATGTCGCACGCATATTCAGATACGGATTTGAGGTAGACCCCATGATTGCATTTCTCCCGATGATTTTATAGTTTTTTTTCGCATTAGATATGGTGGTGATGATTTGGTAACAAAAAGACCGTCACACAATCGAAGTCAACGATTTAGTCGTTACAAGGAAAGAGATCGCCTACGCCGTGAACGCCACACAGTTGAACGCGAGCGAATGGTTGATCGACCATCAAGAAGGTGATTTTTTTCCATTCAAAAGATGTTTCTTTTGAAATTAAATGTTATCTCTTCAGTAGTAGACATAACACCCAATCATTGGATAGACGCTCTCAAGCGCGTGGCCAGAGTCAAAGATCGGCCCGAGCACATTCGATGTCAAGATATGAAAATAACCATCATCAATCGAAATTTGTGCCCGATGTAAATGTTCGCGAATACACAATGACACTGCCAGCTTCGCGAGGTCGACATCGATCACGGATTAATGGTACAAATATTTATCAAAAAAGTCATGAAAGAAGAGAACATTAAAAAAAATCTTTGCCTTTTACAGAAAAACGAGCACAATCCGTCGAACCACGAGCATTAGGTGATGTGCCAATTTTGTGCAATAAATATGCGATCGACGATTTCATTCGAAGAGAAAGTCTGACAGAAGAGCGAGAACAACGACAGCATAGAGATAATTATCGTTCACGGTCAATGCCTCGATCGCAGATAAATCGAAAAAATCTATATTCACCGTCACGTGAAGCATCGCCGGAGCCAATACCAAAACGTTTGCAAGCAAGTGAGCGAAAACGATATCTGGCACCACCTTTACCTCCAGATGTGCTCGATGAAGAAGAGTGCATTGAATTAGAGGTGCCCACAAGACGGCACAAGAAACGTGAAAAACGCGAACGAAAAGAGCTACCACCAAGTCCACGTATAATGAGTCCAATGGGTTTTGCAATTCACAGACAAGCCCGATTAATGGAAACATTCGATGAGGAAGCCGGTTACGAAGATGATTACGTTGATCATGTTGCAGGCGATACACCGGTTCGACCTGTACCGATTTGGCTTTGCGTTTTTCTTGTCATCGGTTACATAATAGCCGGTGCATTCTATTTTACGCAAACGGAGGAGTGGACTTTTCTAGATTCCGCCTACTTTTGTTTCATCACACTGACGACCATCGGATTTGGAGATTTCGTTCCAGCACGCAGTATTCAAGACTTAAATCAGACGAAATTGACGGAATTGACGGAATTGACGGTATCCACGCACAACAATAGTCTTTTCCTAACAGAACAAGAAATTAAAATTGCCGGATGTTCGTTGTATTTATTATTTGGTATGACCCCCTTTCATCCTTTTCACTTTTACATCAGTGGATTTTTGAATTTGTTCTCTTCATTATTTTAGGTATAAGTTTGCTCGCAATGAGCTTCAACCTCGTTCAGGAAGAAGTAATTGCAAACGTTAAAAGTTTTGGACGAGCACTGGGTATACTCAAAGAAGAAGATTCTGATTATTGAAATTGAATCGAAATTGCATTTAAATAGTTAGAATCTAACCAGATTTTTTTAAGTTGAAATTAATTCGGAAGATTGAAAGGTGTTGTTGAAAGACGAATCGAAAAATTGTATGACACAATCTGGAAAGATTTATGTCAATTTATGACAACCTTTGCTTGAATTAGGCTAACTAATTTATTTTTAAGAAGAAGAAAAAACATAGAAATGAATGATGGTTGGCTAATTTGAAGCGGTTTGGCGCCTTTTCGATTCATTTTATCACGAAAAGCAACACATATAAATATTGATGATATTATTTAATGTGAATCTTAACAGTTAACACACAAACAGATCTAAATTTAGCAACTGAACACGTTGCACAGCATCATAAAGTGAAATTTGGCAGCTAACAAAACATCACAGTTAATTTATTATGTATTTTTCAAAATATAGACAACATTTCCATTTGGCTTGGAGAATAGTAAAGGTGCTCTTTCGTGCGCATATCTCATGTATAACTAAAACAACTCTCGCTCTGATAGTAATTAATTTATTTATTTATAGAGTTGTGGTTTGAAAGGCCATCTAATAAATTCAACGAAATAAAAATTCAAACATTTCATTGTGAATCATTCGCTAAATACTTTGAATTCTTTTTATCTGTGAATGTAGTAGGAGAAAATAAATAAGAGAATTTGTAACAATTTTAACATTGTATTTTTGTGTTAGTCTGTTAGAAATGAAAATATGTATCAACTGAAGTTGTATTTAGGATGAGTCTAGGGGGTAGACACATGGAATATTACTTGAGATATTCACCGAAATTGAAGGTATTCTTGGTATTCTTGGTATTCTCAGTTTTAGATGAAATGTCAATGCATTCAGCAACGTCTCACAATGTGCATATATGAATATTATCTTCCAAATATTAAAAAACTTTTTCAACGCTATTAAGTGTATTATTTCAATTGTTTTAATAAATGCAAAAACAATTTTGATAGAAATAACAGGAAGAAAACAGAAAAGATTAAAATAAATTTCGAAATGGTAATGTTAAAACGAAATGCAAAAAACTTGAAATCTTTATTACCGATATCAATTTGACATTTGGTAATCACGGTATTCACATTTTTAGTACAAGTAATCTTCAAATAAGTAAGCAATTGTCGTATTTGAAAATAGATAGGTATTATGACAATTCATTGGTATTCATTCATTCTCTATTGTGTCTACCCCCTAGGGATGAGTAATAATAGAGATATTGAATGTTGGCACTATCACGTACAAGTTTGTTCTTTGAATATGGTCATGAAACATCCAGAGATGTTATAGGTATCGCAAAGGTGAGAGCATGCTTGTTATACTGGGAAAAATTCTTTTGAATAGTTGTGGGCACTTAGATATATATTATTTCGCATAAAAGTGGAAGAAAAAAATTGAAAGTTCTGAAAAAGGATCTGAAAAATATTTCTTGGGTGGCACATCACATTTCAAATTTCAGCTATATAAAAAATTATATGGTCCTCGGTTTATGGTCACTTTCAAATTTTCTTCTCAAAAATTAAAATTACTATTTGCTTTCACTTATTCATATGTGGGTATATATGTATCCGTTTTAAGTATTTATTATACAATTATTTAAACCTAGTCCCAAATTTCGAATTTCACATGAGCGTACATTTGACTATACTTCATTCGACTTAATGATAGGCTTTGTGTTTAATTTGATAAAAGTGCTTATTTGAGGATTTTAAACGTTGAAAAATAATTGTGGAGGGCAATTGCCAAGGCAAACGATGACCTGATTTGGATGAATTAGAATTCAAGTGCGCTCATTTTTTTATTAAAAAACGAATAGTTTTTATTAAGTGCTATGGTATTGTTTTAGAAAAGGCAAATTGTTAAAGGTAAAATAAAGTCACTTTTTAACCGAGTCAATATTTATTTAAAGTTGTCATTTTCATTTTTTTTTTCAAAACTCGCACAATTTTAGCTTTTACATGGATTTAATCACCATCACGATGGAATACGTAGTTTTCAAAATCTGTGAAAGATTGGATACTAATTATATTGACTCATATTATTAGGATTGATGATATAGCAACCTTGAGTAATGTTTGAAAACTTAATTCAAATCGTACAACGCCAACGGCGGAAATTTTCATTTCGCGTGTGGACGTTACCATCATCATCTTCAATAGAGCTTCATTGGTTTTTCTGTCAAATGCAATGAAATTACTTGTATAAATACCGCGATGTATGCCTTCAAACTAAAAGACGAAATTGAATTTTTATGATTGATTTTGGAACTTTGTTGAAAATCATACCGCATATATGATATTATTGCCAAAAAAGCAGTATATTGACATTTCGGCTAAAAATGCAGCCAGCCAAAATAAGGGAACAATGAATTCCACGAACGTCAAGTCATACTACAAAACAAATTTCATTAATTTTACGCTGTTTATTTTCGTCTATGTGATTCAATTTTACCCCAATTAAAAGAACCAATGAGTTTGCAAACACAAAAACCGCCTGGACAATTTGAAAAAACATCATATCATTGATCAATGCATTCATCTCATGAACGAACCTAATTAAAAAAAATGAAAAAAATACAAACAATGAAAAATACAAAATATAATACTTTCCAAGTTGGACAGCCCAAGTGAAAACCGCAAATTCTTACCCATCAATTTTCAAATGCATTTCAATGTGCTGACACAGAGTACGGTAAAATGATCGTTTGGTATATGAAATTTCAGTGTAATGTTCATTGAAACCGCTTTTATAACCAAGACGGCTTATGCGTGAGCACAGCAATGACAGAAAAAATGTTATAAAAACAAACATATCAAACATAAACATATTTACGGCAATGTTAAGTCCACCCGCATAAAAACCGCAACCACATTGAAAGAAATATGCAAAATAAAAACCGAAAGTTGTTTGATCAAAGTCAAATGGGACGTACATGGGACGGGGTAAGATTCTCTTTCGTTGCATTAATGGTGAAATTAATGCTACGATTAAGTTCACCGTACCAAACCATCCATACAAATTGATTACGTTTTGAATATGAAATTTTGACAAATCCAACAATCTGCATTAGAATGAATAAGCAAATTATTTTAAATAATCAGATAACAATTTTGTAATATCTCACCCTCTTTCAATGTGATCGTTTGCCCTGTAATCGGAATGATCGAATTTTGACCATAAATTTTCTAATTGTTTCCGTTTCATGTAGAATTGCAACGACTTGAATAATGCATTGAAAAAGGCGGTAACAACAAAAAATATTTGCAGTATATCCTTCAATGATGACGACTCCAATATGGATAGTGTGAAAAGAATGAATCCAATATCAATAAATCCTATCATATAACCAAGTGTGTACAATTTCATTGAAAATTTCAACCATTTCGAATCACTGTTAGTTTCACAAAAACCATATAGCTTGAATACACTCTTATGGAAGTGTACGTAATCCAATGGACTATACATCTTCTTTTCCAACGAAATTTGTAAAATCGTTTAGAGAAAAGGTTGACTTTGATCAAAAGTTTCGTTTGGGTCGCTGTGACTGTAAAGATTGAAACTGAAAAAAAATTGAAGACATCGTCATTTATATTCAATCGTCAGCGATTAGGTAAACCACGGAACCAATAAACTAATTGCTTTCTAGCTATTAAAAAACAAAACGATATTTTACATTTCACTTTTAATCTAATTATAGTAAGTGTAATTAAGGTACTCAAAGTGGTTATTAAATTAATTTGTTTAATTGTCGAAAAAAAATCTCTTCAAATCATAAAATCTGAAACTAAATCTTCAGAAAAAATTATATTTTTGATTTAAAAAAATGTAACAGAAATTTCTATTCACCATTACCACCAATATTCATCCGAATTTCAATGGAAATGTTTCTCTCTTTAAGACTGATTCGTTGAACTTGCCAATAATTCACAGTAATTTATTTGAAATCCGGTTCCCATTTTCAAAAGTGAATTCTTACTTAACTGCGAAAAGGAAAGAAAAGACGTTGAGAAATTGAAATGCAAAACATATATAACTTACTTGCGTTTTTGATGGTCGCTTCTGATACGAATACATTTTCATATGAAATTCCCGATAACTTGGTAAAATGCGCATAAAATTCATGTTTCCTTTTTGCCAACCGTAAAATCTTTTGGCTTTGATATCAAACCGTTTTTTGGATTCAATTAGTTCACTTGGTCATTGTAAAGAGGCCCAAAACATTCGAATAAATTTCGACATAATTCCTGTTAAAAACACAAATTCAAAACTCAATTTTAATATATATATTTTCTAATTGTCTTTATTTGCGATTGTTTCTTTTTTTGTATTCAACTTGAATGTTTTCAAGCACTATATATATTTTGTTTGTTCCAGCGAAATTCATCTATTCATGGATATATGATTACATAAACCTAGTTTAAACAACATTTTGTTCAATTAATTTATTTAATTCAATGCGATAATTTTTGTTTAATTTATTTTTCTCTCTGATAGCTTTTACATGTGTTGCATTTCAAAGATTTATATTATGGGGATTGGTTCGCAATTCGGAAATAATCCGTTAAAAATTATTATTATTATTTCTTTGTTTTTTGTTTTCCACGTATAAAAGGAAGAAACAGAAGTGCGGAGTTAATAAGTGTAGAATTGGGAGCAGTGCCAATTTTGAGAGTTGATAACAAGGTTTCTTAGGGCGATGCATTCACAGTAAATTCACAGAAGAGAAGAATTATATAATAATAAATCAAAGAAAGCTTTGCTAATGGTTGAGCACACAACAATATACGTACTCTATATGTTGATATTTAAAACGTAAAACAAATAGGAAATAAAAATGTATAGAAGATAGGAACAGAAGATTCAGAGTATTTGTCAAAGTCAAACATTTACGCAAACATTAAGAGATGTAAAGTTCAGAGTTTTGGTAAATATTTCTCTTTTGTAATTGATGGGAAAAAGGGTGTTTTTGTTGAGGAAATTTCATTAATTTAATGTGTTGCATAATTCAACAGTGTTCTAAAATTCTTTTTTCTTTACAATAGAGCAACTAGTGTAACTTTACTAGTGCTATTATCAAATGATTCTGAAAAATGATGATTTTGCCAAAAACATACTTCCTTTTTCCCTTCAACTTGACCACTTATGTTTTGTAATTGGCGACAAATAACTCAGAATTGAATTTAAAAAGAAAAATAAGAAAAAAGACATCATCAAAGATTATCGTGCAGAAAAACAATTTCAACTGAAAAGAGATAGTTTGAGAGTTTTTACGGTGCTCGACCACTATCACCATTATTTTATTTCTTTTCATTCAGTTTTCAAAGAAATGTCTGCACATATATATCTTTGATTGGAGGCAAATGTTTTTTTTTTCTCAATAGATTCTCGAAATTGTCATCATTAGAGCTTGGGCGCCGCGTTTATATACAACGCCACACAAAATATATACTAAGGCAAATTTATCTATAATTTTTTTTTTCTTTTAAGTTTATTTCTTTGTGTTTTTTTATCATTTTAGAATTGTAAATATCCTCTAACGGATGGATTGCCTGACAAATTCAGAGCAGTTTTAATACCATTGTATTGGTTTTATTCAGTTTTTCTTTCGTCTTCGTTCGTCGCATTTTCAGATTGAATTTGTCTAATATAATAATATACATCCATTGTAATATTTTAATAATCATAATAATAATAATTTAATAGGTATTTGATATAAGTACATTAAATAAATTTTATTTGTATTATACTCATAATTTGTTTTTACCTCAGCCTGTATATTATTTTTTGCTAAATAATTAGAAATGATTCTTCAATAAAATCGAAATTTAGTTTTACTTTTGAATTCAATATAAATAAATCCAGTTTTGTCAACTATTGTGTTTTTTATTCTGCTACGAATAATTCAGTTTTTAAGCAATTTATAGCTACTATCGATGAAGAAAACGCAAATTACACTACTGGCTACATCATTCATTTTCAATATATTCAAAAGCTGCTTAAAAAGCCTAGACTTTACGGATTCTCTTTAAGAAATAAAGTACTTTGTAATTTCGGTCCATTCAGAATATCGCTTAAATACTTTAGCTTACTTTTTTCCACTTCATTTTTCCTAAATTCAAATTGTATATTTTCATCTATAATTTAATTTGTATTCATCTTCAGATTCGAATATTGTCATGTTTCTGAAATGCCATTTTGCATTTCCAATTGTTTTTTTTTAATAAATAAAAAATTTAATTTTACTTTTTTCCAAGAAAAAAAAATATTTTTTTGCGTTCAAATTTTCATCAATAGATTTGAAATAAAATAAAAATCTTTGTATTTTATTTGCAAGAATTACTTTTTCGCGCACACACAGTGTGAGAGCAAAGTATTGCATTCCAAACACATCGAAAATCACTTTTTTAGAATCTTTTTGTATTCTATATTTTTTTTGGTTCCATTCAGTTTATTTGTTGGTTTTAGATCAAAAAGTTTGGCGCCGTGTCTTGATTGGCGTTTTCACAAACGTACAAATTGAGATATTACTAGCGAAATTGGATTGAAACAATAGTATATTTTCAAGCATGATGTATGTGTGTCACTGTGATCAATATGCTACAATGTTTTACAAATGTTTGTGAAGCAAAAGTTCCTTTTTTTTGTTTGGAAGCTTATGAATTTTCTTTACGTTTTTATCTATATAGATCTTATGGTTTGACGGAAACACTTTAATTCAGGCGTTTTATACATTTTTTGTGTATCAATGATGTGAATCTAAAACGTTGCTTATGCGTTATTTGATCCTCAGTTTTTTTTTTGTTTTAGTTTGTTTCCATTTTTGTTTTGCGTAAATATTGGAGAAAAATATATTTATACACACTTCACAAAATTGTCTACTTGTCGGCTATCATTTCAACGATATAGCGCAGATGCACGAAATCTAATCTAAAAAAAATTTCACCATTCAGAAGCAAAGGCTTCCAGACGGCGGTAGATCGCACGCTAAGTTTATTAGCTCAATATCATTTGTATTATATATTCCACCTGGGTGTTTGTGTGTCTGTGTCTGCGTCTGTGTGTGTGTCTTTCTCTCTGTGTGAGAAGTGTGTTTGTGTGTGTTATTTTTTGTTAGTACATAAAGATAATTCAGCTACAATATGAGCCAGAATGCGCACAAAAACTAATCTCAAGTCATTAAAAAGTCGAAAATCCTGGTAAGTTCCATGAAAATACAAGATCACATTTGTTATATTTTTTTATATTTCTCATTATTATTATTTTTTTTTGTTGCTTTCTTCAAATGATTTGAATTCCGCATCTGCATTCATCGAAGCAATTATTTTCAAAATTGATTTTCATCTTTGTTTCAGTTTTCTCTATTCATTTAAATTGTAAGTGTCCCAATAAAAGTGTTCAGTTTTTATGTATAATAAGTAGATATATGTTTGTATATATATATATCCATTGGTTCTACATATAAAAGCGATAATAGAAGTAGATCGCGCGAAAGTTTTCTAACACAAAGCTTTTTTTGTCATTCTGCTAGTTCAGATAAAATGTGTGTGTGTTTTTTTTAAATTTGTTAATTAATCATTTGCCACTTATTTACAGTGTATAGTTTACGTTGTGCATTTAGGGGCCCAACATTGATTCGGATGAAGTTGAATCTGAAGCGCATTCACTGGAATTTATCGAATGTTCTTTCACTAATCGAGACGGTGGCACGTTCGATGACGATAGAACCGTTTGAGCGGATGGTCGACGCTGTCGTAGCGTGTTCAAATCGAAATTCGGATGACGTCTCGCGTGTTTGCTATATATAAAGAACAACATTAACAAATGATATGCGTTAATAAATTCATAAGCATGGGGGGGACAAAACTAGGTGATTATCGATTTACCTCAGATGATCACTGCGCATAAATTTTTTGCTACAAATGGGACAGCAAAAGTTCTTTTCACCTAAATAAAAATAAGAACACATTATGAATTATTAAAACTAACATACTAGTAAATGCCAAAGATTATATGTGAAATATTAAACAAACACTTTCAAGCCATAGCAATCAAATTGAAAATTATCGTAATGAAAAGAACGAAATTATGCACAACAAAAGAAGAAACCATTCAAAATGTACCACCTGATTCCGGTGGAAAAATGGTATAAAATCGTTGAAAAAAAAAATCAAAATAATTGGCCTGAAAATCGTGCTTCATAAAATTATAATGTTTGCATCGCAAAAGCTGCCATTGCATTTGGGTGAAGTGAAAACGAATTGAAAATGAAATGAACATTCAATTTAGAAGAAATGAACGTAGTGACAGTAAAATGTTTTACAACAGCTGAGACGTGGATTAATTAATTTTTTTTTGTAATTTCCCCGTATGTTCATAGCTTCATTCTATACCACCAATAAAACGTTTTTATATTTCACGAATAAATGTTGGCATTTGAAAACGTCAACTGTTTTTATTTTCTGTGAGTTGGTGTGCACTTGTATTTACCTGTATGTGTTCGAAGGTGTCGTGCCAATTCATCGCTGCGAGCAAATCTCTTTCCACAATTGGTCCATTGACAAGGGAAAGGCTTTTCTCCCTATCGGATTACATTCAAAATTTTCAATTGTAACAAAATTTTCATTCGAATAATTACTGTAACAATAACAAGACAGTTCGTGTACATACCGTGTGCGTTCGCAGGTGAGCTTTGAGATGTGAACTTTTGCCGTAAACCTTGTTGCAACCAACGTACAAGCATTTGTGCGTCTTACGATTATTGTTCGGCACTGATACTTTATTATTATCACTTGCGGCAGTTCGATTGTCTTCGGAAAAGCTGCTTACGTATTGCGGGTGGTGTGGATTGTGATGGTGGGTGGTGGTTGTATTGGTGACATTTTCAATTGGAGATCCGATAAAATTTGTTGGGCTTCCAGTATCATCACTGTTTGACGTTTGCACCGGTTCATTTTTAACAATAGCAACAACATTTAATCGCTTCTTTCGTTTTTTCTTTTTTGTGGTAATTGGTTGGGCATCCATTGCCGTTATCGTTGGCAATGTCAATCGTTCGTGTATTGTCTTTTCTCTAGATTTGCGTCGCATTCCATTGGATGTTGTTGTTGTCGGCGTATGTTTCTTAGTTGCTAATGAATTGGATTTTGTTGTTGCCATTATTCTTGGTTGTTTCGGTCGTGCAGGCTTCCGTAATAATTTTGTCGTCGCCGTTGTAGTCGTTGGTTTCGGGACTGCCGCATTCCTCATTGTATTATTATTGAATTTTGTACTATTGTTATTGAAAATCGCGCTAACATCTACTGATATTTTATTATTATTTAAATTTTTATGATTTTCAACCAAATTGTGCCCGTTTGTTGCTGCCGCTGCTACTGCTGCTGCCTCATCGACTTTTGGATCACTTTTGATCCATGCCAAATTATTATTTGTTGTTATTTCATCGGCACTGTTCAACAGTACCGTTTCCATATGATTACGTTGCAAAAAGTTGTAGCTATTTTCATCATCAAAATCGTCAAATTTTATGTTTGCTGTCGTCGTCGTCGTTGTCGATTGTTTGTTCGCTTGACAACCGCTCAGATCGAGTGGTTTCATGGCAAACGTTGAATTGAAATTAGCACCACCGGTTGACATAGCCAACAAACAGTGTGCGGCAAACTTGATGTCACAGTCCATATTCATTTTGTTGAATCCTTGTATTTTAATACACACGCTTCTAAAATACAAAATAGACAAACAAAATACAAAATTACTTTTACAGATTGCTTTTTTTTATATTTTCTCTACAAATAAATAAGTACGTTTTCAATCATTAGGATAAGTGTATGGTGACCATAACGAGAAAAACAAATGCGTGACCTTCAATGCATACATTTAAAATAGAAAAACGAAAACGATTGACACGAGAAAATAAATTCCGATGGTTAACAAACGTCACAATTGCGTTAGATAACATCAATATGAGCACAATCCGATTGTGTCCTTTTTTTTATTTTGGGCTATTTTTCGTTCTAACTGGTGTAATCAATATGAACATGGATAACATCTTTGAATTCGAATATTTTACCAAATTCATTTGTGTATTTCATTCGTCCATCAAAGCATACTCATTGATATAAATGTGGCTCATATCTATGACCACAATAGAACCCACAATAAAAAAAATTATTATGTAGGTGAATGGTTTATTTCACATCAACAATGTGGATACATTTGTTTGTTATCGGAAGTGGTTGTTGGCGATGTAGAAGAAGAAGAAAATGTAAAAGTAGTAGTAGAAAAAATAAATAAATGAAATATAAAACCGATCGATATAATTAAGCTGAAGTATTTTCCCCTTCAGCTCTCACAAGCTGTCCGAGTGTGCTATGTATCTAAGTGGTGAGCCGTTTTAAATGTATACATATCTGCATTTCAATAGAGTCATCAAATACACAATTCGAGAAGATATTTTGGCCCATACTCTGTCGAAAAATGGAGTTGTCGATGAATAGCAATAACGACATCAAAAAATATGTGTATGTAGAAAAATGCGAAAAATGCTCATCCACTTGTGCGGCTGCGGCTGCTGCAGCTGCACACGGACAACAAGCGAATGTTGTCCTCAATGAAAGCTTTCCAAACAAACACACTGATTGAAGCCTAATTAGTGAAAGGGCAAATTCTATTTGCTCGCTAGTCATGGATGAAATACATCAAACAAGTCGAGAAAACAAACTCGACAAAAACACACACACACCCACACACTGTGGCACACACACAATTTCAAAGGCGTGTACATTAATTATAAAAGTAAATCATTTAACCAGATTTCGATATTTGATTAGCTGTAATTTAAATGAGTTTCGCGTAAAATACAATTAAGTGGAACGTTTTTTTTTCTTTTTCATTCTGTTCAATGTTGATTTTAAATTGATAAAAACATTTTCAGCCTGTTCCAAAAAAAACAACCTTTTCTCTCTTACTTTATGTATCTTTCGGTCGCTGTTCCTCCCCCTTTCCGTTTATTAGGGCTCGAAATCAGTCCGATGCGTGATTAAATGCAAAAAATGTATGCCGTCTTTTTTTCTCGTTTTGGGGGTAAAATTTTTCCAGACACTTTCATTTATAAAACATACTGCACGAATGACTTATGGCAAAATGGGGAGAATGAAATACATAATTGAATTGAATTGAATTTTTGACGCACAAAAAAAAACTCCCCCAAACAACAAAAAAATAATAATTCACAAATCCCAAATAAAACAAATGGAAAATGCTCGCGTCAACAAAACACACACCATCTTTCAACAAACACCATTTTCACTGTCGCATGTTCGTTTGAGATTTTCACTCGTAAGCCCGAACAGTTTTATGCGTCACGAAAATCTGTTGCCAAATGAGTGAAAATCTATATCTTGTTGGTTTGGTGCTACTTTGCTCAGTTCTAGCTACTGCTGCTGCTGCTGTTGTTGATTACTTTATTGTGCTTCGCTTTGCTTCGTGTTTCACTTTGTGTTCACTCAAATATCGCAAGGAGATAACGTATCGACAGAATAACAGAGAACCACATTCGCAGCAATTTTTCCCACAGAAAAATGGTGAATAGAGAGGCTATGTTCAAGTGTTTCCTCCTCTTCATGTTTGCTTGACTTATTGCAGTTGGAGCTGTGTGCGAATAAATAGTGGTTACAAAATACAAATTTCACTCCACCATCGTCACAAATACACCGACGCAAAGCGAACAAGTATGCATTGAGCAGCAAGCTCTCAATCTATATCTGTACGTCTCTCTATCCCTCTCATGTCATCGTCATCGTTGCTGTGGTGGTTGTTGCTGCCGTCATCATAGTCGTTGTCGTCGTAACGGCGAGTTATCAAACGAAGAAAAGCTAACAACATTTTGTAGGTGTAGGAAAATCGAATCATACACCGATTAGCCATTAAATGTTTGAAAAGAAAGCAAAAGCAATATATACAACCACATTGGCACGCGATATGCACGAAAAACCATTTATCACACCGAAATAACACACAAAGCAAAAGCATTTAAATTACACGACCAACGTAATAGAGAAAGGAAAATTTCCGTTTAAAAATGTAAAAAATAGAAGAAGAAGAAGAAATAAAATTGGAAGTTTTATTTGTGCTCGGTGTGTGCATATACTGTGTACGCAGTATTCATCGTATCAAAACGAATAGTTTTTAATTGAACTGAGTCGTTGTCTTGTTTCGCTTCGTCGAATCGAACGGTGAGCACAACGAAAAGCAACAACAACCAATGAAAAAATAAGTTTCATTTTAACTTTATTTTCGACAAAAAGAAATAGTAATGCCGTGACCCTTTTCTACAATTGCCACAATCGCATATGTTGCGAACATAATAAATATTTAAATGGGTTCAAAACAGAAAAAAAAGATTGATTTTTTTTATTTCGTTCGAAACCAAAACCTTGCGTTATTATTTATTGTACTGAATGAAAAAAAAAACGTAAATAAGGTACAATTGCGTCGACGTGATGAAATCTAAGTTGATTTTAAATTTTATCCGCGCGTTTTAATGATTGACAGTGAAGTCTCGCATTTTTTCTTATTCGAATTTCAAGCCCCTTTTGGCGCAATTTTTTTTTCACAAATGGTCCATGGAAATTAATTGCGATCAATAAACTACAGCTCAAATTATACAATCATTGAAACAATAAAATCCACAAAACGATGTATAAAACGCGTGGATAGAGATCAGTTTGACTTCAATGACACTGGCTTTATGATATGGTTGATTTGAATCTGTTGTTTTCCCTCTCACACACTCTGTACAATCGCTATAATTTTTCATTCGCCAACAAAGCAACGTACCCTTCGATATTCACAAATTCAATGTCAATCCTGAACAATATACTAGCGTACACAAACACGCAGACAGCCACATATTCACAATTGAGAACACACTAAATCTTTCAATACATGCATAATAAAAGTTTTAATTTTCATACGTAAATATAGGACATATTTCTAATTTATAAATCTAATGAGGTGGCTCAGTCATATCACTCAAATCTGCCACCATAGAAGAGAGAAGAGAAGAAAAAAAAAAACTATATAGATTATAGAGTTGTTTTTACGCACCAGTTTCAAAAGTTGAAAGTAACATTTACATGACCTTATACATGTTTCATTACTTTTTTGCTACAAGCTCCAACTTCACTTTGTGCACTTACAACGTTTTTCTTTTAAACGCGAGAGAAACGAAGCATTCAAAAAATAAATAAATACGCTTCTATCGACGTATGCTCAAATCCCAAAGGCCTACTGTCTTCTGGTTCGAATACTGAGCAACAACAACAACAAAATAAAAATAAACACAGTACACAACAATAAAACACACTCGAAATACCAAAAATTAGACAATATAAAAAAAATCGCTTTTTTTATTCTTTATCAATACACAGAGAAATCAAATGAAACCGAATTGTATGTGTTTCTTTAGCTGCTGTTGCTGCTTAAAAAAAAAATTCTGGGCTACACAAAACCGATCAAGAATCCGAGTATCTAAAATTGGTACTGATGTGTATCATTATTTCATAGATACTGGCTGTCGAAGGAAAACAGAACAGACTATTTACTTGGCTTGTTTTTGTTTCTCGCGCAATTTTTGCACTCACCAAGTACACACGAATGAAATCCGTGATAGAGAGAAAGAAAGAGATAAAAATGTAAACACACAAAAGCGTGTGCGTACAACTTGCACATTCACATACAAAAAACGTATATACATACAAATACGGGCCAACGACAATGCCATGAATAGAAGAAGACGAGCAAGCAAACAGCAGAAATATATGGGCTCTGTATAAAAAAACGAGCAAAAAAGCAATGAGATGGAGAGAGAAGGAGACAGAGTGACAGTGAGTAAAATCGAGTCGAAATATAAAGTGATTGTTTATGTGTGGGATGGTACAGACAAATTGTAGTTTGAATTGGGGCCATCAATTCAAATGAAATGTTGCTATACATGCAAAGCATTACACTTCACTCGATTCGATTGAGTCGAATGATAAACGCACGCAAATCAATTTCGCATACACCATCGTCTGCTACATCGTCTTCCTCAATGATTGCGCGCACTCACACTCGAACGTATCTTAACTAAAATCACACACACAATATTTTGTCTCAATAACATGCATACATTCATACACTCACTTCCCCGTGACTGTGTGCCAATGTGATTTCACCACATACTCTCTGTCTTCTGTACATAAACAAATCAAATGTGTGCATTTGATTTTCAATATATTCACAGTTTGAATGACATTTTTCAATTTACCGAATTTTCAACATGGAATCGCATCGAAAAAAGATTGATTTGAAAATTATTTTTAAATTTTCATTGTTAATTTTTTTCATTTATTATGGATTGAAAATATTTTCACCACAGTCAAATGTCATTGTAAGCACATTAGACGCAGTCACATTCGTTCCACACGATACGTCAGTTTGGTACGTATGATGGCGCTACTTTACACTTAATACTAAACGTGTGTATGTATGTACGTATTTGTCTGTGTATACACTTTCTTTTGTCAATGTTTTGAAAATAATCACATTTCTGAAGCGAACGCACGACTTCCCAGCGTGAAAAGTCACAAATGTGCGAATCACATTTTGAAAGAAACGAGATCAAGACACAAAGCTCATAGAAGAAGAGAAAAAAAAACTATAAACAAATCATATTTACACTTTTACATTATACAATACGAAATATTTGCAGTAAATTCAATATAAGTTTTAAACGAGCATTTAGTTTACAAATTGAATTTGTGGCATCAAGCAATTATTTTGCGCAAAAACAAGTTAAATAAAAAATAAAGTGTTTGATTTGAGAAAACAAGTGAGAGTGTGTGAAGTAATTTTGCGACAGCGAAACAAAAACGAATCAACTGGGCATTGAGCATCGTTTTTATTGTTCATTTTGAAACAATTTGAGATCAAAGCGAGTTAAAAATGGCTCCAAAAGAACGAAACATTGCAATGATGGGCTACAGATCAGTGGGTAAGGCAAAATATATAATAAGGCATCGATTCATTCAAATTGACATTGAGATAGCATTTAGCGAGCAATAAAAATCCCAAGAAAAATGGCGATTTCGATGAATTATGTTGAGTAATTTGACTTTTTGTTATTTCACGTGACATTTCAGCATGCATTCCATTCATCATTCGCATTCCTTTGTTTGTTATCAGAATTGGTTTGTGTGAGATTTTTCAGAATTGGTTGCTCATTCCTCTTTTGGGCTCAAAATGAAATTATCAAAATGTTATTGACACTTTGAATTGAATTTCGCAATTCATTGAAACACGCTCGGCGATCAATAATGAGAGAAAATAATGTAGTACACATTTGATGTCACTCTTTGCTTGAATTGCGAAACAAAACTATTACTACGCACAATTTATGTGGAAATGACGACAATCGTCATCGTCGTAAAAAAAAAGTACAGACTATATGTCTTACGTAGACACACATGTGTGTACACTGTACACATCTGTGTATTGTGCACATCGCAACAAATATTTTGGTTGAATTTAATTTAATGCGGAATTAATATTAAATCCTATGACGACAGCGTTGATTTACTCATTTTTACATCCAATAATCCAATATAAGACATAGTTTCATTTAATCTACCTTGAAAATTCCTTTGGTTAGAATTTTTTTCGTTTTATATATTGAATAAAGATAATGCTCCTCTTATTCATAGAATTTGAAATATTCGTTCTCTTTTCTTTTTTAATAAAATTCACATATGAATGTATAAGGCGATATAGAAAATGAATCGCTCATCGATCTATCAGTTTGCGTCTAATCAATGTGCGGATTAAGTTATTGAAATTGCGGCCACTGATCAAACAGTTTCCGTGCGTCACAGATATACGGCAGATAAAGCGGTACCTTACTATATAGAATAAATGAGTGCAACACAATGAATATTCAATCAATAAAATGGAAGCAAATGCTGAATATGTACACAAAAACAAATGTAAACAATGGCCATTATTCAAAATTAATTAATAACTTGACCATAGACTGGTTGAAGTTATCTCTTCGTTATGTTGAATTGAAAACCGATCCGATTTAATCTTTAATTTTGCACTTTGAAATCAAGTTGGCGTTTTTTTCTGTTTGATCTAGGTCATGCAATCACGAATATTTACCTAATACATTTTTCCTACATTTTTTTTTAATTTTCCATTGTTTTTTTTTTTTTGTTTGTATTATAACATAGGAAAATCGTCGCTCAGTATTCAATTTGTGCAGGGCCAATTTGTTGATTCGTACGATCCAACAATCGAAAATAGTAAGTTTTATTTTTCGAACATTTATTTTTCGTGTAAAAATATTCACCGTCTAATTATAACGGGTTTGTCTATGTTTTGTAGCCTTTACAAAAGTAACACGTATCAATTCCACGGATTACGAAATCAAATTAGTTGACACAGCTGGACAGGATGAGTACAGTATATTTCCAACGCAATATAGCATGGATTTTCATGGATATGTATTAGTCTATTCGATAACCAGCCAAAAATCATTTGAGGTCATACAAATCATTTATGAAAAATTATTGGATGTGATGGGAAAAGCACAGTGAGTATTCAAGCACAGTTTAAATGACGCAGTTGCTAGTTCGTTAAAGGTTAATTGATTTGTATGCCGATTTTCAGTGTACCTGTTGTATTGGTTGGCAATAAAACGGATTTGCATCAAGAACGTTCCGTTTCATATGAGGAAGGTAAAAAATTGGCTGAATCGTGGCGCGCAACGTTTTTGGAAACCTCTGCCAAACAGAATGAAGTAAGTCAGATGCAATATTCAACCAAATTTACAATTTTATTTTACAACATAACAAAACAAAAATCATATCAATTAATTGTCTTTCTTACCATTTTCTATTTTCATTTCGTATAGTCTGTGGCGGATATATTTCATTCGATAGTTTTGCAAGTTGAACGAGAGAATGGAAATACTCAGGAAAAGAGTGGATGTTGCATTTCTTGAACGTTGTTTGTTTTGAATTCGTTCATTGTAAACCCTCTAGAGTAAAAATTTTCTTTTTAAAATAAGCTGTAAATTTGGTCGATTTTACATTCGTACAATTCCATCCTATGCGAAAACACACAGACATATAAACACACACACAAATAGATACTTATAGAGGAAACAGCTAACCAAATCACTAAAACACTGAAGGAAGGACTGATATCGCTTTTTCTTACCACAGCGACACACAAACACACTCGGTTTTGATACGCTCAAAACAGTTTTTCATTCGAGAAAAAAAAAATTATAGAAAAAATAGAGAAAAAACCAGAAAAAAGTCTTTCTAAATTTACCGCAATCGCGGTTTAATTTTATATATGCAATCTATTTTTTATCGTTTTATATAAATGAATTTTATTTTAATGAAGTTTTTTTTTATTTTGAAAAGTGTCAAAACATAGTGGAAAACTACCGTTTTAAAATGGTAAAAAAAAAGAATGAAACTAATAAGATAGACTTTTTAATTAAGTTGAAACAGAAACAAAATCTTTTCATAAGTTGTGTAATATAAAAAAATTAAATAAATTTTTATTTCGGAAAATTAATTAAGTTTGGTTGGGCAAATTTATGTTGTAAAATTTGTAATCGTTTTTAAGAATTGGAAAAAGATTATTTTTTGAATGCGATTGATGAGATGAACTTCATTGAATCAAATCATCTACGATAAAATATCTGTATATTTATTTATGATTAAATAAAGTGCTGCCTACGCCTACCGGACATTTCTTACCTGAAAAAATGTGTATGTTTTTCCATTCATTCATATGTTTTTTTTTTTTTTTTTTTTCAAGATAAAATTTCAGCCTTTTGTTATCCATACTCAATTGAATGATTGAATTCTAATCGCTGAATGAAAGTTGTGATGAGAGCTCTCGTTATGTTTCAATCAAACACATTATTGAAACAGCTGCTCAAATGAATTTGCTTAAAATTTTAAAAAATTAACGGCGAATTGGTATGCAAAATGATTTCAACCAAAATACCATTCAAAACAAGACAATCATCAAAAAATGTACATCTAAAGCAGTAGATATTTATTTCAACGCAATTTGCGATCAATTTGAGAACAAAAAAAATGTACACACATTTATCCAATAAATCTATTTATTTGGTTTACGTTTATGTATCGACTCGGTCAGCTGTTTTTTGTGTGCGTTGTGTGTGATAAAGCTCGTTTGTATGTTCGTTTGTTCCAGTGCGGTGATGAAATTCACCACACACGCATATAGATAGTTGACAGATAGCAGTACATATCGTTGACACTTGTATAGTATATTCTCATTCAAATTAGAATATTCGATTGAACCATTTGTTTTCACACGATCGAAAAATGTAAGTACATTTTCTAATTTATTTCCGATGCTTTTGTTTCGCAATTGTCATGTGTTATTTGTGTAAATTGAATTTCATTGCATTTTTCCTTTTGGGTTTGTTCTAACCTTGATTGTCATTGAGCATACTATTTCCATACGAATGATTTAGTAGTACGAGTATAAATTAGTTTCAATAAAATGTGAATTGTCAAAAATTGAAATATCTGTATCTAGATGTAGATACGAAATCCGTATCTAAAAAAAACACTGGTTCTTGCATGTGTGCAATTTACAAATTGATAGACAATAGATAGAAAGAAAGATGGCTATGTATTGAAGTTGTATTGTGTATTTATTTTTTTGTTTCTCGTTCAGCCAATTTCGAACAATGGCCGATTTTGAGAACAAAGTTATCATTATAACTGGAGCAAGTAGTGGAATTGGAGCCGGTGCAGCTGAATTACTTGCATCAAAGGGTGCTTGGTTAGCACTGGTAGGTCGAAATGTGGAAAATTTAAAAACCGTTGCTGATAAATGTACTCCAACCTACGGTGCTCCCGAACCATTGCAAATTATAGCCGATGTAACAAACGAAGCGGACGTAAAGCGTATCGTTGACACCACAATTGAAAAATTTCAAAAAATCAATGTTTTGGTTAATAATGCAGGCATCTTGAAAAGTGGTTCAATCGAAACTGGCACTTTGGAGGACTATGATACCATTATGAATGTAAACTGTCGCTCGATTTTTAATTTAACAAAACTCTGCATTCCGCATTTAATCGCCACCAAAGGTAACATTGTAAATGTGTCGAGTGTGAATGGGATGCGATCGTTTGCAGGTGTTTTGGCTTATAACATGTCAAAATCGGCATTGGATCAATTCACACAGTGTGTTGCACTTGAGCTGGCCGATAAAACAGTGCGGTGCAATAGCGTAAATCCAGGTAAGCATTAGCAGTACCATTTGAAAAACATACACATTCTTATCGTGAATTTGATATTATTAATGTCGGTCATTTAGGGGTTATTGTAACCAACATTCATAAAAATGGTGGAATGAATGATGCTGCATACGCTGCATTCCTAGAACATTCAAAAACAACACATGCCCTTGGCAGAGTTGGTCAAACTCGCGAAGTTGCCGAAACAATTGCATTTTTGGCCAGCGAACGTGCTTCATTTATCACTGGTGCATTAATTCCATGCGATGGTGGACGACATGCCATGTGCCCAAGATAAAAACAAAAAGAACTCACATTTTTTGCATTTTCTTTCTATCGCCGTCAAAACGGAAATATATTTTACAAGGAAATATGATTTATAAAATTTATTTTCAATAAAATTGAATTGCAAACGAAACATTAGTCTTTAATCTTAAAACCATGGGGGAAAATGCTTGAAACAATTTACAATTTGTACATTTAATTATTATCACCAGAAGTGTTTTTTTCTCGTGTTTTTATATCTAGATAAAAATGTCGTTTGAAGGAAAGGTTATTTTAATAACTGGTGCCAGTTCTGGCATTGGAGCCGCAACCGCTGAATATCTAGCCAAACAGGATGCAAGTTTGGTTTTAATTGGCCGCAATGATGAAAAATTACAGAAAGTGGTCGATTCATGTTTGAAATCAACAAACAATGTGCTCAAAATTATTGCCGATGTGTGCATCGAGGCGGATGCAAATCGTATAATTCAAGGGACAATTTCCAAATTCTCAAAATTGAATGTATTAATCAATAGTGCTGGTATTATTCAATCTGGCTCAATTGAAACAACCACAATTGAACAATATGATCGCATATTTGATGTCAATGTTCGAGCCCTATTTCGTATAACGCAACTGTGTATTCCGCATTTAATCGCCACCAAAGGTAACATTGTAAATTTGTCGAGCGTTTGTGGTATTCGATCATTCCCAAATGTTTTGGCTTACAACATGTCAAAATCGGCCGTCGATCAATTTACAAATTGTGTGGCACTGGAGCTAGCCGAAAAGGGGGTTCGCTGCAATAGTGTATGTCCGGGAGTGATAAAAACTGAACTTCACAAACGTGGTGGCATGGATGATGAGGCATATGAACGTTTTTTGGAACATTGCAAAAAAACACATGCTCTCGGTCGTGCAGGAAATGTTGATGAAGTTGCGGCGGCAATTGCATTTCTTGCTAGCGATGCTGCTAGTTTTATTACGGCTGTTCAATTGCCAGTCGATGGTGCGTTATTTCAATCGTTTTAAAATTGAAATTCAGAAAAATCTAAACGTATTTCTTCTTATTTCTTAGGTGGACGACATGCAATGTGCCCTCGTTAAAATAAGGAAAACACATTCAATCAAAGTATATTCTTCAAAAAATATTATACGATACATTTTGTACCTGGATTTATTGGAAATCGAGAATATTCATTTGCAATTATGTACAATAAATAAATGTTTAAAAAAAATCTAATAGTTGTTATAATCTCTTTTCTTATGAATGAATATCATTTTGGATTATTTGTAGATTTATCTGATGTTAATTGCTTTAAACTTGAATTGTCTGTTTTTTTGATTTATTAAAGCCACTTAAATGAGTAAGCTTGGAAGTAAAATTCGTTGATATAAATTGAGCGGGAGATAATTAATTAGACCTACATCAATATTTGAGTCGTTATTACTTACGTAAAGAGTCTAGTCTTCGTCAATTAAAAGCAGTTATTAGGCTACAAGCAAGCACTATTTGCAAACAAATATTAAAGTCGCGCATTTTGTTTTTGAATTTCTATTATTTTATTGTTTGAAATTGATAAATTACAAATTTGCAGAGAAAACACATAAATAAATGACCGTAACAAAAAGAAATTATTTTTTCAAATCAAACGGAAAAGACTAAATGATTAATTTGGCATTGATTTTAATTTTAAATTCAAAAATCATGATTTTTTCTAAACGTAATTTTTCTACAATAATCTAAACAAACAGTTTTTCCAAAACTACTGCATAATTGAATTGAATATTTCTGTTTTCATTTTACATTTTTAATTATTATTGTCACTGTTTTCCGCGACTTTTGTGTATAAGCCCAATTTAACCTCGTGGAGATTTCTCGTTCAATCCTAAATACAAATTCAAAAAATGTTTGATCATGGATTGCTGTACATTGGTTAAAATATACATACCACCATCTACAGGAAGATTGACACCCGTAATAAAGCCAGCGGAATCACTAGCCAAAAATGCAATCGCATTAACGCATTCATCAGATTCACCGACGCGACCTATGGGATGCATTTTAGCGTATTGATCCATGATGGCAGCATATTCGACACTATCCTTATCAAAACCAAGGCAATCATGAAAATTTGTATCAATCACACCGGGATTTACTGCGTTACAGCGTACACCCTTTGCAGCAAGATCAATTGCAACAATTCGACTGAAGTGGTCCAATGCTGCTTTGGCCATACAGTATGCCAATAGTGATGGGAATGTGCGTAAACCACAAATACTCGACACATTTACAATGTTACCTTTTGTAGCGATTAAATGTGGAACCTAAATTAACCAATGTTGGGAAAAAGTCTTAGATTTACTCCAATAAATTTCCAGATTTTGATATTTACCGCGAGTTGAGTTAATAGAAATGTACCACGAACATTAGTTGACATGATTGAATCAAAATCTTCAGTGCGCGTGCTTTCAATGGTTCCAGGTATGGCGAATCCTGCATTGTTTATCAAGACATTCAAACGCCCGTATCTTTCAATCGTCTCACTAATAATGCGTTCATAATCAACCGAAATATCAGCCTTATAATGATAATAATAAAAAAGCTAACATTTAATTCTTTAAAAAAAATGTTTGACCGATAATTTTACCAAAATGACTAATGGTTCTGCTTCAACACCACTCTCCTTGATTTTATCGATAACCTTTGAAAAACGTTCCTCATTTCTTCCGACCAAGGCAAGTAATGATCCTTGCTTAGCAAAAAATTCAGCAGCCGCAGCTCCAATGCCGGAACTGGCACCAGTTATTAAAATAACCTTTCCTTCAAACGACATTGTTTTCTCGTGAAATTACTGATTATTTCGATAGAAAAAATGCGCACAAAAAAACAAAATGCAACTTATCTAGTCAAAGACGCAACGTTAACTGATAGACCTCAAGTGAATCGACGTCTGTTTTAAAATTAAATTTTAAATGCACAATCATCCAGTGCAATTAAGCCATATTTGCATCGTATATACACTTCCACTCTCTCTATTTATTGATTCACTTTATAGTTTC
The DNA here is from genome assembly GCF_009176525.2 of Contarinia nasturtii. Lineage (NCBI taxonomy): Eukaryota > Metazoa > Arthropoda > Insecta > Diptera > Cecidomyiidae > Contarinia > Contarinia nasturtii. The sequence goes on along the minus strand of NW_022198275.1, from coordinate 22,771 downwards.
GAATTTCTAGTACTGGATTTTGAAATAAAACCTAGCGTGACAATAATCATTATTCATGAAAAAATTGCATGTCGGACATATTATTCGAAATAGAATCTTAGAAGATGCAGGTGTGTATAATAAAAAAATACGTATAGTCATGGCTCATATTTCATTTTCACGGAGAGATACGTTTAAAAAAAGTTACACAATCGTATCTTTTCCCTCTTTGGTCATTTGGCATGAAGGTTGTTTCAATCTAACTTGCGGACGGGAGTCATATGGCGCATCAGCTTCAGTTGAAATCAATACTGTTCACTTTTATATTTATTACAAAAGGCACATTTCTAATGCGTATATAACACAATATCCATTGTATGAATATGTGAGAAAAGCACAGCAAACCAAATAGACAAACAAACAAATAAAATCAATATTTCCACTCTTTTAATTATTTGCAAAAATGTGTTTCACCGCAGACAATACAGGGACATAAATTATTGAATGCAAGTTTAACTCTATCTTATTTTTTCAAGTTGAAATAAAAAAAAATCGATTCAATTTACATTTTAACACACACCGAAAATGTTTGCGTGTACTTTCTTCATGAATATTCTATACAACATTTTGTATTGAATGCACGATGTCCTTGATTTCAAATAGAAAAACGCAAATGGCTTTGAATTAACAAAAACATGAACAACAGTAAAAGTTTTCGATAGGTCGAAATCGCACCAATGTTGGTCAATTTGGTACCACGCTATTTTGTCCATTTCAAGGCCAGAACGACGCCAGAAATGATATAGAATTCACACAATCTCGTGTATGTCCAATTGTTTGAATGTTTGCTGGTGTTTCCGATAATTTCATCATAAAGATCAACGTCATCTTCAATGCCAATAGTAACAGTATGAATTATAACGAACTTGTAAGCTGATCAGCTAAGCAAAGCTGCTTTGGCCATGCAAAATGGTAAACAGTTTTTATAAACTGTTCCTCAACTAACAATACTCGGCACATTTACTATATTGCCTTTGCTTTCAATCAAATAAGGAACCGAAGAAAAGAAAAATATTGGGGGAAAATGTTAGATTTACTTCATATAATAAAGAATTCGATTTTTGCGGCGAATTGGGTTAGTTTAAATACTGTACGCACATTTACAGTAATGATGGCCTTAAGCGAATAATATTTTTCGATGGTTTCATTTGTAATTCGATATGCAACGAATATCGACCATTATCATCAGAGGTTCCATTTCAACGAAAGACTATTTAATTTTGTCCATGATTCCTTCAAATTCATATAATCTTCGATTAGCCAACGCAAGTAATGCTCTTTTTTGCAAAATACGTCAATCGTCACAAGCCGTTCCTATATCACTTGCGCCAAATTAAGTTATCAACATTTTCAATCAAAAAGAATTTCTTTTTATTTTTGTTTATGATATTGCAATTTAACCGTTTACACAGAGAATAAGTTAGAGTAAAATATGATTTGACTGTGTTTTTAAAATGGTTTAAAGGGTTTGTGGGAGTTTACAGAATTCCATTAATATTTCAAATGATATACAAATGTAAATGTGTGATAATTTATTCTAAATATAAACAAAAAATTCCAAATGCGTCACTATTTCAAGGTGAATAGAATAAAACATGAACATAATTTATTGTTTAAATTATATCGATGCATTGCACAGACCGTCCATTAGTTACTGGAAGCGGCACAATAGCGCCAGATAAAATTTTACCCGATAAAAAGGGCTCTTGATCTCTTGCCAAAAAAGCGATCGCCTTAACACATTTTTCGAGTCGCATGATTTCATGGGCGCTTTCCATGTCACCAGGTAAAAATTCGGTAATATTAAAACCAGGACAAATTGCATTAATTCGTATGCGCTTACTCTCTAATTCCATAGCCACACATTTCGTGAACTGATTCAATGCCGCCTTTGAGATAGAATAAGCGAGATAATTTGGAAATGGGGTAATACCGCAAATGCTCGACACGTTTATAATGTTACCCCTGGTCACGTTCAAATATTTAATCGCTTTTTTAGTCAATAAAGTAACAGCTCGCATCTACGAGAGAGAGAGAGGGGCATGGATCTTAGTATTTCTACTTTTTAAAGTTACTTTTTTTAAAAACGCATTTAACATGTACATTTGACATGACCTAATAAGTTCTAGTTTTCAGAGTTTTGTGTCTCTCTTCTAAATACGTACGTTAGTTGCCATAATCATGTCAAACTCGTTCATTTCCATTTTTTCAATTGAACCAGGAAAACCAATTCCAAATGTATTAATCAAGACATCCAAATGACCAAATTTTGCAATTGTTTCGTCGATAATTCGGTCCGAATCAGTGATTATATTGGCCAAAATAGTCAAAGGTGCACATTCAATGCCATGATGCCATAATTTTTCGATTAAATTTTTCAATTTTTTTTCATTCTGACCAACCAAAACAAGTAATGCCCTTTGTTTAGCAAAATATTCAGCAGTCGCCTCACCAATCGCAGAGTCCGCAGCGATTATTAATATCACCTATTGAAAATCACATTTTAAAGTCGCCATTCAAGTTTAAAATTCATTAAAATTACCTTATCTCTAAAAAACCACATTCTGGATTGGTATTACTTCCTTGAAAAGGATAACACCACAACTTAAAGAATTCAACGCTAAGTGAACACTGAACCATTGAAAAAAATACATATTTCTTTGTTCCGATTTTATATGCCTTTGCAAAATAAATAACATTTAATATATATTGTTATGTCAAGGTGACTTTAATATTATTGATTGAAAAGTTTTCCATATCAAGGAGATGCGTGTGGAAACCTCAGGGTGCGTTGTATGTGGCCAATAATTAAATATTAAATTTAACAATAAAATTGAGAAATTGTGTCCTCATTTCCACTTAACTGACTTTTAACATTTCAAATTATATCAAAACTTTGATCACTTTCACGACTAATTGGGAGCTGTAATATTTTCCCCGAATGAAATGTGTCTTGATCTTTTGCTAAAAAAGCAATGGCTTTAACACACAAATTGATTTGTTCAATTGAGTTGTTTTCATAATCGCGCCTATTGGCTGTAGTAACATGTTTATTGCTTGCTTGATTTGATGCAAATTCGGTAATATTATATCTTGGAGCTATTGAATTGATGCGAACTCCACTGCTTTCTAATTCCAATGCTGCGCACTAGAATCAAACCGAAAATGTTGAAAACATCATTATTTTTATTACTAATGAATACCTTGGTAAACTGGTCCAAGCTGGCTTTTGAGATGGAATAAGCGAGATGATTTGGAAATGGGGTAACACTGCAATTGCTTGACAAAACTACTATATTGCCCTTGCTTTTGATGAGATATGGAATCGCCTTCTTAGTGAGTTCTATAACGTTTCGAACCTAGTAAAAGACAAATTAGAAAAGATGACTTAATACGCGCTAAAAAACGTGAAAAAAAAATCATTTGGTACTTACGTTAGTTGTCATGACGATATCAAAATCTATAATTTCCATATTTTCAATTGAACCAGAAAGCTCGATTTCGGAATTGTGTATCAAAACATCTAAACGTCCGAATTTTACAATAGTTTCATTGATAATTCTATCTGCATCAATCGTTATTTCTTCGGGCAAACTTATTGTTTCGATGCTATTCGCTTTCACTTTGTCGAAAGCTTGGACAAGTCGTTCGGTTTTTTGACCAACTAATGCAAGTAACGCCCCCTCTTTGGCGAAGAATTCAACAGCCGCTGCACCAATAATCGACGAAGCGTTCGTAATCAAAATCACTTTACCTTTAAAAGACATTTTCTTCCTTTTGATTTTAAAAATGGAATACATATCGCATAGTCCAATCACGAGCATATATTAAATCACAAGACCAATTGTGTTTGATTGAAGAGTGATTCCGTGAGGAATTTGTCACATGTTCATTGATAATACATTTCATTTATAATGCATATAACAGCAGTGTTTAGACGGCCAAACCCACCTGAGGTTTTGAAAGTCATTCAATTTGCCAGGGATTTTCTTTGATACCTTTCACACTATTCAAAAATCATCAACTATCCAAAATATATTGTAAATTTCGATTGCGCTGTGAAAATAAATGTAATATATTCATTGACGAACAAATAATTTGTACATCGTTAAGCCATCTATTTCTGTAACAGTTAAAACTTCATGCTTTTGTATAATCATTGAACTTACGCGTACACAACATCATTGAAATGTGTGCTCATATTGCTGAAGTAAGTTTATGTGTTTCAACTGTTTCAGCAATTTTGTTTGATTATGTGTGAGTTACGTAAAGAAAAAGCTGCTTTGATAAGTACATTTAAAATATTTTATTATTTATAATGTAAAGTATTTGAATATAGTAAATTCATATGCCTTGTTAGGAAATCTGAAATATAACTCATTCGATCAAATCAGATTTGGAATCTAGTTGATGTCTGATTGACTTGTTTCAAAGCGTATATTTTTATATTCATTAAAATGCTCCTTTTGTTGAAATTCCACCATCTACGCGAAGCAATATGCCCGTGATGAAATTAGCACTTTCGTCTGCTAAAAATGCAATTGCATTCACACAATCGTCACAATATCCAATGCGTTGAAGTGGATGTTTTTGTGCGCATAGTTCTTCTACGGCAGCCCATTCGTCAGTATCCCTTTCAACGCCATGGAAATCAGTTTCAATAAACCCTGGGAGAAATGTTCGATAAAAATAAAATGTGAACCTTATATGAAAAATTAAAAAAATAAATAAAAAAGTTTTCCACTTCACCTGGGTTTACACTATTACACCGAACGCCCTTTGCAGCCAAATCCATAGCTACACACTTGGTAAATTGATCCAATGCTGCTTTGCTCATCGAATATGCACAATTTGAAGGTACCGGCATAATGCCTGCAGCACTTGAGATGTTGACGATATTCCCCTTGGTTTCGAGCAAATACGGAATCTAAAAAATGTTGCGAATTTTTATAGATTTACTTCAATAAATATATTAAAGAATTGAATATTTACAGCCAGTTTAGTTAACTCAACGACTCCGCGTACATTTGTGGCCATCATTGAGTCGTAATCATCCATTTGTAACGTTTCAATCGTACCCTGAATTGAAAATCCCGCATTATTGATCAGAATATCCAAATGACCGTATTTTTCGATCGTTTCACTCATTATTCGTTCAGCATCAATCGATACGTCTAGATGTGACAAATATTATAGATATTATTCTACTTGTAGATGGGTATTATGTGTTTATATGTACCGGCCAAAATCACTAACGGCTCAAGATCGATTTCACTAGCCTTAATTTTGTCAAGAACTTTTTCAAACTTTTCGGCATTTCTCCCGACAAGCGCTAGTAATGCACCTTTTTTGGCAAAATATTCAGCAGCTGCAGCACCGATGCCGGAACTAGCTCCGGTTATCAAAATAACTTTACCAATGAACGGCATGATTATTGTTATCGGATGACGAGTATTTCAATAGTGTGTTGATTTACGTCCGTTAAAGTGTAATACAAAGAATATACTAACTATTGTGATGAAATGTCGATGTGAAACATGTACTATTCGGACATTGGGCGTATACCGTTTGCTAAATTCACTCATTTAATTTTCATCGTGGGAATTCAAGTGCATGTTTTCACCAATCGATATCAATTTTATCCAGGCCACAACGTGTATACACTGCAATATTTGAAACTTGGGAAAATAATGCAAAATGGATATTTATATAAATGCAATACGACCGAAAGTCTAATTCATATCGATCTAGATCATTATTAATTTATAGATTTACACTTGAGAATAAGATTGTTTACTATTTACATTTGAAAATTATTTGAAACGTTCATACGAGAGAGGCCAATAATTTTATCCATAGCAAACACAAATAGTTTTTTATATTTACTTTTAGGTAAGATATCTTGTATGCGGAGTGCGCACATAGAAAACATCGATAGACCAATGCCAATACACTGTAGCATGCTAAATATCGAGCGTCAAGCGTTGTCTTCATTCGCATGAATTTGTTCATATACACCGCGACTAGAATACTATAGTTGTATTTGAATGAGAATACAATATTGAGAACTTTTGTTGAATTTCTGATTTACATTAAAAAATGTCCAACTGATTTTTCAAAGCATCTTCCCATCATCAAATAACATTAAGATATCTAGATACTGTTCATTCTTTACAATAATTTTCAAGTAATTTATTTTCTTTAAAATCATATCAATATTTAAAGCAATTTGAGCATTTTTGTATCAATATTATACATTTTTCTTTAAATAACAATTTTCTAAAAATCTCCTTTCAGGCTAATACCTCCATCAACGGGCAGCAGTGTTGCAGTTATAAAATTCGACCGATCTTTCGCTAAAAATGCAATTGCATTGACACAATCCTTAGTGTATCCAATGCGATCAAGTGGATGGGCTTTGATATTTCTTTCAACCAAATCAGCATATTCATCGCAATTTTTTTCAAGGCCACCTCTTGTATAGAAATCTGTATCAATAAAACCTGAAAAAATACATGTTCGAGGAATGAAGCGTTATTTTTCTCTAATTCTTACATTTTTAAGTTTTCAAATATGAACTGATGGAACTTACTTAAATTTATCGAATTTACACGCACTCCTTTCTCTGCCAAGTGCAATGCTGCACATTTGGTAAACTAAATATGTAGAAAAGTATTTAATTTTAGAAAACAGTTTTTAAATTTGATTATAAAAAAAACCTGGTCCAGTGCGGCTTTAGACATCGAAAAAACCATAGAATTTGTAAATGTTTTTAGTGTCATTGCACTTGAGACATTGACGACATTTCCTTTGCTTTCAATTAAGTACGGAACCTGAAAAATGTTGGCGGAAAATATTTGATTTAATACAATAAATATAAGAAAGAAGTGGTTTCTTACGGCAAGTTGAGTTAGTGCAACTATGCTACGAGCATTTATGGTCATGACGGTATCAAAATCCTCCATTTTCACGTTTTCAATCGTTCCATGAATGCCGATACCAGCATTATTGATTAAAATGTCCAAACGACCATACTTTTCAATGGTTTCATTGATAATTCGTTCTGCATCAATCGTAACATCGCCCAAAATGACCAGCGGTTCACTAGTTACACCACATGCGATAATTTTTTTCACAACCTTTTTGAATCTCTGTCCATCTTGTCCGACAAGCGCTAGTAAGGCACCGTGTTTTGCAAAATATTCCGCCGCTGCCGCACCGATCCCATTTGAGGCACCGGTTATCAAAATAACTTTATTTTCAAAGGACATTGCGCTGTTCACTTTAACACACGGTACACAATCAACTTTAGGATTTCGTTGTTAGTTCAATACTAAGAACAATGTACAAAAAACTTCAACAAAATCAAAATTTTAACTGTTTTTATCATGAATTATTCAACGATTTGAAGAATTTCAATTATTAGACAACAAAATGTACACATTCTTTTTCCTTCAGACTGTAATTGGACTGCGACCCTAGCACTCAATTTGCACTGTTCACCCGGGACATTCGCACCGTGCGTCAGTTACGAAATCACGAAACGGAAGACGGAGCGACACATGAAGAAAGTAGTGTATGCACGTGCGTATACGCTTCATTCCTTGCGTCTTATTCGTTATTCCCCTTTTTTATCTTTTTGTTATGTAGCGTAGCAGCCTTTGCCATGCAAACAGCTGAAAAAGGGGAATAAAGAATAAGACGCAAGACACGAGGCATATATGCAAATACACTACTTTCTTCGCTCCGTATTCTGTTTCGTGTTTTCGTATCTGACGCACGGTGCAAATGCCCCGGGCGAACAGTACAATTTGAGTGCTTGAGGATGGAAAATACTATATAAAACCTGAAATTTTGGTCTGTGTCTATAACAATGAATTTTTAAAAAAATCTATTTTCTGGCGCAAGCGTGTCAACACAAAAAGTTTAAAAATATAATTATGATATGGAATAAAGATTTTACGCTACAATTTAAAATGCGAATGCTTGAATCTTTCAGTGTTTTATTTTATTTCCAGTAAATAATAAATGAGATAGATTCTTCAAAAAGTAACAAATTAGTCAACGGTCGATTAGTTTTCATAATTAATAACATCACATGCGAATATTTGGCACCCTAGGTATGACCTACACATGCATTAAATATTGAAATCAAAAAACAGTAATTAAGGAGTGACCTTGACATTTATTTTAAAATTATCTCAAAATGCTCCTTTACGACCCAAGCCTCCATCTACAACGAAAAGATGGCCCGTGACAAAGCTGGCTTTCTCACTCGCCAAAAATGCAATGGCATCTACAATGTCTTCAGATTGCCCGACACGTCCAATTGGATGCATTTCAATATTTGCCTGCATCAATGATGCGTATTCTTCGCTATTCCTTTCGAAACCATGAAAATCCGTATCAATAAATCCTGGGTTTACACTATTGCACCGAACGCCTTTTTTCGCTACCTCCATGGCCACACATTTCGTAAACTAAACGTATAAAAATGAAGCACGGTTGAAAAATAAAATTTTAAATTGTGTTTAATGTACCTGGTCCAAAGCAGCCTTGGTCATTGAGTAAATAAGAAAATTCTGAAAAGATGCAATGCCCGCAATGCTGGAAATATTTACAACATTTCCTTTACTTTCAATTAAATGTGGAAAAATTGCCAATTTAGTAAGTTGAATGACACTTCGCACGTTGGTTGCCATCATAGTATCGAAGTTTTCAATGTTTAATGTTTCAAGCGATTCATGATTACCGAAAGCAGCGTTATTAATCAAAACATCCAAACGACCATACTTATCAATAGTTTCGTTAATAATTCGTTCTGCGTCAATGGCAACGTCGGCTAAAATTACCAATGGCTCCATTTCGATGCCTTTCCCTTTCATATTTGCAAGAACTTTTTCAAATCTTTCAGCATTTCGCGCGACAAGGGCTAGTAATGCGCCTTCTTCGGCAAAATATTCAGCAGCTGCAGCACCGATCCCATTTGAGGCACCGGTTATCAAAATAACTTTACCAGCGAATGACATGATGTTGTTTTTTTTTAACTTTTGTTAAATAACACTCACAAAGAGAAAACTTTTCTTCGTATTATGTTTTGGTTGATCAAATAGTAAAGATGAACTGACCAACATCAAATGTTGCACTTTCTTTTTAAGTGAATTCGTTTCATAATCCTTTTTTGTTTGGCTGGAGGGGCATAACATTATTGTACCTTATACTTATATCATCATTTAGAATATATGAATTATTTCGTCTAGACATTAGAAACTTTCACCTTTTTATTTATTAACAATGTCAACAATTTTGTCACGATACAGTTCAAGTATATTATAACCTTGGACACATTTCGTAAAAATTCAAATTAATATCAAAAGCGGTATATTAGTACATTACATTTATTCTTTTCTTAGAATCTTTCTTTGCAATTTGTACATCAAAACCAGGCGTTTGCATTGAAAATGAATTTTTAATAGTAATCAGTATAAAAATGGGAAGCAACATGTGAATTTTGAATATTTCATAAGCATTCAACAGCAACAGAATCATTAAATATAGTAAATGCTTTGGTGATTTCTATTCAATTTCTGTGCCACATGAATTTCACCACGTGAATTCGGTCAAATACGAATCGTATTATACGATTAAGTATACACAGATGTCGCTACAAATATTTCTCCACTGAGCTACAAGTTTCAAACAGATGTTTCTGATTGTCAATTGTCAAATGAGTGCGAATGTAAATAAAAAGGTGAAAGACAGAATTCTAACCAACAGCTGCTCAACTGAACTGGCACAGTTGATGAAGGTACATTGAAAGTGTAGTTTTAAAATTCACACTAAAACGACGTTGCAATGACATCGACCAAAGTGATTCAGTTGGACGAAAAGATGGCAAAACTACACGAATGCGGTAGTGGTTTTCGAGCTAAGGATGATCCATTTTTTGAGGCAAATAATACTGTGATTTTCACACCGTTTGTCCGACTCGGTGTATATCGATATGATGACGAAAGTCTTTGTCATAAATCGTAAGTATTAAAATCAGCCAATCGGAAAATCATTTCTTGCTATGAATAATTTGTAAAAAAAACTCTTATCTTTTCACCACAGAGATCGCATACGTTGCAATATTCCAAATTGTAATGAAATGTTTGACACAATATTTGCATATGAAAATCACTATAATTCATTGCATCGTTTTTTGTGTGCACAATGTAAGAAGAATTTGCCCAGTGCCCATTTGCTTGATTTACATTTGTCGGAGAAACATGATTCCTTCTTTGCTGTCCTATCAGAACGAAAACCGATGGTAAGTGTAATGTGTCTTCTGTCAAGTCCAATATGTCACAATGATTGAAATCGTTTGATTCAATTTCAGTATCGTTGTTATTTGGTGGAATGTTCAGTGCTGAGCAAGAATGCTTCGGAGCGTCGTGATCATTGCATAACGGTGCATAAATTTCCGGCTGATTTTCGTTTTGATTGTTACAAGCATGGTAACAAGAAAAGCAACAACAAAAATGATGGCAAAAAGATTAGTCAAAAGTTACCGGATCAAAAGGCATCATCACCATCGTCGTCCGTGACGTCTGCATTACAACAGTCAAAGATGGTTGTATCGGTAACATCACATGATGAAGATGTCGAATTGGAGGATAAATCAATTTTACTCATGACACAACGTAAAAATTTCGCCCATTTTTCATTCGGTCACAATAAGACGAAGACATTTCGTTCAAATTCCAATCAATGTTATGCTAAGCAACTAACTGCCAAATCGGAAATCACCAAAAAGCCCCAGTCTGGCCTCGATGACGCCAATTTGGTGGATGAATTAATGGATAGTCTACCACAATGATTGAATTTTCACTTTAATATTGTTTATTTTTGTAATTCACTCGAATCATCAAACATTTTACCACAATAAATAAGTTAAACATAGCTAGAAAATAAATTATAATAAACAACAACAACGAAAAATGATTATGTTTCTTACTCGATCTAATGACTAATTCTATTTATGCCTCGTTGTCAATTTCTTCCACTGAAACGACATCAGTTTCATCTGTTCTGGATTCGGTTGTGTGCTCATTACTTTCAATGTCCTCTTCCGAATTTGTAGTTGGTTTTTTTGTCGTTGATGCCGTCGCTTCTTGGCTTGGTAACTTTGATGTTGTAGACGGTTTCGGTTTTGACGTTGAATTCACAATCATTGGAACGATTTCACATTTTTGACCTTTGAATCCTGACGGGCATTCGCATTTAAATGAGCCCTCATCTTCAGTTAACGACGTACATTTTCCACCATTTAAGCAAGTTTTTGGATTTTCTTCGCAGTACTTTAATTCTACAGATAAATTTAAAAATTTAAATTTAAGAATTTTTCTGTTCATTTGAACATTTGAAAAAAACCCACCTTCATCACATAACATTCCTCCGTAACCAGGTCTATTAAGTATGTTGAAACATTAACATTTACATTATTAAGTTTTGTATCATGTACTTACTTGCAGTTGCATTCCCATGGTCTCTGGCAGTCACCGTGCTTGCAACCTGGATATGGATGACATTTGTCGCAATTATCTCCATGGTATCCAACTTTGCAACGACATTCCCCTTTAATTAGACATTAATTAAAATGACACATTATTGTAACGTTCGAACTACAAGCGCATAGAACAGTCTTGTAACAACAAAATAATCTCTTTACCTGGTTTCTTACAATATCCATGCTTTTGATTGCAATTAGCAGCGCAGGTGGCTTGAGTTAGAACAAAAAATATATATTATAAAAATGTTTTGTTTTTTTTTTGCATCGTGATTGCAGTATGAAAAATAAAAAAAAATAATCTTACGAATGTGACATAAAATGCCGGTCCATCCTGGATTACATTTGCATTCCTATAAATAAAAACACATTTAATTTTTGTACGTCCAAAATGTCGTGTAAAATTTATATGTTTTACCAATGGTTTTGTACAACTGCCATTTTGACAACCAGGTAAAACTTGACACTCTTTGCACGTTGGTCCAGCCCAACCCAATCGGCATCGACATTCATTTGGAACTTCACAATAGCCACGAGTTGAATGACAATCTTCACGGCAAATGGCTGACGGAAGAATTTCATTTTTAATTCGATTTTATTTTTTCCAAATTTTGGATTATTTGAATAGAAATGTCTTACGATCGGTGCAGAATAATCCATCCCAGCCTTTATTGCATATGCACTCAAACGAAACGTTACAATAACCATGTTGACAGCCTAAATTAGTAATAGAATAATATGATTTGAATATCATCCAACCAAAATATCCATAAAAATCGTTTTAACCTGGCAATGGGATACAACGATCACATTTTTCTCCATAAAATCCTAAATTACAACGACACTCTCCGGGCTTTTTGCAATAGCCGTGCATTGGATCACAACCCTTTCGGCATAATGGAACATCGCACAAGTCGCCTTGCCATCCTTTAGTCATTGTGGAAATATAAATCTAAATCATAATCCAATAAATGCTAAAATGTTGAAATTTTACAAACCTGGCAAACACTTAACATCTCCATTATCGTCACATGTGTAATGGGATTGTTCATTTTGACTGGCTGGCACCTCACATGCTTGTTTCTTCCATTTGGGTACGTAACGTGCAGCAGCCGTTAAATAAATCATATAAAAAATCAGAAGCGCCACAATGGCCAATATCTGATTGAAGTTCATTTTCTCTAATAATTTGCAATGGAAACAAAGAAGAAGATGAAAAAAAATCTCTTGCATTTACATAAGTATGAAACATTTATTATTGTATTTATAACGCAGTGGGATTTCGAATTAATTAATTATTATGTTATCTTTTATCTGATTTTATCTGGTTTTATCTATCGATTTAATCAAATGCAATCAAATTAAATCATTTAAATACAATAAATGAACCAAAACAAAAAAAAAAATAAGAAGAAGAAGATAATAATCAAATTCATCATCCGTGTATGCTACAAAAATTATATTAACAACAAATTATAAAGGTAGGCAAATATCAAAAGATGTGCCGTCAAATAGGCGCGACAACATAAAAATTAATTAGCAAGCAACGACGGTTGCCGGTGTCGAAAATTCAACTGCACGAAAAAAAAGCAATAACAAAACTAAAACGTAAACAGTATCATAAACAACTTTCTTTCGTATGTCCGCATGCGTGCATACAAATCACATGTGTTACGTATAAATTGCGATATTCTCATTGAAAATTCATAATTGCCGTTGGTGTGCTGGTGTATTGGTTTCGAATTGATTTTTGCCCTAATGTTAATCGGTCGAAAACTTTCCTATTTGCTTTATTGGTTTTAAGAGTCATTGCTTATGATTTATGGTGATGCGAACGCGCAAATTCATCAATTTAATTTATGCAGCGCACAATTTTTTTCTGTATGCAGTTTATGGGTAAAATTTATTGACATAAATAATTCAAACAGAAAAAAGAAAAAAAAAGCGTCAAAAAATCCGATATATTTACGGCGTTCCTATAGCATTTGCATAGTTCGTACATAAAAATGTTTATTCATATTGCTGTATATAGATTTTGTTGATTGTGAACATACAAACTGAAACGTTGACTCTCTAATTGACCAAAAATGATCATAGCCGAAAAAAAGGCTCGCGTTTTTTTCTGTCTTTCTCTCTCCTAAAAAAAAAACGACAAATTTTCTTCAAATTTACATTTCAATCTGAATTAAATATCATATTAATGACGTCACTTTCACTCACGAATGTGAACACAATAAATTTGAAGTCATGTATCTACGATATGTGCAATTAGAAATCATGTCAAAACAATTCAAGTAGAAAACATCCATTTAAAAAATGTTTGTGAACACTACGATCTCTATTGTCTTGAAGCTTTAATAGACCTCTGAGATCGACACTTTCATGCCATGCCGTTCAATAAAGTGCTGTTTCTCTTTTTCACAAGAACACATTTTGACTTGAGAAAGCGTCGCGTGACTGATAAAAACAATCCAATTTCAGTCATGAAGCTGAACATCGTGAACACAATACGTGCGAAATGCCATTGTGTGTATTCATATAGTTTTTTTTTCGGATAGAGTAATCACAAGAGTAGGTCATGCACTGACACAAGTAGATCGTACATCATTTCATATATAAGACGGCTTTTTAACATTCACCTTTTACATCGCACATGAAATAGAACCGGTAATATTAACTAAATCAGAACTTTTTTGACTGAATTGACGATTGGTCGAAAACTTGTTTCAAATTTTCTTTTTTTTTCTAATTAAATCTGTTAATTCAATGAGAAAAAGCTGTATTTTTAAAAAATAAATAAATTACTATGAAGAGTTTTTTTTTTTTTTAATCATCACCTTTTATACATTCACGTCAAAGAATGTTTCACAAATGAGAACGCGATAGATTATTTTTTAAATGAAAAAGTTTCTCCGAAAACTAAACTGATTCGTTAGACTCAACAATCTTGACTGTTGGATGGATTTGAAAATAGTGATCGTCATGGCCATCGTAGTGGTATAGTTGTGCGTTTGCTGCAGCTCGCATAAAAGAAAGAAAGAAAGATAAACAACACAAAAGAGAAATTATCAGAAAGAAGAAATGTCGGTGTAACGGTAAATGGTGCAAACTAACAAGAAAAATACGGAGGGGAATGATTCATTCAAACAGAAATGACTTAACACGTCGAGTTTTGAAATGTAAATCGAACATTTCTTGTTCTAGACACGGTTTTAAAACAACGGTTTTCACAATTTCTGATTCTTTTTCTCGGCCATGTACTCATAATATAAAATGTTAATCACAAAATGCAATGGCATCATGCGTTATGTATATTGGTACTAAGAAAATTAGACATCACAATTCGATATCTTCTGCAGTTGAAGCAATTAAAACCATTTGAATTTCTACTATATAGCGCTATGCACATAAAAAATTAAAAAAAAATCAATACAAAAGATGAATCATCTCAGCGCATTTGCAATTTTTAATTCTGTGCACGACATTTCGAGAAATGAAATGAAGCAAAAATATTACGGTTAAATTTATTATTGTAATGGTTTTATTTGGCTTAACATATTTCTTAAGATTAATATACTTCATTAATGCTACAGAGGCCTGGATAGGTTTTGTCAGCGCCAGTTTTGCATTTCGAAGCCTTCGAGCCAGCAACATAAACAGGAGATCCAATCATATTTCCATACGAATAATTACATGCAAACAACACGGCTTGTGTTTCCTTTCCCTCTACGGTCATTTTAGTAAAAGCGGCAGCACACCCTATCGCCTCGGCTTTTTCTTGGACCCATTGTGTAAAGTGACCCACATCAGGTCCTCTTATTATTTTGAATGAAATTAAAAACAGAAATGTTCAGAATTGAACGACAACTAATCACTAATAACTATAAAAGTGTAATAAACTCACGAATTATCAAAATCCTTCTCCTCTAATTTGTTAATAAGATCCATCCAACCTGTAAATGTTTTTGAGATAATATGATTTTCATCACTTCACGAAAATTTTGACTTTAAAAAATTACCATAGTGTTGACCATCTTTGTTTTCATCGAACCAACCAAAAGCCAAATCAGTCAAGTCTTTTGTTGTAAAATTTCTATCCCAATTCAAATCGGTTGTCCATCTTTCGGCGATATTTTGCCCAGCACTACGATATTTCTGTGTGTCACGACATTTATCGTGTCCGTATATACATCGTCGAATATTTAATTCAGCCAAATATTCCAAGTCAGCGTCCCATCTCATCTTCGCCATGCGCACAGCCGGCTCATAGTTTTTAATCTGTCCGGAGGCTTGCATATTACGATACTTATTGTGTATGTCAACGAGGGCTTCTTTATAATCGGATGTCATTTTCAAAAGTTCTGGATTCTTACAGTCTGAACCCCAACCCTACATTCAATATGATTTGATCATTTTATTTTTATCTATAATTTTTTTTTTTCAAAGTATTTAAATATTAAACTTACACCTTTCGATAATGGATTGTTGCAGCCAATATTTTGAATGTTATTACAACTCAATTGACAATAGTCAACGGCCGTTGTGAATGATGCCATCATCAACAAAAGAACTAATTAAAATGAAAAGAATAATTCGTTCAGAATTCAATTTTAAATTTTTAGAATTTGAACTCACCAATTAATCTGATTGATAACATTGTCTTGGTTTGAATTATTTTTAAGTTACAAAGAAATTGAATAATCTCTGCCGGAGCTCAAGTAATCACTGATACCTAAAGTAGCGAAATTAGTCATTTTTATACAAAAAAAAATCCCGTACTAAAGATAAAGACAAAAATAAAGTATTAATTGAGTAAATAAAATTTGGAAGAAAATATTGAGCACTTTTTGACGTCATCTTGTTTATTTACATTCCAGACTTTTTGCTTCCATACTATTTCAGTTTATCAGTGACTGCAATTTAGATAAACATTTTTTAGCAAATATACGTTTATTTGTGATTTATTGAAACATATCTTCGTTGAATGAACCTGTTATTATAATAATGTTCTTTAAGCAACATATTTATGTTTGCAATGTTTTATTTTTTAAATAAACGAACACTTGAAAAAATATTAAATTTAAAATGTGAAAAAATTTCAAATATTTGTGCGTCTACACCTGTATTTCTTTTGGCAAAATTAAAATATTGACATAGATTACACACTACACAGTGTTTAATTGACGTTATTAATTGATAAATAGTAAATAACAGATGTGCACAAATAAAAGCTCATAGACAAGCATCAAAATGATTTATTAGTTAAAATTTGTCCAAAAATATAGTGTAAAAAAATACTGTCACAGACGAAATTATCATTCTGTCGTAAACTGAACTGAAGTCTCATACAGAATGTAATTTATAATTAAAGTTTTATGGATAAAAACATTTCCTAGAATTCAGCTAAATATAATTATTCTTTGTTATTACATCGGTATCTGTAATTCGTAACAATGAACTTGTTTTGCTAGGGATGTTTGCTCAGAAGTTGACGCAATTGAAAAATAGGCTTATCAATATGTTTTGATTCAAAATGACATCATAATGTACTATATAATGATGTGTTATGATAGTACTATTATCATATCATTACATTTTTTAAAGAAAAATAAAATATTAACAATTCAAGTCCATTTCTATAACGCACACTTCAACTAGAGGTGTCAAAGGACACGGACGGCTCGATGATGAACCGGGAAAAGTTCGATGATGAACTATGGTAGATGCGTCTCTTCTCTTCAATTAAAAAACAATCCATAATAATAAAATGGTAGAAATGGATGGAAACAAATCATTGTTATAACATTGTTAATCATTGTTTTACATTTTATGTGAAATGGAATTTTGATAAAATGAAACCTTTTTTCCACTGAATTGAGAATTTCTAGCGATTTTCTGTAAATAGACACTCTCAGAATTCGGAAGGTGATTCAAAGAGTGTGTCTAGAGATTGTAGTCAGTGGAAATAACAGTCATGAGTCACATAAAGCATTCATTGTGACACTATGAATTGATTACAAAAGCTTTGCGTCTGTTTAGATAAAGTAAAAAAAAAAACACAAACCGATTTTATTGCTCCGTTAAAAATTTAATGTCAATCATTTCCAAATTCAATTTCAAGCTGAGTTAAATTGAACACATTTTAATTTTCAAAAGACTTCTTTGATGCTACAGAGACCAGGATATGTTTTATCAGCGCCAGTTTTACATTTCGAAGCCTTTTTACCAGCCACGTAGATTTATCAAGTTACCATGAGAGTAGTTACAGGACAGTAATAATCCACCCACATTTTTTCCATTTTGATTCAAAGTATTAAATTTTTGAAAAGAACGCAAATTAAACAAATTTTGAACTTACGATTCGTCAAAATTATTCGCCTGAAGTTTAATAATCATTTTCTTTCAACCATGGGACTTACCTAGGATTAATCAGAAAGAAAAGAATGAAAATTAGTCAATAAGAATTTAAGCAGAATTGTAGAGTAATGGAATGGGGCTTACCGTCTTTATTTTCATCGAATCAATCAAATGCGAGATCTGCTATCTGTTTTGGTGTAAAGTTTCCAGGGATGTTATCGGCACCTGAAAAGTGCAGCACCCGACGAAGTTGGTGCGCTCTTTTTCAGGTGCCGCACCTCATTCCATGTAAATCTCAAGTGCCGCACTTGAATAATTTTTTTATTGTTTTAACATAAAAATATTGTAAAATAATTTTCAGAAAAAATATTTTGAATAATTTTTATGTTAAACACTGACATTTCTAATGTTGTGAATTTAACAACAATGCATTTTTTTTAACAATTCTTTCAATTACGTCGATTTTTTTTTGTCTAATCACAGTGTGGTACAGTCAATCTGATTTGTATCAGCGACTGTTCGTCACAAGAGAATTCTTTCTGGTGAAGAAGCACATGAGAAGGAAAAAGACAAAAAATGCATGCATAGAATTGTTGATCCAAAAGTTGAGTCTAATAATTTTCAACTTAAAAGAAATATATTCAAAATAAAAAGAAGACAATGAGATCGAAACAAAATATTTCTGTGATCCAAATTGAATGGTTTAGAATTCAGAAGTAAAAAAAATTCAATCTAAACAAGTTTCATATTCAAACTGCTGCTCGAAAATAAAACAATGAGCGTATATTGATTTAAAATGACGGTACTTTTCGGATTTTATTTTACTAAATAAAGAATTTGTCAATAAAAAAGTTTTCTATCAGTCACTATCCAATTGAATCGAATTGAACTCTATTTTCCATGTTGATTTCATATTTTTTTGTTTATTTTTTGTTCTTGTTGATTGATAACTGACAGCAGAATTTAGCCTCTTAATAAAAAATATACAATATTTCATAACGAAAGATGGATCGGGTAGCGATTACAATTGATTTGTTCGGGCACATTTACTGCATATATATATATAAATTTTAAAAATAATTGATATATTTCATATATTGATTTGTTTCAGAAAATACATAAGTTTTGATAAATTCTTTATGACCAGCGTCTTAATTGTTTTCGGTTTCATTACTAATTTCATAATATTCTTTGGTCAAGGCGATCAGTTCGTTCCGTAGTTTTATCGCCTAAACGTAGCCGAAATACAAAAGAAAATTTAAAATGTTTGATTAAAAGATTAATTCAAATGTATATATTACTTTGGATCGTGTCTCCTTTTCCTTTGTGATTAGCGCCTGAATTTGATGAAACATGTTCTTTGTTTGTGTTTGATCGATCACCCATCTCAAATACAATTCTAAAAAAAACGAAAAAAAAAACAATAAATTCGTCCAGTTTGTTTGACATAGATGCAATAATGGTAGTTTTTGTGTACCAGTCCAGAGCTCCAAGGAAATTGGTGCAACAGATGGCCAAATCACACCTTGATTTGGTTCATATATTGGATTTAAAAGTGATTTTAAAACATCTGGTCGATTCAAGTACGACCATAAGCTTGTTGTTCGTGTATGTAATTTGATTGCTTGGCGTTCGCGCTCAGAATCAGCCAAAAATGTGCCATACGAACTAAAAAAACTATTTTCAAAGAGTAAAATCAACATTTGTGTATTGAATTCAAAGCTAAAGGGAAACTGGCAGTGCAATTGATAGACGCTATCAAGGAATAAAACAAATGTTGAGGCCGATGTTTTTGGGCGAAGCTGTGATGGTGTGTAACAGGAATGTCGATGTCGTGTAGCAAATGGATAGCCAGCTTGAATCCATTCACGCTCAATAAGAGCTTGTATTCTATTTGTGAATGAAAAAAATGAACGTTTTGGTACTTAAAAAAAACGTTTGTTAAAATACGATAGGTTCTTACCCTCGCACTGTTCGACAGTCTGGATTCAAAATGATTTGAACGAGCGAGGTTACAATGAGCGTTGAGTCCATTCCTTTTCCACCATGTACCAAACAGGGTGATCCTTCTTGATCCAAACATTGAGCAACAACGCACGCTGCATTCAACGAGTTTAGAACAAGAGTCAACCAATTTGAATTTTCCAAGCGATCAAACCATTTATCGGTTGAGCAGGATGCATCATTACACGCTGAAATTATTTATCAAATGAAAATTACATTGTTGATTTTATTTAAATGTCATTTCTTGAACCTTCAATGAGTTTCGAAAAACTTTGCAGTATATTTGAAACGTGTGATAAACTGCCTATTGATCGAGTCACTTTACGCCATTGATTATAATGTTGATCGGTCTCGCTATTTGATTTGCCTTTACTCCATGTATCAACGATGAACCCTTTTTTGCTACGTCCTAAAATCACATTTAATATTGCTTCATCGGCTCGACATCGTTTATTATTTGCAGCACTGCTTGGTTGTGCACTTCGCAATAAAACTGCCTAGTAAATCAACCAAAATAAAAAAGCAACAATGTTAATTGATAAAATTCATATTAAATTTTGTTTGAATTTTACTCCGTTTTCATGTCGGTAACTCAACACCGGAAATCGTCCTCCGTCCCTAAATGCGGCTGATTGAATGATTTCTTCATCGGTAATGCTTTTCGGTACGACTAATTTCGGTCCATAAGTTGGACACACCGAAAAATCGCGATTGATATGCGTTATACGCCATTCGTCTGTTGCAAGCAATTTTGCAAATTCCAACTCACAACGGAACATTGTATATCCATCTGGAAAAAAATACATGAAAAGTTTTTTTTATAAACACTACTTTCGATGAAAAAAATTGGCCAGTCATGTCATACCTTCGAGAATTGTGTACATTGGTCGATAGAAAAATGGATACAAATATTGTTGACTATTCAAATTGGAAAGTTGTTCAATTGATGTGGCAACATTCAAGTATTCTTGCGCTTTATTAATTTCGAGTGAAATAATTCGAAGATCTTTACATTTGAGTGTAATGAGGCCGCCTACAAAAATGGAAGAATGTTTTATCAGTAGAATTGATAAAATCAAAAATCAATTACTGAAAAAAGAAAGAGAATAAAACGGACCTTGTATAATATTATTCAAAACAATTGGTTTTCGTTCAATAACATCGATTGCATGATGTAGCAGCCATAGTTCTTGGTCGCCTTCTCGACGTGAACTCAGGATTAAATGATGACCTGTGATACAAAGTGTCCCGTCAACTGGTTCGTTTGTTTGTGTGTGTAATATAACGCCGTCCAATTTGGGAGTCAATATCAATTCAGCAAATTCCATACTGTCTTACACAAATTAAAAATTAATTTGTTTTAATATTTGCTACACTGGTCGAATGGCACCTTTCAAATGCTTCACGTTGATATCGTTTCTTTCAAATGCAGATCAACTAATTTATGCCAATAAATTCATGATTATTTCTGTTTTAAATTTTTAAATTGAATGCGTCGTTCACTTGGTCTGGAAACACCGCAAGCTCTTTAACTAATTTAAAATCAATATAAATCACCGGTGATCAATTCACGAAAAAAAACTGTCTAAATATACTTAATTTAATTAAAGCTAGACGTGTACGCCGTTTTTTTGGATTGCTTGTCGCTAAAAAATGCTACAATATGTGTGAGACAGATATTGTGGGAAGTCAAATGTTATCGCGTTCTATGCTTCCTCGAGTGCAATATGTTTCGGATGACGTTTCTCTTATTTTTGTTGTTTGACATATACACCAACGGCAACGCAACAACAACAATATTATCACAACAGTGTCAAACATATCCATTCCCACACGTTCACACACTTCAATTGAATGCAACTGGTTATGTCAAACTGAGCACACAACCACATAACCATGCATCGATTCAGTGGAACGCCCAAATATTCTTCGATCTTTATATTATAGTACATTCAATTTTAAATTTACTTGCAAAAATGTGTTGATATGTTTATTAATGGAATGCATTTTCCAAAACATGTTTGCAATCTAAAAACGAAATCAAATATTATTATTGTAAATCCAATCCCAAGAATGTAGCAAACTGAATTCAATTTTATTGAATTGCTCAATTCACATTGGATTCCAATATAATTTAAAATAAATTGTACGTCTCCACTACGCAAAGTTTACGGTCAAAGTGCACCATATAATGAGTTGAATGAACTCAAGTCCGTTACAATAAAGTATATCTTTTATTATATTTTTTTCAATCAAAATTTTAAAGGTAAGTCGTATTTATTGTACCTTGGCGATGAAGTGGTTGCAGTTGGATCTATTTATTTTTGTATGTTTTTTTTAATGACACGTGCATCTAGGGTCGCTTTATTTCACGGATTACTGATAGTAACGTAAGTTATTAGCACTCTTTGTATATGGGTTTATTGATTAAAATCAAATCAGAACATTTTCAACTATCGGTAAATCAACTACAAAACTCATCGATTAGCTTCGAATTTGAATCAATCTTAGTTGAGCCACTCAGTACATCAGAAGTTGATGTACTGTATACATCAACTTCTATTCCTAGAAGCTACTACATTATATACACTAACTATTAGGATGAATTGATTGATGTAAATCAACTGAATGTTGCCACCGAGGCGCTCTCAAATATATCCGCCAAACACTTGTTTGTACAGAATATCAAACAATTGGACGAGGAGACTGAAGCTCAAATTGCTTTATTGAAAACGGCAATTCTCTTTGGTCAATTCAATCTTATTCACACGTGTGAAATCTCAGCGGAACTTGAATTCAGATGCCGTTTCAATGGAAAAT
>NW_022198274.1:0-4108 GCF_009176525.2 Contarinia nasturtii | reverse complement strand
AGCATTGACATTGTATTTTCTAAAAGCTTTTGCGTCCATTAAAATACATATCAAGTTGAATTTCATAATATTTATTTTGTAGTGAAGTGAAAGTGTCAATTGTGTATAATTTTTCATATATTGGGATATTTAAACACTTTGCGACTAACAAAAGGATTGAATTGTACTCCATTTCTGATTTCTTGGCTATTTGTGATGGTTTATTGGGAGTATTTGTAGGCGCTTCGATATTTAAAAGCTAGAAACGTTCAGGCGACAACTGTTCGAAATACTAATAATATTTGGCGTCAACAAGTTACTAATGCCTGGATATGATAGACAGAAGATTTTTCAAGTCGAACTTATGTGACCGAACGTCCAAAATATCCGAGTACCCGAAGGACTTAGACCAAAACATGCCCACATTTTTCGGGTTTGGCTTGGAAGGTCGGACGATCGGGTTGTAGATTCTATGAGACCTAAATGTAAAGACAGTCTAAATCAATAAAGAATTGCCTAGAAATTCCATATGCTCATTTGATTGTTCTTTTGGCATTGATGTCCTACTTTAAAATAAAACTCACTAATCTTAAAAGAAAATCCAAATTTTATTTGATAAAAGCTCCAAAAAATCTCCAAAAAGGTAATTCACAAAATCTTATCTAGTAGTTGTATTAAATTGTTCAAAATACTCTTCAGTCGGCTTGAATTTATAAACGTCTACGTTCAAATAGTGATTTCTTTGTCTTTGTTCTCTTCGCAATTGGTCATTCATAAATTTCTGTTCGATAAGCGTTTGTAATTTGTATTGCCTGACATCTTGTTCTTCGGCTGCAAGTAAATTATTTCGAGCTTCCATTGTCCCATCATAAAATGCGTCATTCTCTTTCGACTTAGCCGATTGTGCGCGTTTTTCTGCCACTTGTCGCAGTTGTTCTTCCTTAATTTCTTTCAATTGTTCATCAGTCATGCCGCGGTACATTGTTGTATTTACTCGTCGACCGCCAAACAGGCTCGACGATATACCTGCATCTTTGCTTTCCATCAGCATTTCGCTCGTTAGATTATTCATAATTTCGGCCAAATTATCTTCATTTTCCTTGCGCTTTTTCTCCATTCGTTTGGCTTGTTGGTCACGTGCCAACGCCAAATTGTAACGTGCTGTTTCCGCTTGCAATTGTTGTCGTTGTTGTCGTTCCATTTGTGCGGTTGCTTTCAATTGTTCATCTTTATGCAGTGCATCGAATTCAATTGCCATTTTCGCTTCGGTCATATCTTTTTTGGTACGATTTTTCTCTTCAATTTGCTGTTGAAGCCATGATTTTTGTTGCTCGCGCTGCAATTTGATGCGATGTAAATTATCCGGATCTTCACCCAACCAATCAACATCGTCCAATGGCGACATTTTTCTCAATCCTTCGGGATCATTCAAATCATAATCACGAGACTGATCTTTACGCTGAAAATGCGTTCGAAATTCATTCAGTTCGCATTGCGTTTGGAATTTGACATCGGCCAATTCATCGAGTTGGGCGTTTAAGATTTCCGTTTGACGATTTTGCTCCAACGCATAGCACAGTTCTTCTTTGTATCGGGCGATGCGTTGATTTTGCTTCTCTTCGACCGATTGATCCAAGGCAACTTTGTCGATGCCAATCAATCGAATACGAGGATTGAAAATGCGCTGCTTACGGGCTTGCTCTTGACGTTGACGAAATTCACGCTTTTGAATTGATTTCAGATCATCTTTGGTGGGAACCATTAAACTCTCCATTTTTAATTGATTCGTTTTAAATTCGATAAGACGTTTTTGTCCTTTTTTCAAGGGTCTTTGTTGATTGATTAACTTGATTGGGACACCAATTTTTTTATTCAAGACCGTCTATTCCTTCCTTTTTTTGATTTCATACAAAGCACCAACTCCTTTCTCAATTTGTTTGTTTCACCTAGTTGTTTTAATACTTTTTATATCAAAGTCACAAAAAAGCCGGTCATTCCTCACTTTCTCTCACAAAAACTTTATATTTAGATGTTTTTTCCGTTTTGTTTCGCCAAAAATATTGAGCCGTATTTAAAATTAAAAAATGACTACTCGATGGGGAATTTGAAACTACAGACGTCGATACAAATTAGGTCGTAGTAAGCGCATACCATAGTACATGGTTTCGGTGTGTATTGTTTATATCGATTAAATAATTGAATCGTTGCCAAGAGCAACTCGGTGTGATGTATGCTATTGCGTACTTGCCTGCACAGCAAACGTAAACAAAAGCATGTGCCAAAGGACAACATTGTATATGAAAAGCACATTCTTTTGTTGACATTTACATTTCATCGTATTTTATGCAAATTTCTCATTGAATTTCAAACTATTCACACTCCCCGATATAAACATCTGTTTTCAGTTTATTGTTCGAACATCGTTTGAAGCGATTTAGTTTGAACAAGTATTAATTTACAAAAAATGACGCATATTCATTCATTTTAATGACATTTATTGACAACATTTAATTTTTCTTCTGCATATTTGCTAAAACCAAAAGAATAACCAAAGCGTCATTTATTTCGAATACTATTATCAATACGATCCATGACTAATTTTCAGTTATTTTTAGTATTCAGTCATTGGAATGTGCATTTAGAATGTTTTTCAACGAATTTTTTTGTTGCAAATTTAAATTACATGCGATTGAGAACATTGATTTCACGACTTTCTTTGTTTCCCATATAAATGATGTGATATCATGGTAATCATGTGATATTTTCGCAATCGTACCAAATGGCGCCGGTAGCTGCATGTATTTTTCAGTTTTTCTTTTGGTTGCTTGGAATAAATACAAATTTTTTGGATGATAAGAAGTCAATAAAAATTCTAACACAGAATTGATAACAATATATCTTCGGCAGGCAAAAAATTGAGTCTAAACAAATACTTTACATTCTTTGAATAGAAAAGCGATCACGTCGAACATCAAAACCTGGACGTCAACACCTATCTGAGAAGTATAAAAGCAACTGTATTGTTTCACCGATTTTAGTCCAACTTATCAATTCATACTAATTACACAACCTTCAAAAAACTATATCTGGTAAATGTGTTTAATTCTTGAAGATGATTCAATTCGTTTTATGTGTGATTTTAAACATTTTCCTGTCTGCACCGACTTCAGGTACGTAATCCTATCGTAATCAAAATTTGAATTCTACTTTAGTTGATTTTTGTGCTTTAGCAATTCCAATTGCATACCGCGAAAAACTTACACTTTACCCATATCAACCGGAAAATCCTATGTCAACTCTTGAATCCGTACCAACCCCTAAACCCGGATCAGCTCATGAACCCGCAATTCCCAGTAGATCATTATAATTATCAAATATCGAAGAAAATCCATACGCTCATCATGCTGGTATGATTGTTGGTGGGCATGAGACTATCATCGAGAAACATCCATGGCAAGTTGCTCTATTGTTTCGTTCCAAGCACAGCTGTGGTGGTTCAATAATCAGTGAAACGTTTGTGTTGAGCGCTGCTCATTGTTTTGTCAGGTAATATATAAAATCAAATGTTAACTTTTTGATTAATTTTTGAATAAAAATCGATATTTCAGTTCTCGTTCTTTGAGCGATTACCAATTGCGCGTTGGTTCATCATATCATGCGAAAGGCGGTGAAATTGTCAAAATAAAACGTGTTTTTATACATAAAAAGTATGACACGGAGAGCTACGATTACGATTTTGCTCTCATTTTTCTGGCCAAATCATTGAAATTTGGGAACAAAATTCGTCCAATCGCATTGATACGTTCCAATCAAAAAATATGGGATGGGACTAAATCTATTGTTACCGGATGGGGTAAGTATTGAATGAATTTTAAATTTGGACCGATTAATAATAATGTTTTGTCATAGGATTAACAAAAAATCCATTTGCGCCGAATGATAAACTTCGAAAAGCTTCTGTACCGATAGTCAGTCAAGAACTTTGTAAAAAGGTATATGCTGGTGGTATAACTGATCGAATGATATGTGCTGGCCACCTACATGGTGGCATCGATGCTTGCGATTAATCTGTTGAAATTTATACGTGAATAAGGCCAAAATCTCACGTAATAAGGTTAAAGGGGGGTTT
>NW_022198273.1:0-2842 GCF_009176525.2 Contarinia nasturtii | reverse complement strand
AAAAAAAATGCACCGGCACTCGTTTTGGCAACAAATGCAAATCAAAAAAATATTTTGAGTGCATGACAACTCCGTATGCAACAAAATTATTGAGAGCATTTGGGCTCATTAAATATGATGAGACGAAAAAAAATAGTTTACACTGATGAAGAAAAAAGTGTACGTATTCATACATTGTTTGATGATCTCTCACCGCTCACATACACATGTGAAGCGTTGACGCAGAGAATGAGCGGAAAACCAACGAGAAAGCCAGATTGGTGAAATTCAGAATGAACTAAAATCGATAATTGAAGGGTATCAATTTGTCAATGACACACAAAATGTCATAACAATTGATTCCCAAACACAAACAAACAATGATGATGAAGCCGGCTATGAATCGAATGCGACTGATGTAACCGTCAAGGAAAAATCTAGTGATGAAAATGGTGCGAAAAATAAAAAGAAAAAGAAGAAGAAAAAGAGCAAAAAGAAGAAGGGGAAAAAAGAGCAAAATAACACAAATACAGGCACAAATACACAGCATGAACAAAGACTAGGACCGCAGCAACAACAACAACAACATCAAAGTGACCATTTACAGGGTGGTCAGTCAAATGTGCATCGACGTCAGGGTGGTACGCAAACATCAAGCCAAGGAATGGGATATCTTCGAGTACAACGACAACCATTTTATGGCGAATTTGGATCGAGCCGCCGTTGGGATAATAGTCCACAATTTCATCAAAATATGGTCAATAGGTCTTTCCAAAGACTGAATTATGTGGACAACCGACGAAGAAATGCACAACACTTTGATAATTGCTGCTGCCAAAAATGTTTCGAAGATTATGAGAGAAGATATGAGGATTTTCAACAGGCTCGTCTCTCACATCGGCCGCCGGCTCAGCGATGGCAACGGTGGCGAAACCAATAAATCTCAGCACAAGCTTATCTGCGCATGAAAAATACTCTACGCAGATAAACATCCATTCACAAAATGTGAATGGTTTAAGAACAAAAATATCGGAGTTTGCAGCTGAGATAATGGTTCAACAATCGTCGATTTACATGCTACGCGAAACACATTTGAGTGATGCAATCAATTCTGTCGACGTTTTCCCACCAATGTACGAGGTCTATCGATGTGACCGTTCATCACTCACAGAAAAGGACCAGGTATATCAAATGGAACACGGTGGTGGAGTTTTGGTTGCCGTCATCAACAAACTGAAGTCAGTTTGCTTCGGAACGGGTGACCATTTCGGAGCTGAACAAATTTGGGTAAAGGTAGCCGGCATGAAAAGGAACATCTTTTTGGTTGAATTATATATTCGACCTGATTCAACACTCAAGGTGTATGAAAACAACATGTATGCCTTGAAAGAAGTCGCATCGAAATTGAATACAAATGATGTTTTGATTGTGTCCGGAGACTTTAATCTGCCGAAATTGATATGGTTTGTTGATGAAAATGAGGACCCAGACATTGCAATTGCTATCAATGCAGCCAGTGAAAAAGAGAAGATAGTGCTGGATACTTGCTATGAACTGGGACTTCACCAGATTAACAAGAATTACAACCAAAATGGTCGAATGCTTGATTTGATCTGGACAAATGATGTTGAGTTGCTTCAGAGCTCCATAAGCGACTTTCATTTGTTGAATTTTGAAAAGCATCATAATGCTATTAGTATACGATATAAAGAGCCAATCATAAAGACAACTGGAACAATACATACATATAGAGATTTCAACAACGCAGATTATAAACGAATAAATGAGTCACTTCTTGATGTAAATTGGGATAATGTTTTTGATACAAATTCATTAGAGTTAAGACTGGATAATTTTTATGCAATTATTAAGTCAACAATAGAAACTCATGTCCAGTTGAAGACAAAAATCATCAGAAAACAACCGATGTGGTTCAACAAATCATTGGTTGAATTGAAGAATAAAGTCAGCAAAGCACATCAAAATAAAAAAAGGCTCAACACACATGAATCAATTGAACATTACAGAGAAATAAGAAGGGAATATAAACGATGTGCACGCTCAGCTCTCAGAGATTACAGAATAGAGATGGAGAAACAGATAGATGATGATCCAAAAAAATTTTTCAAGCACGTGAATTTCAGAAAAGGGAAAAGTGAAGATCTACCACATGAGATGACTTATTTGAATGATAAAGCAAGCGATCAATTAATAATTGCTAGTTTTTTTGCAAAACACTTTGGCACCGCTTATAGCTCTTTACAAGGTGATCTGCGATATGACAGCTCGGAAATAGAAAAAATACGTGATATTTGTGCTGAAATATCAATGATCGAAATAACCGAGGAGCTTGTAGGTCAACATATAAGCATGCTGCCAGATGATCTTGTCTGTGGTCCTGATGAAATTCCAAACAAATTCATCAAGCATTGTTTGATTTCATTACAGGAGCCAATATCAACACTATTAAAGGAATCACTTGAAACTGCCACAGTACCGCAGTTATGGAGAACGTCATTTGTCAGACCAGTTTACAAGAACGGCGATAGAAACAACGTTCAAAACTATCGCGGTGTTGCTTTGCAGTGCATTACGGCAAAAATTATCGATTCGATCGTCACAGACCATCTCAATCTATATTTGAAGAACATAATCCACGAAAGTCAACATGGATTCATAAAGAACAGGTCAACGATAACAAATTTAGTGGAATTTACTTCAAAAACTATTATTAACATGGGAAGAAGACATCAAACAGACGCCATCTATTTAGACATAGCCAAGGCCTTTGACTCGGTTAACTTAAATTTACTTATTCAAAAACTTGAAATCATGGGATTGAATGAGCAGCTGTTAAAATGGA
>NW_022198272.1:1237-1873 GCF_009176525.2 Contarinia nasturtii | reverse complement strand
ATGAAACATATCGCGCGTGGGAGCGTCACCGAGCATTGCTCGCAAAATCATGGGCAGAAGCCGAAAACCGTAGCGCAACGGAACATATACCTGCCTGGGAAGATTTAAACGCATTCCTTCAAAGCGAAATGGATGTTTTCAGAAAGCTTGAAATCCGACAAAATATGCAAAGCGCATCGTCTACACAGCACGATGAGCCATCCACATCCAAAACACGAAACGAACAAACTGTTCAAGACAAATCCCGAATTACACCCAAGGCTCGTTCAGATCAATTCCGTCCAATTTTGGAAGGTGAAAAGGCCAAAGCACCAGACTATATGCAGTGCACACTATGCGATGGCATCCATGCATTACGCAGGTGCCCAGAATACGAAGCAATGGGATTCTCGAGCAAATGGCAATACATTCGAAAAGAAAATCTATGCCAAAAATGCTTACGCAAAGCCAACTCGCATACACGTTGCGAGAATAAACAATCAAATAGTTATTGCCCGTCATGTTATTTTGTGAAAAATGGTGTTACTTGCTATCACAATTCGACGCTATGCCCAGTAAGATATGGACTAAAGGCGGGTGAAGAACCAAAACAAGATGATGATTGGGATGAGTAAAGCAACTCAATAATAAAAAAAA
>NW_022198272.1:0-1227 GCF_009176525.2 Contarinia nasturtii | reverse complement strand
TGTATGGGTAAAAAACCAGAGGCAAGAAATTTTCTGAATATCACTATCTGCCAAATCAAGAGTAGCTCCGCTACAACACATACCCATTCCAAAGCTGGAACTACCTGCATCACTTATGCTAAGTGAGCAATTAAAAGCTATTGTCAATGCATGGGAACTTGGCTATTCAAAATTCATACATTGGTCAGATACGATGTTAGTATTAGGTTGGATTAAAAAGCATCCAACTGAACTTAAAGCATTTGTGTCACACCGAATAAGAAGAATGCAAATAGAAACCACCAGCACAAAAGATATTCAATATATTCTCAGGAACAGATAGCGCAGTTCTTTATATGCATAAATTCCAAAGCTGGGACAAGATTGTGAATATCATTGTTTATGTGCTGAGTGCATTTCGGAAAGCTAAGCAAAGCAACAATTTCTCCAAAAGAAGATTCATAACTTCCGAAGAACGGAAAAACCAATTGAAAATTGGGTGAAAAATGAACTAAACATAGCGTTTAGAAATGAAATTGAATGCATCAAAGCAAGTGACATACTAAAAAAAAAAAAAAAAAATCGAGACTCTCTTTCCCGATATCAAACTATGCACATGAAATGAGAATGTACTGAACGGTTGGCAAAGCGACCAATCTCAACGGTACGCACATATGAAAAATACCGAATGCACATCTACCATTCCAACTGCCCATCATGAAGGTGGCATTTGGGAAAAAGCAGTAGAAGATGAAACACCATTGGAAATGCGTCATTGGTGTCCGGGAATACTCATTTCAAGGCATGACAGCTTCTTTGCTAGTGTAGAAAAGTGTCTAAATTCTAGACCACTATGCAAAATGTCCAATGAACCAAAAGATCAAGAGCCTTTAACGCTAGCTCACTTCTTGATAGGTAGACCATTGAGGCTACCGGTGTATGAAAAATCGGACACACCACCATACAGCATAAGGCATCTGTACGTGCAATTGCAATTCCAAATACAAACATTTGGAAGCAATTTTCAAATGACTATTTGCAATCAGTCACACGACCAAGCCCAAACGGCAAACAGGCTAAATTGAGTGTTCAATAGTAAAATTATGCATCCTCCCAGATGACATAGATTTGTCTTATTAAAGAATGTAAAGGCGTACATAGTCCAGTTAATTAGTTAAAAGCCAACCTTTTAACGGGGGGAATGTTGGGACTGCTATGAGCATACTCATAATGCATGCTCATACACTC
>NW_022198271.1:0-3785 GCF_009176525.2 Contarinia nasturtii | reverse complement strand
GCACTATCTTCGGAATATTCGACGTATTTTTTGGATTTTTTCTTTGACCGTGTTTTACGATTGACGGATGATGTCTGTTGACCCGCACCCCCATCTTCGGATGTTTTGAGATTCTTCCGATTAGTTTTCGTTGACATCTTTAAGTGCTTGGCTGGAACGACTTCACCAGGTGAACTGTGCTTACGCTTTTTTGCATCTGGTGCAATTGTATGCGGCAAATTGCTTCCACTTGCTTCAAGGTTCGTCTGTGCTTCATTATTATCTTCAATATCTGTCATTTCAAATGATGGTGGATCTGGTGATAGTTGGGGTTCATCTTCCGATGACGAACTGTATAAATTCTTCATCGAATCAATTATCTTACGGCGAGCAATTTTGTGTGCTTCATCTTTAGGCAGATCGGACTTGTTACTTGCTTCAGCTCTTGCAGATTTCTCCAAACTGTTTGTTGTAACAGTTTCAGTGCGACGATTTTTTGGTGGTTGTTGTGAATTGGGCGCCGGTAAATATGGCGGCACAGAGACACTTTGTGGTCCACCCATGGGTGGATATTGATAATGTGGTAGCTGATGTTGATAATTTGCTGACGGATAAGGATATTGAGATGGTGGCATATACATTGGCGGATACCAATATTGCTGCATTTGATTTGCATATCCGTACGGTGGTTGAATGTGTGGCGGATGATGTTGTTGAGCAGCGAACATGCTATTTGATATTGACGCCAAGCTTCGCTCCTCCTTCTTCTTATCCACCATTCTTTTCTTACCCATATCTTTCTTATAAATAAATTGAAATAAAAATGCAAAAAAAGTAAACAGCAATATTATTTTTGTTCTGTTTCTTTATTTTTGTTTATTCTTTTGCGTTCAATTCATAGGATTCATATGCAACATTACTCATCTAACGCGTTAGCGAATATTTTAAAGTCAATGGCGAGAGGTATTCAATGTTTTTCATACAAGCCTCCCATATAGATGATAAAAATCACGAAAAATGAAAAAAAAAATCACCGGGTTCAATCAAAATAAAAAAAATCGAATTTCTTATCATCTAAATCCTAATTTGTCAACGCCGATTATTTAGGTGTCATATGGCTGCTATATGGCACGCTTGTATGAAGGTCTCGGAGACTCGGTATATGGCACATGAAAAGTTCATGAAGGTGTCAAACATTTTTGTGACGGAAGGAAACGTTCAAGATGTCCGATAATAAAAAAACAAAATCTTTTGTATCCATTTTTAAAACGGATATGTTAGAGATGGATATCAACCTAATAGCAATATATTTTTTACTTAATTTTTTCCATTTTGAATCTTTTCACATGCAAAAACTGTTTACATGTTAAGCAATGTGGTTCAAATGACAACCAGCAGGTGGCTTCTTGTAGCTGTTCAAATATATCAAATAAAAAACCTCTATCGAGGTGAAGAACGAGTGACGAAACCAAAATTTGAAACACAAAATTTCTGATATCAATTGCGTGACGAAAATAGTTGGTAGATATTTTTTCTGTGTACTGTGAATCACAGCGGACGGCAGTTCGCGCGAGTGACGAAGCCACATTAGTGTGTTGAAAAGTCGAACTCGCTATATATACACGAAATATACGAAATACAGACCTAGAAAGCCTTTTGCCGCGTTTGATTATTGGTTGGAAAGCCCTTGGGCCATAGATCAAGAAAAAATATAAAAGTTTGAAAATCGGTCCACCTGTCTTCAAAATATGGTCCTTTCAAGAAAACAGTCAACATTCAGTTCTACGGCCATATATGGCACTAAATGAGGTCGTTGAACCCTAAAACATCGATATTCTGATTCTAGAGCTCAATACCTTTCCAAAGATACCTCAAACTTCAAAATCGGTTTATCCGTTCGAAAAATTTATTATTTTAAAAATTTCATATGAATTTCTATGAAAAATCAAAATGTCTATCTGTACGCGATTTTGCGTACTCGAGTCTGATCTTTTTGAAACTTTCTGTGATTTAAGTACATAAATAACTGATACTTTTTTGTTCCGGCACTTTTCGATTTGGTCGCCATGTTGGCCGTGGCCGGCCTCCAAAAGTCACTTTTTCACTTTTGTCTCGACGGTCACTGGGCTGCCTCCATGTGACACACCCCGGACATATGCATATCGTCGGAAAGGTCTTCAAGTGCGCTTGCGAATGGTGCCATTTGCGGTCCAAAAATTCCAATGTGGGGTGGCCAAATTGGCCAAAAACCAAAAAGTAACCGTTCGGCCGATTTGGCCACCTGAACTTGAAATTTTTGAGTCGCAATTGGCACCATTCGACAGCTTACTTTAAGACCTTTCCAACAAATATGCATATGTCCTGGGTATCTCAAGTCTAGGTGCCACAGTGACCGTATGAAAAAATGGAAATTTTTTGCCATATTTGCACTACCAAAGGTCATATCTTTATAACAAAAATTTTCTGAGTTATGAGCTTTGCGGCATATTATAGCTTAGAGTTGGGTTCAAAATCGGTGAAATTTTCAAAAAAATCGTTGAGCTTGTTTTCGAGGTAATGGACGTTATGTGTCCGGCCGAACGGTTACTTTTTGGTTTTTGGCCAATTTGGCCACCCCACTTTGAAATTTTTGGACCGCAAATGGCACAATTCGTAAGCTCATTGTAAGACCTTTCCAACGATATGCATATGTCCGGGGTGTGTCACATGGAGGCAACCCAGTGACCGTAGGGGCAAAAGTCAAAAAGTGACTTTTGGAGGCCGGCCACGGAACATGGCGGCCAAATCGAAAAGTGCCGGAACAAAAAAGTCTTAGTTTTTTATATACTTTAATCACAGAAAGTTTCAAAAAGATCAGAAACAACTACGCAAAATCGCGGACAGATAGATATACCAAATGATTTTTATAAGAAAATATAAGAAATTCATATAAAAATTTTAAAATAATTTTTAGGGATCAACGACCTCATTTAGTGCCATCTATGGCCGTAGAACTAAATTTTGACCCTTTTCTTGAAAGGACCATATTTTGAAGACAGGCGGACCGATTTTCAAACTTTGATATTTTTTCTTGATCTATGGCCCATGAGCTTTCCAACCATACATCAACGAGTTCGACTTTTCAAACACTAATGTGATTTCGTCACTCGCGCGAACTACCGTCCGCTGTGATAAGAAACACAATTTGACAGTATTTTGTATTGATATATTGAAGATGACCAAATAAAAAATGGAAAGTATTAAGTAAAAAATACATTTTCTTCAATTATTTTGTATTGAAACAAGCAAGAAAAATTTCAAGTGCGTGCACCCAACATTTCTATGGAATCAATTGCTACTTTTCCATATTTACTTTGAAAGCAATATTTTCTATTTCATAAATATGACCAAATAGTGGTTGATAACCGTATCAAATTCTATATAAATGATTGTTTTGTTTTTATTAGCAAAAAATTTTGCATGGAAATGTGTTTTATTTTCATCCAAATCGTTTGAAACCTCACCAGTGGCAGGTGTTTGATGGAAAATGACGATTACCATCAATTTTTAGTCGATATGGTTGTGCGAAGATATTTTTATTTTAACTGAAAACGTCATTTTTCAATGAATTCACATAATGACCTACCGAGTTCTTGCGGCACCATCTAGCGTTGAGCTATCGGCATGAAACTTTACACACGTTATTTGCACACCATATGGAAAAGTATTCCGAGGTAAGAGCGAAAAAATTTCAACTGTTGTGTTTTGGGGGCCAGTCTAGTACACACACGGAAAAAATGTATAGATTTTCGGTATAATTGATTTAT
>NW_022198270.1:0-2867 GCF_009176525.2 Contarinia nasturtii | reverse complement strand
CTTAAAATAATGAAAATTAGTCACCATTAAAAAATCAAAAATTCACTAATATACACAAAATTGCGAAATTAATCAAATGTTTCGCTCGGAATCGATCAGAGGCGACGCCTACGGCCAAATAAAACATGAATCAGCATTAAGGACACAAAAAAAAATACACATACGAAAAAGTCAAAAAAATCATTAGCATACCAAATGTTCCGAATGTATCCGAACTGTCATACACGGACTGGGGGCGACGCCTACAGTCAAATTAAAGCATAAACGAACACTAATGATTCAAAATTTGAAATACAGTAAAAAACCAAAATCGCGTCAACAAAATTTTTTTTTTGTTGTTCCAACTTAATTGAAACCGTCAACACAATTCGAGCGGAGGCGACGCCTATAAACGGGAAACAAGCCAGAAGCGAAGAAAACACACGATGAACGGGGAGAAAAGTAAAACATGTTGGAATGGAGGAACAAAGACATGCAGAACACAGCATTTGGCCATTGAACAAAAAAATCGCCGATTGGAAATGAGACACTTCAATGAACTTTTATATAAAAATTGTGAAAATTTATTCGAACAACTAAATCATACAATTTTTATCTTATTAGACGCCACGACGTCCACGACCGCTACGACTTCCACGGTAACCATGATGAGAACGCTGACGCGCACCACGATTGCGCCGATGTCGATCAGTAAGAATAGCCACTATGGTTTCAACGGGATCCTCATCTGGGGTACTGGCGCCCGAGCCATACCACCACGCATCGTCATCAAACTCGGCGGCAGTATTATGTAAACGCCGCGGCACAGCCAAACCTGTGTATAAAAGAAACAAAAATGTAATCAAAACTGGAATATCAAATCACGTCGCATACTACAGAAATGCAATCCTCACAACATGGATACTTACTTGTCGGACGACGATTGGCCATTCGACCACCAATGGTGGGGGTGGTCTCTTCATCATCTTCATCATCTTCATCAAATACCAAATCATGCCGTGTTTCAGTCGGAGCTAATGAGAAAAAGTTAACAACAAAATTAATATATAATCTAAATCATGTGGTCAAGACGAAATCATATAAATACAAGACGAATAATTACTTGCACCAACGGGTTGAACACCGACAACGCTTACGCCTTCCTCGTCATCATGCTCATTGACGGGATCGATGGTTGTATCATTCACACCGCGCATCCGACTGCTCACGATACCATTTGAACCTGAGGGACGACAAACTAAAATCGGGTGGAATCAACACACAAAACACATAAACCAACATTCAACTTACCATCGGTGGATCGCATAATGTCTTCATAACGAGGTGGCGCCTCGCGAGGTTGTGGAGCTCCACCTTGAGCCGCTACACCGACGAAATCCCACCGGATATAACCGTGCCCATTATGCATAATATTGTGTTCGTCGATTCTCTCCACACGACATCGGTTTGCATGGCATCCACGATCAGCTAAATAACGAAACAAGATCAATTGAATCGAAATCGGATATAAGCAAATTGGTTGAGTACAAAGACAAAAAATTACCTTGGCTCCAAGCCACATCCCGGATTCGACTTCCAGCTGGCATCAACATCACCAACTCGTCATTACCACCAGCACGATCCACAAAAGAAATGGTTACACGTTGAGCCCTGAAATGGAAAACAAAAATACACATACATTTAGATTTTAAGACACTAATTAATCAAATTTTCATTTCTTTCTTTTCATTTTTCTTTTATTCGACACTGGAATATAGCTAAAATCAAAACTTATCAACAAAACATAATTTAAATACTACTTACATGTTATCATTTATATTTAAGCACTTCAATTAATCAAAATCAACACAATTTCACAAATCACAATGAGAAAAGCTGATACAAACAAGAATTGTAATTCGATCTACCCGCGTTATGTCACAGAAAAGTACCGTTAATCAACACCGGCGAACAACTTCATCATGATCACCTATCCCTAACGGTAAATCGGGTGCTCATCTCATACAACAGAGATCAGAAATGAAAAAATGACCAGAAAAATCATCGATGGAAGAAAAGCAAAATTAAATTCAGAATTGGTCATCGTTTATTCAAATCAAAAATAACAACTCATTAACAGAAAATCATTGCTGATCGTTACGTCGATTACGATCACCATACTGCTCACGTATACGAGACATCAAAACCATTATCTCGTCATCGGGTATTCTTGTAGCATCCGATCCAGCATCAATGGCCTCGGCCCAAACACCGGCAGGTTCAGGTCGCATACGAGGAATGAGATTACGTCGCCACCAAGCCTCTGAAATCACACGACGACGCATGGACTGATTCATGCGAGCACCATCAACATTTCTACCTTGCAAATGAATCCGACGAACTAAAATATAACAAGCAGAATGAGAAAACGTCAAATTTTAAACCTTTTTCGATCACAACTTACCACCTTGATCAATTCCCAGCAGATCTTCATTCGTCAAAGCTCGAAAAATGACTTCTATGATTACGACAGCACCGAATCGATTCGTATCAGCTAAAATAAAAAGACATTTAGATCGCATACTAAAATTTTTCAAAATTACATCGACTCACTATAGATTGCTCGACCACCAACGGGCATATTAGCCGGCGGATCATTAGCCACATAATGGATCACAGGCACATATCGTTCAGACCTAAATTAAACAAATTCATTTATCGTCATTACCATTTTATGTATTTTGAAATACCAAAATTAGTTTAAACTTACATTGTTAAATTGTCCCACTTGTTATTGTTGCACGTAGTCACAATTAAATTAAGCACGATCAAATTTCAAACGTCAACCGCCAAAAAACGCACAATAAGCAATATGTTTATAGAATAAG
>NW_022198269.1:0-1689 GCF_009176525.2 Contarinia nasturtii | reverse complement strand
ACCACCCCACGAGAACGCGTAGTACTCTCAAACGTTGGAGCCTTAGATCCAGCACGTACATCCTCAAGCAGGAGATCGTTTAGCGTCTTCCATATCTTCAGATAAAGATCATGAGATAGTTCGGACAAACAACCTCCCTCGATGGTATGTACGACTGCCATCTCAAGCAAGGATTTCTTCAGAGCCTGGGCATAGGTGGGGTTCACCGCTGCCACATTTTCCGGAGTATCCTTCAAGTCCACTCGTTTGTGAGCATTTGGCTCAGGCGGAGTACCCTCATTTGTGCGCGGACGCTTCTTTGAATCAGTCTGATTGGTTTGGATGGATTGTTGTTGTACCCTTTCCAAAACCCGTGAGGAACCAGCGGTCGGCCCAGATCTTGTAGGCGTAGACGATGACAATGGTACCTCATCTCGACTGGCTTTCAAAGTCGAAGAAAGACCAGTAGTAGTGTGTGATTGCTCATCACTTTTCTGGTCTTTAAGATTGTTACGACGGTTACGCCGAATATGTGTAAGGTTTCTACCCTCCCCAAACTCCTCAAGGGCACCGCCCAGGCCTCCCGACTGAGTCAGGTTGCCGGTGGCCGATAAGGTGTCGGAAGACTGAGTAGAAACCTTTGGTTTCTTATTCTTCTTGTTCTTCTTCTTCTTTTTACCCCCACCCCCAACGGCACCGCCCGAGCTACCAGGATTATCCCGGTTGCTGGTGGCCGAAGTTGACGGGAGAGTGTGGCTGATGACAGTTCCATCCGTCATCCCAGTCCCAGAGGCACTACTCGAGCCTCCTGGTTGAACCAGGTTGCTGGTGGCCTCCAAGCCCGAAATCAACGAATTAGATCCACCACCCCCACTTGAAGGAGATGGGTTAGAAGGCAAATACTGGGAAGCCTGGTCACTGGACACGGACAGGGCAGAAATTAGCGGATGGCCTTTCGGACCTTCCACTTGTCCGCCCACTTTCTGTGTCAACTGTGCGTCCATTGCTTTTAATTTGAACCAAAAAGTTACAAAAACCCAGATAAATGCTGAAAATGAATGAAATCAAGGAGAAATGTAAGAAAATTCAACGAATAGTTCAGCAAAAATACGGAAAAGTTACTATTAAAATTTAAATTTTCGCGATCCCGATATGTAAACCAGTTAAATTTTCCAAAAAAATAATTAAATTTCGAAAAGGAAATTCTATTATGTAAAGTTTTACCAAATTACTATTTGTTTAAAAATATTTGCGAAAATAACCCACCTCGAGAACAGTGAAAATATAAATTAACACGCAAAAATATATGATATATTCGGAAAATTAATTAAAATCCAATGAATTCTAAGTAGGAAAAAAAATCGCAAAAAATTACTCTGTGACCCTTGATGGGTTAACTCTTTAAAAAACAGACCGTAGAGAGTTAACTGCAAACGTTCTATTTCAGACACTTCCTATTTGTCAATAGATGGCGTACGTCAACCGATGAAAATTGGAGTGTACTTACAACAAGTTGGCTCAAAAGTGAGGTTAAAACACAGGTGGATAAACTTGTCGAGAAAAATACAATTTCAGTCCGAATTTTCCGGGAAACACCTTCAGCGTACCAGAAAGTAGTCCAAAATTGAGATAAGATAATTGGCGCGGGGTCAGTTAGTGAAAAATTCTTCACAATTGTCGTCGCAAAAACTTCACTTTTGACACACTACC
>NW_022198268.1:0-5365 GCF_009176525.2 Contarinia nasturtii | reverse complement strand
AATTCGCACTCAATCAAAATACCTCCAAAATAAAGTTGTGGTATTGCGATTTGATCCATTTTCGGTAAAGAATAGTTAACTTGCAAGTAATCACTAAATGCGTTCAGTATTTTTGCGCTTTCATTAACGGCAAAATATGCGTTTTCAATTTCAGTTGGTTTTACGAATACACGATGTTTTAAGCCATTATGATCCAATTGTTCTTTAAATGCGAAATTCGAAACGACAAATGCTATTAAATAAGTAGACATCAATGGTGTTTTGCAAAAGTGAGAAATTGTACGCGATCCCATTCTATTAATTATTTGAAACAAAAAAAGTTGTCATTCAATTTTTTTTTAAATGCAACAAATAATTGAAATACATTACATGACTTGATTGGCCTGTGGCATATTCGAAATGGCCGTATATGCAGAGTTATGTTCAATCGAAATCTCAAAAGTAGCTTTCATAGCGGGTTCGTCCATACACGGGAATGCATGTCGAGCATACGTTGGTTCAAAATGTGTTGTAGCCAGCCATCTATTGGGAATTGGAATTATTTGTAGCTCATTCTGAGATTTCAATTCGAAAACTTACCTTTCTTTGCCATTTGAATCATAATATGATGTACGATAAAATCCAGAAGGTGATTGTTGCAGAGTTCCATTATATTTTATGGAAAGAAATACTCTCATACCTTCAAAAAGTGTATAGTTGACCGTTTTGATGGTTAGAAACTCTGTAACTGGATCGTAGTGTGGGGGAACAATTGATATATATTGACCACCTTCGGCCATTAATTCGGCCGAAACTATGTTCAGCTGTCGTTGATGCACAATAATTGTGTTGGTCGCATTAAGCGTCTTCACTGAGATATTAACCATACCCGAAAAACCAAAATTTTTATTGGCCACATCAGTGGAAATGTATACTTTATACACTTCTGGTATTGTATTATTTGGCAATCGATAATTCACATTGTCCGAATTAAGTTCACCAATATTTGTTACATCAAACGGTTGAACTGCCGAAATATTCAGTATGTTGCACAAAAGTGTGAATGTAACAATGAATAACAGTCGCGCCATTGTTCTTGAAAACTACTAAAAGCTAGACCACTCCGTGGTGTTTAAATAGCATCTTTCGATGAAATAATCTAATAAATTT
Source organism: Contarinia nasturtii (assembly GCF_009176525.2). Classification (NCBI taxonomy): domain Eukaryota; kingdom Metazoa; phylum Arthropoda; class Insecta; order Diptera; family Cecidomyiidae; genus Contarinia; species Contarinia nasturtii. Next base: position 4,216 of record NW_022198268.1, on the reverse strand, counting down.
ACTCAACATCTTATCATACCATTTTTTTTTAACTATTTCGCATTTTTTACTTTTTTTATTTGTACTCTCAAGTTTTGTACTTTTTGACAATTTTTTAATAGAAAATTCGTACCGTAATTCAAAAATAGTACTTAAGATAACAAGCTACAAATGAAATGAATGGCAATTAAATCGATTGAGGTCAGACATTATATTAAGATATTTTTCAGCAGCTGATTCAGCTCAGGAAGCTGAACGACAGGCGCTGAAATGGAGTGAACACAATGGAAGCAATTGTTATGTTTATTAAATTACTAACATTGCTACAATACACTATAGCAATCACTTATATTGTTTTCACTACATTTCATCGTCTGTCGTTCAGCTTCCTGAGCTGAATCAGCTGCTTGAAAATATCTCAATATAATGTCTAATTGAGGTGTGAATAGAAGACAAATAGTGTTGTGTAATATTGTCAAATCGTTATTGATTAGTAGATAAAATGTTTTATCATTTCATCGAATAAGATTAAAATATTTACGAAAAACCTTTGAATGACAGACAAAAGTGTGTTCACGAAATCAGCAACAGTAATTATAATATATATCTTTTAATTACTAAAAACTATGTAAACCCGAATTAAATAAATCATTTCAATGTTATGTGATCACTACAATAAACATATCAAGAAAAATGTGTTGCCAGCATATTTTCAACCGAATATTATTTCTTACTCATAATAAAATGTGTTGTTCGTGATGTTTTAACTTTAGCCAAAGTTCAGATAAAGAGTCTTACATATATTTTGGATAAAAGTTTCAAAATTCGCTTTGAATCGAAAGAAACGCTGTATTCTTAAACTCGAAAAATCTTAGCTTAAAGATTCTGTGCCGACAATTGTACTGATAAAACAAAGCATAGTGTGATGTTTTTTTATTTCAATTTAAAGTAATTCCATCTTCAGAAGATTCAAAATCCTCGAGTTGTCGTCGGATTTTTTTTATACAATTCTCACATCGAAATCCGAATTAACCATTCATAAATCATTCTTAAATAGAAATTCAAATTTGGCACACATTCATATGAAAATGAATGACCTTTCCTTCGTCCCAAAATATAGGTATTATTATATAGTTATAGACACTTTTTTTTTCTATCGCGTCCGTACTAATTCTGAAAGACATAATAGCATAATTCAGTGTAAGATATCTGATGAATAAAAATGTTAATGAAAAAAGCCTCATAAAATGTTTGATAGTTAAGCGTAGGTGTCATTAATGAAATTAATGAAATATCATGAACAATAATATGTCAACGTAGCATTTGCCATACATTTGAATTGCAAGTGCCATTGGTTTGAGTTGCTAAGCCGGCCATTCATACATTTTGACGTGAGTCTTGATCTCTTTTTTTATTGACAAAGTAATAATTAAATCTTCTTCCAAATGAATAAAAATTCGTCATCGATTTTACAATGATAAGAAACGCGAAGTGACCCCAAAAATATGCCATTTAATATTTCATTTTTGCGTGTCATGACGCCAGAAACGACCACTTCAAATTACTTAACGACTTAATTAATGCTCATGGATAACAACAACAATAAAAGAAAACGCTTATAGAAATTGAAATATTATTTTAACTTACAAAGCCCGTACAGTATAAATATACAATTTCTTATATTTTCGATTTCGTATATACGGTTGTAGTTTCATTTATTGTCATAAAACTTTTATACTCGAGATATATTAAATTAAGTTCTTTTCAATTACTTTGAGTAAATTAGTGCGAGCATTGCATGAAAGAAATTATGGAATATGAATTCATTTGCAGAAAACAAAAATTCACAATAAACATGGATATACGTGGTTTGCGCCGCACTGCTTAAGTGAAATAAAACTCCAGCAAAATACTGAATTTACCGGAGGTAGTTCATTTAACATCATAATACTTTTGCATGTTTCAATGCGACATTTTTTTTCTCTTTTCTCTTTATTATCGCCCGTAATCTAGCTATATACTTTTTATCCACGAATTTACAAAAGAAAATGATTAGAAAAAGATACAAAGTGTTTCAAGTTGACGTTGATAATTTCTTTGTTTAATATTTTATAAACTATTAAAGTGCTCACTTAAAAAATGTGCTTTTCTATAGAGTGTATTTAAATTTAAATTAAAAAAAATGAAAACGAAAGGTAAAAATAAGTTCAAAATATTCACTTTATTAAATTAACTCGTAATCATCGAATGCAACACATATCTGGTAACGATTTCAATTTTTATACGGAGAGAGTATTTACGCAGCAATTCATATACAATAGGTTTGTTTTTTTAATTAGAAAACCTGGCTATTGAAGATTGTAAAATGTATGAGTATTTCCCATGGTTTAAGTTAATGTAATAAATCATTCAATTTCGCTGCATTCTCAAGTAGATTCATTTAGAGTCGACGATAGAAGCAGTGGCTAAAATGGAATGTTTTCATATTTAACCAGAGAATCCGAATGATGGTTGAGCACGGCCACCGAATGATGGTTGAACACGGGCACCGAATGATGGTTGAACATGGGCACCGAATGATTCTTGTTGTTGTGGGGCATGAGTTTTGAGGTATTCAACAAGACGCAAAACATGAGCTGGGGTTGGTGGTCCAACTGGCAAAATTGAGCCGGTTGGTTGATAGCCTGAAGTTCAAAAAAAGAAAAGAAAAAAAATTAGAAATCATTAAATGTATCAAATTATTTATGATTGATACACATACCATTTTCGTCAGCAATAAATGAAATTTGGATTGGTGTACCATCTGGAGCGGTCCATGCGAATTGACCTTGTGAGACGATGGCTGATTCTGGTCCAATTTGTTTCAATTGACCTTGTTCTTGTCCTTGGATTCCATTTGATGTTTCATAAGCATATTGGAATGAGTCTGTGTTTACAGTTGAATCGCTACGCAAAACTTGGGCAGATGCATCTGGACCAGATTGGACAGGACCATTGTGGTACGTTGGTTTTGGTGCGAATGTTTTGGCGAATGCTCCGTGGTGTGCTTGGTGTGGCAACAAAGCGCAGTTGGCTACTGCGGCAAAAGCAACGAGAACGATAGCCTTCATCTGTAATATTTTTTTTTAAATTCAAAAATTCAAATTCAATGTTTATACCGACTCTATTGTTTAGAACTTGAATCTTCGTCAATATGGAATAATATATGCTAATTATTTGCGATGTTTATTTATAATGTTGCTTTTGAAAGCCAAAAAGGTGTTTTTTTAAGCACTATCCGTATCGAATGTATGTCATAATAAAAATGTTATTTGCGATCACACCATTCGTTTTACACGCGTATTCAAAAGAGAGATAAAACATCACATTTGTATGCTAGCGCGTGCATAATTGCGATTATGGTAATTTTTATGATTTATCTATTATTTTGCGAAGATTCACATCCTCAGAAAATCAATGCAATAACTTTTGATGGCCAATCATTATTTTTGTCGATTTATGTTCAACTATGAAAGATTCCAAATTTAAATAATAAAAAAAATATAAAAAAAATTTTTATTATGAAGGAACTTCTGAAGATGCCGCTTCATTTCACATCTTGGACTACCTGGTTACTATAAACATATTTTTTATGCTAATAACATAATGTTGGGCACTTTTGATTGCATTGATTTAAAAAATGTATGTGAAACAAATCAAATAAATATTTACCATTTTGATTTTTTGTTTAAAGACACAAAACACTTCAACTGATTGTGCTGAACTGATATCGATGAATCGGTGGATGTCATTTATATATGATTGTGATTTGAAACCGGCTGATTCCAAATGTGGGTGATTGGCGTGTGGTGATTCAGTAGGGGGAAGAAATACATGTATATTTGGTCTCTGGATGACAACAAATACAAAAATGATTCAATTCAAACACATGTATCCACCTATACTGCGTGAGCTAGTTTGTTGTTGTGATTCATCATGTAAATTTATCATATTTGTTGAGGTGAACCATATGCTATTTGACTCACATATCAACGTTCGCTTTGCCAGTTGGTTTACATTGTTTTATTTATTTTGCTCGTTAGTTTGTCCAGAGCGTGGCCTCATCTTTATACCGAATATTTACGTCATTTGCACATATTCGAATGAGAAACCGTATTAAAACAGATAGGTGCCAATCGGACAATGCAAAATGTCAATTTGCAACAACATCACATTTGCATATATTTTTTTTTTTTTT
>NW_022198267.1:50891-75487 GCF_009176525.2 Contarinia nasturtii | reverse complement strand
TTGTCTTATATATGTTTTTGAAAAAACTTAAATAGTGACCCTCGTACCAATATTCGGCGATGAATCAATAGCAATACAGTATGATTCATATGATTTTCATGAAAATATTGGTACAAGAGTATTATTTAATTTTTTTGGCACCGCCACTAATGAATCAACTCGAACTACCAAGGACTTTCTTTCGGCAGCATTAAATAAATACGGAACACATAAGAATATTCCCGAAATAATTAAACCATTTAATATAGAAATAATCGATAAGGGAGAGAACTGGCTTTTACGTGAGAGGGAGAAACCATACCTATATAATAAATCAGGTATGACGATTAATAATCCTACATAGAAATAAGACTCAAAAGATATAAGAATAAAGACCTTCTGTCTCAAGTGTGTTGTTTGGTTTGCTGTGGTTTTGTATTTGAAGAGGAAAAAAAAAAAAAAGGGGGGAGTTTATTTTTATGAAATTTAGTGTGGAGATGACTATGAGGATAATCATCCCCCCGACATGAAAAAAGTGACATGGTGGCGCCATGTACCTGTAATATAGTGGTGAAAGAACAAACTTTGCATGTGCGACAACACAACGTATTTGCGACCACACTGTGATAGACGATTTGTTTTTTCTTCTACTTTTTTTTAAACGAAATAAATTTTAAATACAAAAATAATGAAATCGCAAGGAATCTTTCTAATTGTAAACATTTTATTTTTGAAAATAGATAAATTTTATGATCACTCTTTGCGACCACGCACATTTTGCATTTGCGACCACAAATTATTTCATCCAAGTTGATAACAACTAACATCAATAATGTGGTCGTACATGCTCTTACATGAAAATTTGTTCTTTCACCACCATGTTGTACATGGCGCCACCATGTCACTTTTTGCAATACACTGTCATGTCGCAGGGATGAGGATAATTTACGATTTTCAATTTGAATGCATTTTTATATTGTTGAATATTCACTTCTTCGTGCACATTTTCTTACACATTTTCGATTTAAATACGTTTTCACACGCTTAAATATTAACCTTTTTGGATATTTCTTCACATTTTCAATTTAAAATTCTTAATACTCACATTTTTCTTTTAAATAAAAAATATCTGAAAAAAAAGTAAATGAATAAACACCGGTTTGGGAGCGAAAGATGACAAATTTATTTATTGTTTTAAAAAAAAAATATGGATGGAAAACAAAAAAAAAAAATAATAATAAATGAATCCTGATCTTTCGAAAGAGGAGAAAAACATTCATTGAGTGGTGGAATCTGGGGATGAATATTCGTTTTCCAGTTCCTCTGGATGGGCTGGATGATTTTCCGGTTCCTCTGGACGGGCTGGACGATTCCGCAGAACCCACAGCTCACCTCGTAAGTTGGCAATGGTGCCTCGGGCTTCATTCAGCCCTTGCCTGAAGTCCTCCAACTCTGCACGCAGCCTAGCGAGTTCTTCCCAGGGATTGTCAATACTTCGGTTTTGAAGTTCGATTGGTTTTCGTGGTGCTCTGCCGCCGGTTATCATGTTGAAAAAATGATTGGTTTGACTGTTTAGTTGGATGAGAAGATTTAAACTGAGGAGATGAGGTGTACACGGGTTTATATAACGGGAAAAATATCATTAAATTCTCCTCATTTAGCTGATGATACTTGGGTCCAAGAGGGCAACCAACATTTTCTACACTTTAGTTTCAAGAAAAAACGGGCAACTCATTTTCTTGAGAACAGAATCAATAAACCCTTAATGGAATTTCAAAGAAATACACTAATGAGGGGTTCCCGAATACAAAATTTTCTTTATTACCTGTCTGGTAAAATGGTAAACAATAGAATTTTGAAGAAATACACTAATGAGGGGTTTTCGAGCACGAAATTTTTTTTGCCTGTCTGAACTCTCGAATGAATCATATCAACCATTGGGAAAAATTTTATTTTTATGAAAGAGTTCTTCGAAAAGATTTAAACAGGGTGTATACACTTTAAAAAAAAAAACGGATTAATTAATTGAAAAATAGACAGCTCAAATTTCATCCGACCTACGATCAAGTTATTTAATACTAGTTTTCCAACAAGTGTGAATTTTATTTAAAAAAAATGGCACCAATAATAAAAAATAAAAAAAAAGAAACGTCCATACGAGAAAATATGTGACAATTTTGTGAAAAAATTTGGTGAAATGGGTGCGAACGATGATGTGGAGGAATTTCAGCCCTTGCCTGAAGTCCTCCAACTCTGCACGCAGCCTAGCGAGTTCTTCCCAGGGATTGTCAATACTTCGGTTTTGAAGTTCGATTGGTTTTCGTGGTGCTCTGCCGCCGGTTACCATGTTGAATGAATGGTTGGTTTGACTGTATAGATAGACGGGAAAATTTAAACTGAAGAGATGGGATGTGTACACTGGTTTATATACCGGGGAGGTATCATTAGATTTTTCTCATTTAACTAATGATATTTAAAACCAAAGGATAATTCCCATTTTTCTTTTTTTTTGGCACTTTGGTTCCAAGAAAGAACAATAAACTCATTTTCTTGAGAACAGAATCAATAAATCTTTTTATTGCCTGTCTGGTAAAAATGGTAAACAATAGAATTTCAAAGAAGTATGCTAATGAAGGGTCTTCGGATACAATTTTCTTTTATTACCTGTCTGGTCAAATGAGAGACACAAATGACAAAATCATTAGGCAGGGAAAAAGAAAAAAAAAACGGAAAAAGATGTTTACCTGGGCCTTTGGGACCAGGTAAAGAACGAATAAACAGAGTGATGGCACACATTTGAAAAGAATTTTGCGAAACCACCAAATAAAAGGGACCAAAATATAGTAAAGAAATCAGTCTGATCACAGAATTCGTTAAACCAATATTATCCAACTTTCAAGCGAATAGTTTCTCAAACATTATCATTTTCGTATCATTAACGAATTTCGAGTGAATAATTACAACAGACAATATCATTTTTGGAATTTTCAACAATTTTCAAACAAATAGTTTCATCAAACATAACCATTTTTACACTTTCAATGATTTTCGAGCGAGGGTTTCATTAAACATAGCCATTTTTGCATTTTCAACGATTTTCGTGCGAATGGTTCTACTAAATATAATCATTTTAAACGTTTTATTAAAATTTTCAACGGAGTTCACACTGAATTTATTTCAACATTTTTACAAGTTTCTATTAAATTTTCAATGAAGTTTATACTAAATTTTCGACAGTGTTTTTACTAGATTTATTTTGACATCTTTTACAAGTTTTTACGGAAATTATCATTTTTTAACGAGTTTCATCTGATTCACTCAAAAAACTATATCATTTTTCATATTTTTCACAAGTTTTCACTAAATTTGTTTCAACGAACATAGTCGTTAGTACATTTATCTGCACTTTACAACATTTACTTCGAAATATCGTATTGTTCCACATTTTACACGTAATTTTATTACTTTTTCCAATAAATATATTTTTTTTTCTTTCTCAAAACAATGCCTAAACGGCCAAGTCAAAAATGGGATCTACCACGTCCAAAGTTATTTAATAAATTTATAAGAGAATTTGGGAACAAAGGTGGAAAAAAGAAATCGCCTTTCCGCTATGAAAATGCGATGAAATGGGGTGTAGAGGGGATTTCGACAAGTCCTGATGTAGAAAAAAACACATATAACCTTTTTAATTTCAAAGAACAAGAAAAGGGGAATTTTTATGCGCTCAATTAGAATATTAACAAAGAAATCAACGACCCATAAACGACAACAACACACATATAATTACACAGATGGGAAAATGGTGTGTTCGGCCTACACAGGTTTCAAGGCATGTACTGCCTTTTTTCAAAATCATCCAACGTCGATCATGAAATGTGTGGGTTTATTCGTCGTAAGGGGATTGCACAATTTAAAAATGAGAAGAGGCACCATGAATTGTGGTTTTATGATTCGAATCCAAATGCAAATGCACTAACAATTTGCATGGATCTAAAGTCTCAATTTTCGTCAATTGAAGCCAAAATGTATAAAGAAGGATTACATAAAAGAAAGAACTATACGGGCATATGTGGACAATTGGCCTGGCTAGAATTATTCCTTTTCTTCCACTTCAATAATAATCCATTTGACAGACCTAATATAAAATTATATGACTTACAAATAAACTCGGATCACGGACATGAGGGTCCCAACAGTCATGATCCCAATGGCACACCATTTGTAAGATCGAAAAGGGACTTGACAATTCCTTCTAACCAGGATCCCGAAAACAAAGAAAAAAGAAGAATTGATTACCAGGAGAAAAAAATCAGATTGGAAAGGGAAAAAAGAGAAAGAGAAAAGTGCGAGAGAGAAAGGAAAGAGAGTTGAAAAATTATTAATAATTAACAAAATTGTACACCTTTTATCGGATGGAAAAAAAAAAATAAATAAATAAAACGAATGAATGAAGTTTTATTTCTTTTCTTTTTAAATTTTAGTAATTTCTTTTATAAATTTTTAATCAAGAATTGAAAAAACCACATATGGGAAGAGCCAAATTTTGTACATGGCCAACTTTAAGACCATGTGCATAGCGGAAATGAAATGAAAATGTGAATTTTCTTTGTAAATATGGAAAGAACTCGATATCTTCTATAATTCTGCATGATTACAGATTAATCCGATAAAAAATGCGTATAAAAAAATAAAATTGAAAAAACCACATATTGGAAGAGCCAAATTTTGTAAATGGCCGACTTCAAAACTATGCGCATAGCAAATATGAAACAAAACATGAAATTTTCTTTACAAATATATGGGGGACGCGATATTTTCAGCAATTTTGCAAGTTTTCGGGGAGAGACGAAAACATTTAATTATGTAAAAGGGGAAAACGATATCAGGGATAAAATCTGGTCATTAACCTCACTATTCTACCTCATATAAAACAGAAATTACGTTTACTAATGAGGGGAAATGATTTCGGTACTGACCACCAGGGGGAGTGTATAGTTTATTAAACAATTGCTACGAATTGAAATATTCAAAGTCGTATAAAATTATAACACAATCAATAAAATAAAGAGGGGGAAATGGAAACGGAATGATTCATGGTTAAAGCAACAAATTCATAATGGGGGGTGATTTTATTACCAAAATATATCATATGATTATGGTTCAAGGGTCATCCTTACAATGAAAGAAAAAAAAAAAAATCATGAACAAGATGTTTCAAGAAAAAACAATAAGTGTTTATACGCATAAATATTACCCTTATTTAAATTACATAAATATTATTATTTTTTATTATTTATTAGTATACGGTGTATCAATCTGTGTAAAATTTACACGTGCAATGATTAAATACACTTGCTGCCAAATATGATCCTTTCGGATAAACATTTGAGTAAAATTTTAACATCTCAAAAGAGATCATAAAATTTACCCTATAAAATACCTTTTTTTATCTTCAGCAACTTTTATCTTGGTGGAAAAATATTATCATTGACGAGATCAAATAAATTTAAAATAATAATACTAAAATAAACTGTAGTAGAAAGTTTCAAAATGAATTTATTGGTTCAAAGACACACATGAAATTGGATAAAGAAATCGAACACACAAAAAATGGAAAATGAAAAAAGAAAAAGAAAAACACACACACACAAGAACAAACAACGACTTCATGTGATGAAGAAAGTTTAGTCTAAAAAAGACAAATCAAAGTTCTCAATATTTGGTGTTGAATTGGTTCCCACGACAACATGATCGGCTGAACCATTGACAACGGGAGTAACCCACAAAGCGACTGGAAAGGGCTCAGATTGATACAAATCCTGACGCACTCTTATGGGGGGAGTATCGGGGTTGACTACAGCATCAGTTTTTTCTTCGGCACTGGATTTGGGATGAAATTCCAGGAATTCGGAAAGTAATGTTTGTGCCTCTTCATCATGGGCATTATTACTGGAGGAACCTTGATTCTCAGTATTGGGGTTGGTCGGTGATACGTTCATTAAATCCAGAGAAGCATTATTTACGACGAAAACTTCATTCGTGGGGGATACTTCGGAGATCTTCCTGACCGACAACTTTCCGTTGGTTTTTTTACGGGCGCCTCCAGCAGTCTTTACAGCACATTTCTTTTTTAATTCGATCTTGATGACCCCTTCGGGATAAAATCCATAAACGAAACTGAAGAAATGCATGATGACTTGCCGCTGAATAAAAACTTTATGCCCAACAAGTTCACCACATTTACAAAGTAGAATATTACCAACAATATCCACATTATAACATTCACCTCGTGGCAAATCTATGGCTAGATTACGAGAATAAACAAACAACATAAAATTATTAAATTATAATCATTTTTCACTTTTCACTTCAAAACACATTCAAATATATTTACTTACTGAAATTATTGATATAAATAGCACTTTGCTTTAAACCAAACAAAATTCCACATTCCGAATCAGGACAACCGAAAGTGACAAACTTATTCATTTTTAAATAAAAAAAAAATGAAACGGAGTCAATTTATTTAAGTGTGATCGATTCGACAGCTCGAAAATAAATGAAGATGAAACAAAAATGATTCAAAAATTTAACTTCGTTTCATACATATTTACGCTACGGGATAAAAATCACAGTTGAAAAATCATATTTTGACTAATGGGGGAAGACGGGACTATACAGATATCATTGGTGTTTTGATCGTAAAATTTTTTTACCACGAAACAATGATCAGTAGCATATGTAATCAAATACTTTTGTTTTGCACTAATGGTAGATTGAAAAATATATATAGTTTTGGAAGCCAACAACCAAATATCTAAAAAGCTATAAAATTAACGAAATCTATATAAATCTAACACGAAGTTCAATAATTAGAGAAATATCCAATATGAATTATCTTTGATATATCATGTAGGGAAAATAATGGTTAACGGAAAACAATTTTAATTTCTATTTTCAGGAGATGATAAAATATACGATATTCGGCATAGCCACACACATATTTTTCTTAACAGGATGTTGCCAAAGATTTATTCTAAATGATTTGGGTGAATTATATTTTTATGAGAATACACATGAAAATTTTAAAATAAATAATTTTAAAAGCGGCATAACAAAAATGAGAAAAAACATCCTAGAATTAGAAGAACTATGTAATAATACAACAGTAATGGCTAATTGTAATTCATTTTTACAACACGCAAAAATCAAGAAAAAAAAATATAGAGGATAACATAGCCAAATTTAACATAAACAAAATAAATCACAAAAGATCAACAAATACAACCCCTAAAGAACAAAAGGGGAATGATTTAACAGATAAAGTAATATTCATGAAAGAATTATTAGAAATCATATTAGACATGATATCCACTATAAGAAACATATTGAGAGAAATGTCCATAAAAAGCAATAAGATGGAAGAAAAGTTACACGAATTAGAAAATAAACTAATTTTATCAAATTAAATAAATGAATTATTACATTCCATGACCTTTTTATACAAGGACCTGGATGAAAATATCAAAAAAATTCAATTAGCCTTTTCAAAAAACTTCAAAGACCATTTTTTTGACGTGGTTAATCCCGAAATTTTTGATCAGGAAGTTAATAAAGTAAGAAAAACCAAAAAGAATATCACATTTCCAAAAATAACTAGACAAAATTTAAATAATTCAGTTTTAACAATTGGGGTTACAACTCCATTAATTGGCCAAAATGCTTACAATTTGAATGAATTTGTCCCAGTACCTTTCTTTTTAAAAAATCAAACATACATTATAAACGAATCACAAAAATATATAATAACGAAAAATAGCAAACACTGTAGCCAGCTCGGCAATACGTTCGCTGACTCACATCTTCTTACTACATACTCTGCTATTGCTTCTAATACTATCTTACCTAAACACCCAATACTTATGTATATATATGTAGTGGTATAGAATAAAACGCAACTAATTTTTTTATATGCTGGTGCCGAAAATAACTTTATTGTATGATGTTCGAGTGTCGATCAACGAATGAGTAGCTATCACAATGTCGATAGCTCACTTATAGTTTAATTTTAATTGAATGGCGGAACCGAATGGCCACGCATCATAAAATATCGTTGAGGCTCATAAAATTTATGCCTACAACTCCTCTCTATCAAAATAAGATCGAATACTTTGATCTTTTACAATAAAACGTGAAATCAAAAACAATATGTGTAATAAAATTAATAAACGAATGTGCAGGTAGAAAGTCAAGTGCAGTTGTAACTCCCTTGTTATCGTATGCCGATTTCCTTTCCATCTCATGGTATATTTTTTATTTTTTGCAACAATTAATAATTAGGACAAGCAATATAATGAAAATAAAGAGATACAACATGTCAGATCCCGAAGTTGAAGCCGAAATTCTTTCTGGGTTAACGTTGGCCGTAGAAAATAATTTAAATAAAGCTTCTGTCAAATTTGAATATCCGATATCAGAATCCCGTAATTCGATCTCTTTTGATATATTAAAAAGAGATTGAAAAGAGATAGCGTTACATTTTCAATGTGGTCTTGACCCATTTCAAATTTGAAGTCGTCATTCTCAATGATGCAACCCGGGTCAATGTGCAAAATTTCACTGGTTAAAATATTGTGTGAAAACGTTGATCCATTGAAGCATGAAGTGTCAACATGTGCAAAACCAAAGGGGGAAATAAAAAATGTATCTGAAGAAAGTCGAATCAAGTGACTACGCTGTGAGGTATTGACAAAAGTGCATCCAGATGTTTTGTTGAAACGCAAAGCAGAAGATTCACATGTGTGCTTCTTAAAAACCGGAGTGATGAGAGAGCAGACTTTGAATCTCTCATTATACTGTTTACAATTATTCATATTGGAATTCGAAAGTAAGGAATATTCATCATTATTATGATCATAAAAAATGTTTTCTGCTATGTAAGCGGGTTCCTGCATTGTTTCATTGATATTGATGGGGAAAGGTATTAATGAATAATGGCGCATAAAAGAATTTTTAATAATAGGGATTGAAATGGAAATATCAATTGATGTGTCCATTGTGGTTAATCCGATAGCACATACGCGTAAGATGTCGTACGGATCCGTGTGATTAATATTAGCAGGTAATGCCTGATCTTCCCCCAGATTTTTGACTATTGATAACAAATTCTTTTCAAGCGACGACTCATCAATAAAATTAATGACATTAACAGGGTTTTTGTGAGATAGAATGTGAGTTAGAGAGCTAATGAGCTGGTAATGGTTTAATAAAAGCATAATTGCGTTCTGGATTAAATTGTGAATTTGATCTCTTATGATGTGTTTGGATTGAATTTTAATTAGGGAATTTAGCCCTGAATGTAGATCATTTATAGAAGTTACTATTTTTTGAAATGCCTTCTTTTGGATTTGGATAGAGTTATTCGCGAGCAAAATTTGTTCCTTAATTAAACTTCTATTTTCTTCATCGATCTTTTGCAATTTGTCGATAACGTCTTGATCACCGGAAGACCCAAATAACCAAGTTTTGATCCAAACGATCGTAAAATATACAGTTCCCAGAAATCTTTTATTTCGTTTAGAGAGTGATTTAAGTTTTTTGAATTCCAAATTCAGTACTTTTTCGTTAGAAGCAATAAATCTCTCAAAATACAGACAATTGCTGTCTTTTTCCAAATTTTCACATAAGTTTTTAATGCTGATCTTGCATTGTTTTAATTTAAAAGAATGTAACATGAACTCAGTCATAGAAATTAGATAATTCAATATCCAATGGGAAATTGATATTGCGACATCACCATGGTCTCGGAATAAAATTCCGTTAGACTTTAAATAAACATCTTCGGACGAATGGGTGTCTGGAGACGAGTGAGCACAAGTGATGACGGCAATTACAACAATTGCGAAGGAATGCATTGCCTATAAAAAAGAAAGACAATGCATAAGAAAAAAGGAAAAGGCAAAAGAAAAAAAAGAAAAAAAAAAAAAGGATATAGGAAAACAATTGTGAATTTGAAAGTGTCATAGAGAGTATGGATGTTTTCAAGTGGGTCGTAAAATTTGAAATTTGAAATTTTGATTTTTTGTTTTACATAAAAAAAGGTGGCATCATGTGAGGCCAGAAAGGTGATAAAAAGTAATGTCTGGACAAACCCAATTGTGGTGTTTCGGATTTTAAAATTGCATAAATAAAAATAAATCCAGAGCGAGACGATTCAGTCTGGGTTTGATCGCCAAATATAGTGGACAGAGAATTTTCTTGAAAGTTAGAACGAAACATTTTGTTTAAACTGTTGATTTTAGATCTCGCGTTGTCTGAAAAATATTCGACTAATATTCTTTGAAATTTTTTGAAAGTGAAAAGAAAAAATTTGAATTTTAATTTCAAAAATAATATAAATAAAATAATAATTAAAGGTGAAAGAAAAATAAAAAAGAAAAGAGACTAAATAATACTGTTTTGAAAAATAAATAGCTGAAAATTTAATTCGAAAGGTGAAAGAAACAAAGATATTCGAAGAAAATAGATATCATGGATTACGTTAAAGATTTTAGAGCGGTAGATCCGGAAAAACCATATCGGTCGCGAGTAGCAACGAGCTATATGCAGACCTATTTAAATTGCGGAAAGAAGAACGGTTACGGATGGTGTCTGTATCAATTATGTATGCATGATGGAGATTATGTAACAACGACAGGTAAGAAAACGTGCAATAAGATGCAATATTTATTCGTAATAAAAAAAAAAAGAAAGGGTATAGTGAAAGAGAATGGTGAAAAGGGAAAATGTACTAATGATTTGTGTTATTGTCTTTTTTACCAGAGATTGTAAAACCATTAGATGGTTTTCTACCCGGTCACGTAAAGGTGACACCAAATGATTTCGTAAACTGTGGCAATTGTGGTGGGAGAGTTGGAAAAATGCGATCAAAGGATGGCGATTATCTTGTAACATTGTGTAATTTTCGAGTAAGTATCGAAATACCCTATGAAACTGTACGAGTTTGCGAACGAGTGACCAACCCTGACTTGCGTCATATGGGCTTCTGTGTTATTGTGCCGAACTCCGCTCAACGTGGCGCCATCTCTTTACACGAAGTTGAAGTAATAAAAGTTTTTGTGTATTTCTTAAGTTTGAGAGAAATCGCATATTCACATACATATTTAGTTGCGTTGAATTGTAATTTAATAACTGGTAATAAAAAATGTCAACGAAATCAAAGAGAAGAATTATAGAAGTCACAACAGTTATTATATACATATTTATGGTTTACAGCCGCCAATCTACGTCATATGAAACGCCTTTTTATTCGGTCTTCTCTTCATTACAAAAAAATTAAATAAAAATATACACACAGCGTAGAGCAATATTTCTTTCGACTTGAAATTTCGTAGCATTTAAAATTTGATTGCAAATTTCACTTAAAATTAATCGAGCACACTTAGCAATTTTTTTGATGAAAAAAATTTAATTTAATATGAAATCTCAAAACATAGCATCATACAAAATGACAATTTGTTTACATGCTCATCGTTGACAGCCGGTATATGCGATGACATAAACCAAAGTGAAATGCCCATGTATTTTTGCGAATAACATTGCTCTCATTGAATCACATGTTCAAAATTCTTAACGTTGATTCGTTCGCTTATGCGCACTGTGTATGTATGTAGAGATGCTCAATGTGAGCGATCAATATTGTTCAAATACATGTGCACTTCATTTCGGTTTTTGTCATTCTAATACTGTTCGTGTAGAAAAAAGTTCGTGTGAGTGACAACATTGATTGTTGTCATTCCACTGTTTTCTCTCTCTTTGTTTTTAGTTTATTTTATTTTATTCTATTGTATTTTAAATTCAATATCATTTTAAAAATTATTTATTACTTAAATGTTTAAAAAAAAAAATGAACAATTTATTAAATTACAATTCAACGCAATTCAATGTGCGGTTTATCTCAAACTTGAGAAATACACAAAAAAATCTATTACTTAGACTTCGTGTAAAGAGATGGCGCCAGTAGTAGAGCTTTTGTCAAAAAGTCAAATGTAAGTAGGAGTTGCGAGTGACACAGCGATTTATTCCACATTCGCATCGTGTTGTCCTCTTATTCGCTTTTTTATCTTTCTCACTGTTGCTCATTTGATATTTTTATCATGACGATGGAAATAATAATAGGTGGCATAACAAAAGGAATTTCTTACAATTGAGTGAATAAACTTTTTAGGATGGTTTTTCCTCTGCGGCTGTCCTCAATCAGATGTGACTTCCTGGAAACTGTCCCCTATTTTGAAGAAATTCTCTTATTATTATCCTTGGATGTGGAAATTCTTGTAGATGAGAATTTTTATTATTTTTTCTCAGATGATTGGATTCGAAGTTTAATTAGGCTTCAATGACTCTTCGTTTGAATTTTTTTTATTTTTCGGACTGATTAGCTTGGCGTTTTATTTTATTTTGGTGTACAGAAATATGATTATGGTTCTTTTTGACCCCTATTTGTATTTTGTACGTATTTTTATTAAGTTTTGACCGCGGATTTTTGATGTCTTTTTGAAATTTGGACGGTTTGTGTGGCCGTTTATCCTCGTCGCCAAGTTGTAGTGGTATAGAATAAAACGCAACTAATTTTTTATATGCTGGTGCCGAAAATAACTTTATTGTATGATGTTCGAGTGTCGATCAACGAATGAGTAGCTATCACAATGTCGATAGCTTACTTATAGTTTAATTTTAATTGAATGGCGGAACCGAATGGCCACGCATCATAAAATATCGTTGAGGCTCATAAAATTTATGCCTACAAAATTCTTGATCAGTAATTGGTGTGTTTGCCTCGGGAATCATGCAACGCAAGCATCCGATCCTGGAGACTTTCATACAGTGATTGAATTCTACTCTGGGAAAGGTTTCGCCAGGCCGTCTCGATCACTTCCTACAATTAGGTTTAATTGTTGTATTGACGACATTCTTTATAAACTTCTCGAGCCAAAATGCCCCAAACGTTTTCAAATATGTTCATATCTGGCGATTTTGCCGGCCAATTGTTGAAAAGGTGGATTCCATGTTTTTTTGTCTATTCAAGTCAATATTTCGTGTCATTGTAACGTTCAGCTTCGGCTTATATGCATTATTTAGCCTCCAAATTAACTGTTCTGAGTGTATTTCATGATTTGGCGACGAACAGAGACCATACGCTTTGATTTGGAAACATTTCTTTTAGTCATTCAAAATATGACGAGTTGAAAACATGTCTTAATACCGACCCATTTTTCGACCTTCAAATAATTTCAGATCACTGTAAAACTACTTCCATCGGATTTCTGGTTGAAAATTAAGTCGAAATGTCTTATTTTTACATTATTTTGTATTGCGTGTCAATGAAATAGACCTAAAAATCCAAGTAGATAGCGATCCTTCGCAAAATCAAATTTTTGTCATAAAGGGGCCCAATAAAAATTCCGAAAAATGCACACAGTGAATTATAAAAAAAAACCTATTTTAATGTATTTTTGCACGCTGATTCCAAAAATGGCCTTATTTTTTCCTTTTGAAGGCATTTTATGTGTCAAAAATTCAATTTTGTTCCAAAGTATGGTCATTTTTGACAAAAAAAATCACTTTTGACACACCAAATGACATCAAATGACATTAAATCGCAAAAATACCGCCAAATTCGTTTCTCTCGGGCCAATAAATGCCAAAAGAAAGCGTTTGCAGTCAATTGAAATCCATTTTTTTGTCGATTTAAGTCAATATTTTCTAAAAAATCGTCATTTGGGAATTCAGCTCGCGGTAAACAGGAGCGAATTTTCCAGGATGGTCTCAGAACAAAAAGTGCTTGTTTTGACAAGACAAATCGATACCAAGATGTCGCATTTTGAATTTTCAACATTTCATGAATCGATCCGGCCTAGCAAATATATGCACCTCTTCAAGAGATAAATATACCCCTCCCGCATTCTTCTTCGATTCCGTCATCCGTTTCAAACCATCCCATTCCTTAGATTTTGATAATGCAACGCATTCGGCAGATTATGTACAAGCGAAGGCACAACATTTAGCCGAAATAACAAGACATTTGAACTTAGAGTGTGCGGACGACATAAACAACTTGGATCAATTGAGAAAGTTTGAAACGATCAAACTTCTATATTTGAAATTCAACGTAATTATGCCCTCCGAGGCAGACATAGAACGTATATTTTCATTTGGAGGAATGACTATGCGACCGCATCGTCGGCACATGAGTAGTGACATGTTCGAAAAAGTGATCATCCTTAAATCGAATTGCTATCCGCATCGCAACGATGAAAATAAAAAGATATAGTAAGTGTATCACTCGAGTTTCCAGTTGTTTTCTTTCGCTTTTGTACAATGTATATATAACTTATGAACAATTTTATTTCTTTTCTGCTTTTACTTAAATCTCTACAAAATAGATTAGAATTAGTTGAAATCTATTTACTTTGTGCATAAATACGTAATTAATAGCTTGCAAATAAATGCTTGGTTTTCAATAACTCTATTTAATGGCATTCTTTGTAAAAAGTAAGTTGTTTGTAAAAGTATTGTAAATTTTAGTAGGTTTTTGATTGATTAAAAATCAGATATATTAAAGTAATTAATGATTGAATTTTGTATCTTGAATTTCAGTTGGCTCGAGATATTTTATAGGAATTGGGACTTCTTCACCACTTCAGTTGATAATAAACTCTGGCATACACATCAAATAATTTTTGTTTAACCAATGAATCTCATATTTATTAATATCATATTAATCGAACATTTTTTGTTAAGAAACTAATATTAAGGCACTTTTCAAAAGTACAAAAAATTATGAGTTGAAATGGAAATGGAAAAATAAATTATTTGAAAAATGAAAAGTTTTGGTTTTGAATTGTTTTGATTAATAAAAAAAATTATTAACGAAAATCTCGAGTATCCCATTCATCATCACTGTTCCATGTTCCTGGTGGTGGTGGTGGATTACGTGATGACCCCTGAACATTTAGATAGTTTCGATATCTGTCATCGGTGTTTGGACGAAACGGTGCCACTGAAGCAACGGGACGAGATGGTTGGATCGCTTGAGCTGTTGTTTGTATTGCAACAACACTCGAGACTGTGGATACGGTGTTTGTTGTGTTAACTTCCTCAACCGTAGCTGTTTGAGCTGTTGTTTCTGTTGCAACAATACTCGAGACTGTTGATACGGTGCTTGTTGCGGTGACATCTTCAATCATAGCTGTTTGAGCTACATTAATTACTCGAGTTGGGATATTGAGCATTCGAATAGCGTTTGCATTCGGTCGCATTGTGTTTGCCTGATTGGCCGAAACGAATGTTTGATACAAACCCATTCGCTTTGTTACGATGACATCACGGTATGAAATACCAGCCGAATCGGTCATTAATGAAGTGATTTGCACTGGTTTTTGCATTCCTTCAAATCTGATGCCCAACATATAAACAGTATCATCACGAAAAATGTCGGGAATTACGCCTCGAGCAAGAGACATACGATAATCGGAAACTTGTAAAATGCCCGCCATTCTTTCGTACAGCAAATAACAATACTCGGAAACGTTTCTCGAGTGGCAGCGAAGTAAAAATTTGGATTCGATGGACTCGATCACTATTGGCAATAATTTGGTGAATTGCCAAACGATGAGTACAGAAACAGATGTTTGCCGAGAAGCAATAGTCGCTTCAAGATGTTCATTGACAATGAACAACTTAGTCTCTACTGGTATTTCCAATCGAACGTATTCCGAAACGGCATAGGTCAATGATGGTAATTGACTCATGATGGCTTTTAGAAGAAGAAAAAAATATACAATATTATCGAGGAAAAATTGAGTGAAATTCAATTGGACATTTTAAATAGTTCACCACAAATATTTTATTCCACTTACATTTATTTTGTTTATCTCAAGAACTTTAAATAAATTGTTTTACTTCATACAATGCCGGCTTTTCACAAATGAAAACAATGCGATATCAACTGTCACTTTCAGTTTCGTGACACTTGTTCTGTCTCGAGGTATGAACGCACTCACATAAAATAAAGAGGCTTACGTACGCAAGCTGACTTTTCCGCATGGAACCGAAATTTTGGGAATAAACAGAAATGATGGTCTATGTATGGTTGCAGTAACTTAAATTACCGTGAAAACTTGTGAATATTATTTTCTTATCAAAATAAATAATCATACTAAGTCTAAAGAAATTTCAATCCAAAAAATAGCCTGTTCAAAGTTTCACATCATTACAGTACCACAAAGGCAAGTCTTTCATACAAAAATGAATTTTTTTTTCGATTTTTGTATGAAAAGTCTGTGAAAAATTGATTGCATCTTAAAACTAACATCAGATTCGGGTTTCTCGTGCCAAAAAACCCCCACTACACAGTCTTTCAGCGGTCAAATTGAAAGAATATCATTTTAAGGCATTTTTCTCATAAGTGCCTCTTCACAGTCTAAGTTTTACATCGATCAATCAATGTCGTTGAAAATTTGACCAGATCTATTCCTCGTAACGCCCAATCATCCCGTAAAGTCAGATTTTGAATTTCATGTCTGAGCACGAAACCATCGTGTCACCAAAATGGTTGAAAAATGATCAAAAAAGTAAAATGTATGGATTGTGTCCATTCGGACCCAAAAAAATTACACCGGTCAACAGATATTGCTCAAAAACCAATCAGCACGTCTCCTAGTAGTCCCAAATCATCCTGCAAAGTCAGAATTTGAATTGAGTTTTTGGAAAAAGATTTATCGAGTTAACAAATTTTGGCAACACGCCACAGGACACAGGACACAGGACACAGGACACAGGACACATCACACACAGCGACGCACATTAATATGCCCCAAAATCATCTCCAATCGTGTTTTCTACATTAAATATGCATAGAAAACATGTTTTGGGATGACTTTAATTTTTTGGCCTAATACAATACCTTCCCTACACTAGGTGTGCGGAAAAGTAAAATATGCAAACTGTGACGTCATGTAATCTGGCGTTGTAATCTCGTTTTTCTTATTAAAATTACAATTATAAAACGTATTTTGTAAAGTGTGAATTACTCGAGCGCGTTATATAGTCGCAACGTGTAATTTTAATTGTAGATTCTTAATTTGCCGGGCTCTGATGCGAATGTCATTTTATACGGAATATATGAACATTTTCATATTCATACATGAAATATACGAAGTAAAGTATATTCATCCGCATCAACATCTGCGAAATGTGTACATTTCATTCGCAACCATTGGTGAATGCCGCATACGTCTTGCTAGATGCGACAAACTGTCGTGTGACATTTGTACTTACACATTGCTGTGTTCAGTTTGTCATGGCAGTTTCAAACACAATGTCATTGTTCTCAATTAAATTTGAAAAACAGTTAAAGAAAAAATACAAGATTGTTTGTTGAATATTATTTTAGAAGCCGTACTCGATTCGAAAAGTGAGATTTCAGAAATAAATTCAGATAATTTGGGGAAAAAAATCTCGTGAAGTGTGGAATGGTTTTAGGTGTAACGAGAAGAAGAACGTCTTAATTGTCGTTTCTTTGATCATTATTTGGCTAATGTCATTTTTCAACAAGATGGCGTAGTCCGATTTGAACGGATTATGTCTGGACGAAAGATATGGTTATCCTCTACCGTTTGGGAGAAAAATCTTGTGAGGCGTAGAATATTTTTAGGTGTAACGAGAAGAAGAACGTCTTAATTGTCGTTCCTTTGACCATTATTTGGCTAATGTGATTTTTCAACAAGATGGCGTAGTCTGATTTGAACGGATTATGTCTGGATGAAAGATATGGTTATCCTTTATCGTTTGGGAGAAAAATCTTGTGAGGCGTAGAATATTTTTAGGTGTAACGAGAAGAAGAACGTCTTAATTGTCGTTCCTTTGACCATTATTTGGCTAATGTCATTTTTCAACAAGATGACGTAGTCCGATTTGAACGAATTATGTCTGGATGAAGGATATGGTGGTTATCTTCTACCATTTGAAAAAAAAAAAAAATGGGGTGTAACGAGAAGAAGAACGTCTTGGGGAGTATCAACATATATGATGATACATGTAAACGATACACCAAAAGTGGTATAATGCATTTTCGATGTCTGCGAAGATTCTAACCATTTTCGATTCTCGAAAAAAAAAAATGTCGAGATCAATACTCCCTAGGGGGAAATCGAAAATAATCTGGCATGCCCGTTGAAGTTGATTCAAAATTTTCTACATGCGGACTACCAATGATTCATTCAATTATTGTTAATCTGGGGAATCTCATTTTGTTGATCATTTTCTTTTGTTGGTCAACCTATTTGAACCGATTACCTCATTTCGGTAATAACCTCATTTAAATAAATTCTGAATCTGGGAGGAGAATTATCATTTTCAAAATCTAACAATGGCCGCTTTTATTTATTTTAATTGTGTTATAATTACCCCTATTTTTGTAATAGTTATTGTCTCAAATATGGGGGAATGTATGAAATCGCACATATGCGCACGTCGGGTATAGCACATTTTCGACATGGCATTTAGAGGGTGAGTTGGATGATACATTAGGGAGTTCGTTTACGGATGCGTTCAGTCGTATGAATGAACTTCCGTTTGGCTATGACAAACACACATATACGCTCGCACGTTTATGATTTGTATATGAGTTTATAACACTTTTATTTCGCACGCATGCGAAGATGATTTTGCGTCTCGAATCATGGCAGTGATAAAAATTGACAAGGGCGCTCGTATCGGTTGCCAGCCATACTAGCGTCCCTATTGGCAAAACACACGCAACCAACTTCACAGTTTTGACAGTTGCCAATATATTCAATAGTCAATAGTGATGCGTATACAACTTGTATGAACCAAAATTCTGTGTTGAAAAAAAAAGAAATTAAGTGAATCATTGCATTGTTTTAATGAATTCATCGTCAATTATCCCGAAATATTTATCACAGCGGACGGCAGTTCGCGCGAGGGACGAATTAGTGTGTTGAAAAGTCGAACTCGCTATATATACACGTAATGTCCAAATAATTACCAAATTCTAACCTGGAAGGCCTTTAGCCGCGATTGGTGTATGGTTGGAAAGCCCTTGGGCCGTAGATCAAGAAAAAATCAAGTTCGAAAATTGGTCCACCCGTCTTCGAAATATGGTCCTTTCAAGAAAAGGGTCAAAATTCAGTTTTATGGCCATAGATGGCACTAAATGAGGTCGTTGACCCCTGAAACATCGATATTACAATTCTAGAGCACGATACCTTTCTAACGACCCCCTAACCGCCGAAATCGATCAATCCGTTCGAAAAATTTATTATTTTAAAAATTTCATATGTTTTTCCTATAAAAGTCATTTGGTATGTGTGTCCGCGATTTGCGTACTCGATTCTGATCTTTTTGAAACTTTCTGTGATTAAAGTACACAAAAAACTAAGACTTTTTTGTTCCGGCACTTTTCGATATGGCCGCCATGTTGGCCATGGCCGGCCTCTAAAAGTCACTTTTCGACTTTTTTCCCTATGGTCACCGAAGCGCCATGACTTGACACCCCCCAGACATATGCATATCATTGGAAAGGTCTTGAAGTGAGCTATCGAATAAAGCAATTTTGCCCAAATTGGCCAAAAACCAAAAAGTTACCGTTTGGCCGGACACATAATGGTCATTAGCTCGAAAGCTAGCCTTTCATGGTCACTTCAAATTTTCACCGATTTTTAGGCCCAAGTCTAAGCTATAAAATGCCGCATAGCTTATATCCCTCAAAATTCTTGTCTTCACGATATGGCCTTTGATAGCGCGAATATGGCCAAAAAGGACAAAAAATGTTACTTTTAACATTTGAAGTATTTTATGGGCCAAAATGTACTCCAATGACTCTGTAGATATGCTCTGTGACTAGCCAAACAAAACTGAATAAAATATCGACCGTTTTGGATGGCTATTCCACCAAAAATCGGCCAAATGTACCCAAATTCGAATTTTCACAAAAATGTCTACATGTATGAAATATGAAATCCTAAGAACAAATAACTACATGTTTGATAGACGAAACATTTGGCTGGGCTTTGTATTTTCCCAATTTCGGTGGAACGATGCACAACATGCTATTCAATGATATTCAACACTCGGCACAATTGAAGCAACAATACATTGGTAAACACACACAGCTATCGATTGAATAACTTGTGCAAAAATGGCACAGTTTTTTTCAAAATGCGATTATTTAATGAGTTTCAAGAAAATGGAGCTGAAGTAAATTATCTAAACAACGAAAATTTCAATCCTTTGAGTTCAACAATCAAACTATTTAGCCCAGCAGTTGGTGGATTATTCGTCTTGGAAAATATTTCAATTTATGACGTTTTGACATATCAATCAACAAGAAAAGTTAAATTCACTTTCTACATCGCAGTAATTCACACAAAACGGCCAGAAATGAGTCTGAGAATTGATGTTACACCAGATGGAATGAAAATTATGAAATGCTCAATATTGCTAAATGGAACAAATGGGTCGTTTTCATTGGACAATCGATACAAAATGAATACAGCATTTATTTTGGGAATAAATCCGAATTCAACCGAACCGGAAATTCAAATTCAGTGCACTGGTTTGATAAAAGCAACAAAATGGACTAAAGCTGGAGGAAAACATGATGTTTAGTTACAATTTCGAACAGAATGTATTACAAGGTGTATGTTGGAATTGCAACGAAAATCACAATACGGAATCGTGCAACCTACCGTATTATACAATGCACTGTAATAATTGCCTGGTTATCTCATTTGATGGGACCGAACACGATCTACCATGTATGCCAATCAACAAAATAAGCTTGATACGATCGAATATACTTGGCTCCAATGCACTGACGCTGTTTGAAATGACTTATAAAGCTGAAGAGGGAAAAGTAATGTATTTGGCCGACGACAAAACTTTCAAAAATTTCAATCGTAAAGATAATTCAATTTCAGCATCCATAGAAAGTTTACTAAATTTTCAAGAAATCAACGAACTTGAGCATTGCATTGTTCTGAAACAAACTGTATTCAAGCGGTGCAGTAATTTAATTGCCGTGTTGGATAAGCAAAATGTGTACCGTATTCGTTTCAGGTTGGTTGTTACGCCAAAACATGGCCTGTTAGTTTTCAAGCAAACTAAAACTTTGGTTTCTAAGAATGGTCAATTCAAAATACCCGATGAATATGTGAAAAACACCATCATGATTCTAGCAATCAGACCAACAGGTCAACATTTTTACAGTGCACTGAAGATCTTCGCAACCTATAACGGCATAATTGATTCAAATCGTTTTAACGGGTATACTGGCCACATTGGCATCGATATATCGGATTATCACACAAAATCATACGTCGACGATGTAATCTGTTTAACTGTGAGAAAATTCGATAGGTGCTTGTTTTAAAACAGATGATATTGAGTCTGTTCAGAAACTTGATGATTGGTCATGTGAAGAAAGTGAAGGAGCAACAAGTTACAAGATTTGGAAATCAAAACATCGGCTGTATTAAATTGACAGGTATTGTATGAAATAAAACCTCGCAGATTTATGTCAAACATTTATTAGAAATATAAGAATACTAACTTTACAAACAGATCGGCTGAGAATAAAAGTGACTTTAAGTTTTTTTAAACCGTCTCCATCTTATGTAAATCCTGTACAAATTATGAGACACTTTTAAGATTTTTTCTGCTTAAAGTCGCTTTTATTACCAGCCGTACAAATGAACCTTATTTTATACTATAACTCAAACAAAAAGATCAACATTCAAAAACCAACTAGTAGCCCTAAGCGATGGACACTTTTCTAACTTTTCATTAGTGTCGAATCATAATACTGTTTTCGTAAACGATTTAATGTGATATTTTACGTATTTTTTTTTTGACTCATTGTACTCAGTGCAATATAAATATCAACTATTTAACTATTTATTTATTTATTTATATATTTATCAAACTCTCTCCAAATTCAATTTGGAAATGATATTTAATTATTAAATTTTGAAAAGATGTGGTTTTTAACGGTGATCAGATGTGATTCAAACCTTTTTCCCACCATGCATGTATAAAAAACAATGTACACACTCAAACATGATTCAGCCAGTTTTGGCGGTGAATAAATATTATTATTATTATTATTATTAAAATACGTGCTTCAAAGTATTATTATTATTCTGATTCTTCGGTAAATATAAACTATAATGTTTTGGCATTGAAAATTGAAATATAAAAACCAAGGTTTAAAATATCTGCTGACTTAAGTAAACGTGATCAAACTAAATGATAAAATTGACAAAAAAAAACAATAGAAATAAACGAAGCAAAGTTGATTAGTCAACATCTTCCCAGCACGAAAGTGAAGAATTGGATCGTAGATGCTCACACATATCAAAAGCTTCACCACAATGTGGGCACGGTTCACTTTCCGAAATATATAAATCGTCGTTGTCACTGCACAAATCAATAATTTCACTGGAGTCGATGCTCAAATCAATAACTTCACTATCACTTGAATTCGCGCCAATAGCATCGTTGTCGGGAACTCGATCTCTTGATTGAAGTCCAATGATCGTCCAAACCATCGTCGAACAATTCCGAAACGTCAATAACTTCAGTACCAGTCGCGATAACTCTGTATCTCCTTGCATTGATGGTTAAATATACGACGGCAAAATAAACTTCAGATGGCATTTTAATTACTTCACAAACGTAAGAACAAGCGAAAATAAAAGATTTAACTTTGAGGCGATAATCAAAATTTCGTTAAATATAATTACAAACTAAAATTACTTCTATAAACTGATAATCGAAATAGCGAATGAATTGGAAATGATGGTTACATATATATCGTTTGAATATATATGCTCTTCCCACCACAAAAGAAACAAAATAAATAAACAAATCTAACTTAATTTTGGTGATACAATTTCATTATCCATAATGCAATTTCTATAATAATGAATTATGAAAAACAAATTAAAAAAGACCAGCGCATATAAAACAACCGAATTCACAATTTCTGCATTAAAGTTAACCGAAAATGGAACAGATACTGCTGGCATTGTATAATTTTCAACTGGAAATTCCACAGCTCTCCAAACCGCTGATGTGTTAAATTTCGATGTCACTGCAAAAACACCAAATTCAAACAAATCTGTTTCGATTCTGCAATTCTTCTTCACAGCGACCAAATTTGCACCGTTCATTGGAATTTCGTCAAACGATTCGAAACAATTCAATTGCACATTCGTCTCATTATTGACCCACAAAATCCATTTGTTATGATGCAATCTGATATTTATTGACTGTTTATTAACCGAAATATATTTACAATCATCATTTTTGATTCCAAACAAAGCATCATACTCGGCTACCGGACATAAGTCCACAAATCCATCCATCCATCCATCCACATTTCGATTGGTAATGGATGATTGATGGATGGATAATTTATGAATCATGGATGGTGAATGGATATTGAATGGATGATAATTGGATGAAGGATGGCTGGTGAAAGATCAATATGTACCATGGATGGAGTAACTTGATAAATTTCAAATGTCATGATTTATTT
This sequence comes from Contarinia nasturtii, assembly GCF_009176525.2. NCBI lineage: Eukaryota > Metazoa > Arthropoda > Insecta > Diptera > Cecidomyiidae > Contarinia > Contarinia nasturtii. The sequence goes on along the minus strand of NW_022198267.1, from coordinate 51,885 downwards.
TGTTTCATTTTTAAACAATTGAAAATACAACATTTTCCATGTCTGTGTACATTAGGGTGGTTCGATTTTTGTGAAAATTCAGAAGGGATACTGGCTATAGTTATAAGTTATGGAAAAATATGTAAGATTTACGAATATGACGTTTTTTTGACATAATTGATGTCACAGACCTAGCGCCACCAGGGGTCCATTTATTGAAATTTGACCAAAAATTTCAATTTTTCAAAAATTTTCAACACATTTTAAAAACATTTTTTCTGACCCAACAAAACAAAATTTTAACTCATTATCGAGGTGGTCTGATTTTACTGAAATTGTCCGACTCACTCTGTAACCTTTTGAGAATGTCGAATAGAGATTATCTGTGTGTTATGTTTGATAAATACTTTCGATTCTACATGCCCGTCCTACTCAAGACTTTTACAACAAATGTCGAAAATAAACAATTTTTTGAAATTTGCCTGTGCACCAAAAGGTAATTTTGACTACAATATTACATGTTTTCGTGCTGTAATATTCTGATTAGGACATGACAGATGTATTCTAGAAGGAAAAGACGATGTACACTCAAAGAATGTTGTTCATATTGAACCATTTGAAAGACTGCATTTTTCAGCTTTTTTCAACAGATTGTTTTCCAAGATATAGAAACTTTTCTTTGAGTATTCATCGTCTTTTCCTTCTAGAATACATCTGTCATGTCCTAATCAGAATATTACAGCACGAAAACATGGAATATTGTAGACAAAATTACTTTTTGGTGCACATGCAAATTTCAAAAAATTGGTTATTTTCGACATTTGTTGTAAAAGCATGCGAAAATTCATATTTCATCGGCGTGTCAGCATCTCTCTCTCTCTCTATCATGATTAGGGTGGCCTTTTTTGACTATATTTGCTTTTTCATATCGGGCAAATATCTCAAAAGTTGTTAAGATATTTGCCCGGTATGAAAAAGCAAATAGTCAAAAAAGTGATTGAAACACAAAAATTGT
>NW_022198267.1:1710-30891 GCF_009176525.2 Contarinia nasturtii | reverse complement strand
CCAAATTTTAAGAAATATTCAATTTTCAGTGATGATCTCGTCGCCATGATTAAATAGTGTTTTATTTTGCTTATTTTTTTTTTAATCAATGAACTTCAATTAAGACCAACAACGTAGTATGCAAGAACAACATGATCGACAATCTCAACCACAGGAATTCCATCAACAACAACAACAACTTCAAGTAGTACCTCCGTCACCACCACATCCATCACCCGTTACAGCCTCAACAATCTCAACCACAGGAATTCTATCATCAACAACAACAACATCAAGTAGTACCTTCTTCACCACCAAATCCATCACCGTTACAACCAAGAATAGAACATGATATTGAATCAGATGTTTATTCAATATTCCATCATTTAACTGAATTTTTATCATTACATTTAAAGGCATATGAAATCGAAAGAGAAATTGAAAATGCTACTCCATCAATAAGCGAAACTTCAAATATCGAAGTTCAACGAATGGGTGTTATGATCGATGTACACATGAGTAAGTTTATTTTTTTAAATGATTTTTTCTCTATTTCAAAGTTTTAATTTTTCGCCTTTTGTTTTTAGCTTCACCGTCTCGCGGCTTATTTATCGACCCTGAATTAGTTGGATATGCTTACGACACCCACGAGTATAGAAGGATGAACTTCGCCGATCAAATGCGCCTGAATATCATACGATTGGAGGTGGATCGGATTCGTATAGGTATCATGTATTTTAAGTTAGATGTATTATTAGGGTGCAACATCATATGTGGTTGATATGATAAGTAGAAGGGATAATTTTATTTTATAAAAAAAACATGGTTTTTTTCTTTATTTTCAATATTGCTATTCAATGGAAAATCATTAGCTAACAAAATTTTGAAGAATATTCGTATTTCAGAAGTTAAAGGAATAAGTTCTATAATGAATAAGCAAATTAATCAATTATTTTAGTATTTGTTTGTCATGTAGTGCTTAAAACTTAGTTAAAAATATCTATTACACAAATAGAGAGGCGTCGAAATCAAGCCGAATGATGTTCGTAAAAACGCTTTGTTCTGTTACGCTTAGGATTTTTTTAATTTTTATGATGCTCGCTACTAAACGTTGATGCTTAGGTATACGATGCGAAAATTAATAAATTGTAGTAATTGTAATGCATTACATTCGGAAGCTGTTTTAATTGCGTCAATTCACAACTTCCCAAAGAAAATTTATTCTAACATTCGGCGAATGAATGAGAAAATATAACTATTCAATAAGAGAAACTAAGCTATTGAACATAATATGGTAAAATGTTTGCATCCATATGTTCTTTTCATTATAAAAAATTGCATTGAAAAACCAACCTTTATCACTATAAAATAGCTTTGTTAAAACCGCAATTCTATCTATATTGATTTCAAAACAGATTGGATAGCGGTTTTAACAAGGTTTTTCTTTATAGTGATTTTAAGTTTGTGTTTCAATGCCATTTTTTATAATGAAAAGAACATATTAGATGTTTCAACATTTGGAATAAGTTTTTTCAATAACACAAGATGTGTGATTTTATCCGTATACGGAATCATGTTTGATATCATGTGTGATGTTGTCATTCTTTTACGATAAAATAAAAATAGCTAAATTTCCTAACTTGAAATACATGATAGGAATGAGAAGATTGTCAATGATGCAAGAATCTCAACCGACAAACCCTCCAGCTGAAAATAATATTCAACATGGACTGGATAGAACGATGATCTCTTGCGCCATTTGCTTCGAAACATTTAATCCACGCACTATTACGATTGCACCATTTTGCGGACATGTATATTGTCTAAGATGTTACAACGTGTGTAAAAATGTGCACAAACGATGTGGACTCTGTACTCAAGCATTCATTTTGCCAGCGGAATACTATCGTTTATATTTTCGATTCAATTATCAATATAAAATAATATGTCCTTTGTGTTGTCACCCCTTGAACAGAAACTCAACAGTAAAATCGCTTCGCTGCGGTTGTGTATTTTGTCAACCATGCTTTGATGGAATGCGAACCCACTGTTCAGGCTGTCATATGGAGCTCGGTGGCTCAAACAAAATAATTGACACTCATTTATCGTTCCACTAAAGTAGGTCAACGATTTTTTTCTCTCAATTCAAAAATAATAAATATGCCGTAATGATCAATACCTATAGATTTGCTATTTAGATATAAGTCATCAAAAATCTATATATTTTACGAAAAAATAATCAAGTATAACCGTTTCTATTTTGAATTTTGAACCAAAAACAAATACCTATGAATTAAAAAAATACCATTTATTTTATAAGCCGTCAAAGTAAATACCTCATAGAAATGTAACAAAAAAAAATCTTGGGGAAAAAACGCTTTTAGTTTTATGTAATCAAAAATAAAATATAACCGTTTTTATTCTTTCATTTTGAATCAAAAATACTATTTATTTTATAAGCCGTCAAAGTAAATACCTCATAGAAATGTAACAAACAAATCTTGCAAAAAAACGATTTTAAATATATGTCATAAGATTTTTTTTATATGTTTAACACATCCTTTTCGTTTTCAATGAAAAAGGTGAGGAATAAGAAACACTATTTAGGTGAATAAAATGAATAAAAACAGCTTTTTTTGCAACAAAAATGTTTTTTTATTTATTTATCAAAATATACAATTGTGAGTATTCAAATTTCAAACGTGTTATTTCAATCAATTTTCCTTTCTATATGTATTTGTCAGGGGAGCGACGTGAAACGTACGATTAAAAACTTGACATCAGAGCCAGTCCCTCTTAACTAAAAATGGTACAAACTCTCAATAGATGGCGCTTATAAATCGACAAACACACTTACATTTTATCAGAAGAAAAATGAAAAATATTGAAATATTTTCAAAATATTTAATTTAATGATTTTAATTTAAATAAATTTAAATGGAGTGCCTTCTAGTGCTTCTCTGATTATAATGGTTTTAGAGTACTATAGAAAATATCAAATGTGATATTTGTTGTTTCGAAATGTTAAATTTTTTTGTATTGGTTTATTTTCAAAATGCACAGAAGTTTTCAAGATGAAATTAGTTATATTTACAATTTTATAAAATATTTTAAAGGACTCAATTTATTTTATCATATATGATATTTCATTATGCTATACTGACTGTCGACAAGATACACACGCAACGGTGTTGACTATAGTGCACATCATGTTATATCTATAGTGTACACTACAATCGACACTGTTGTGCATCATGCGCAGTATAGCTTGACAGACAACATAAAACATGTGCACAAAGGCACACTGAGATATCATATATGATATAATAAATTGAGTGCATAAAATATTTTATAAAATTATACATCTAAACAAATCTATTCCCGAAAAATTCTATGCATTTTGACAATCAACCAATACAACATTTTCAACATATCGAAACAACAAATATCACATTTGATATTTTCTATAATTCATTAAAAACCATTGAAAACAAAAGAAGCACTAGAATCACATCTTTTAACTTGAATTAAATTGAAACCCTTAAATTAACTAATTTAAAAATATTTCAATACAGTGAATCTAATTTTTTTCTAGGGGCTTAATACGGCAAAAAAATTCACAGGAATTCACGTAAATTCACACTTTTGAATCGAGTGGTTATTGATGAGTTCGGTGAATTCGTGTGAATAGAATGAAATGTGTCAAATTAATAAAGTGAGGTTATGATAACCGCAATATTTTTTAATTTATTATTCTTTCATTTTCGATAGAAAATCGCTCAAAATTGAAAATAAAATTAATTTTTATTAAAAAATATAAAAAACATTTACAATTTTGTTACACAAAATATAAATATTGCAGTAATTGCCAGCAGAAACTATTCACCACTATCTCACATATTTGAATGAAATCGCCGTAGAATTCACCGGAATTCATTCGTTTGCAGAAAAATTCAGTTAATTTAGATATTATTATAGAATTCAGTCGTTGAAAACTTTGAATTAAGCCCCTAGATTTTTTTGATAGACAAAATAACAAGCAAAGTTAGCAGAGAAACTCTCCACTAACATAGGATTCATGTGCGAATGGCGTGTGAGTGGAGTATGTCATGCAAAATGTTGTCTACCAAAAATATTAGATTCACTGTATTTTTCATTTTTCTTCTAATAAAATGTAGACGTGTTTATAAGTCGATTTATAAGCGCCATCTATTGCGAATTTGTACCATTTTTAGTTATGAGGGACTGGCGCTGATGTCAAGTTTTTTCACGTCGCTCCCATGGTATTTGTTACATATAAAATTTTAAAAATTATTTCATTTTGGATTTCGCAACTGCTGCCTTCAGTTTGAATGCATTTTCTTTTGCACAGTGATATTTGCAGTTGGTTGTTTCCATCTTTTTAAAATGGTAATCACAATATGTGTAGGTTTTAATATTCTCATAAATGCAATCTAAATTTAAATCCTCAAAGTTCAAACACTCGATTTCGCCACAACTTCGAAAAATGTGCTTTATCCAATCTATTTTTTCAGCGCCTTTAACTACAGTTGGGCATTTTCGGTATCTTATTATTCATCTTATTATCTTATCATTCTAATAAGATCAAACTATATTATTACTTATTACTTTTTTGCACTAATAAGTATAGTAATAAGTATAGTTATTAGAATGTTACTAGTCAGAAGACTAATAATACATCCATATACATATGATTGCTATAGAATAAAAACAGCGTATGAAAAGGTTGCATTTCAAAGCGAAACACCGTCATACAAAATACAGCAAAAAATGTATGTAAAAACAACCTTTGGTGTGCGACCGTATCATACGCTGTATTTATTCTAGAGAATTCATATATTATTCGATTAATTTTATACAGGAATTACATTTGGAAGTTCTAGAAACCAGGCCAAATCCTGAAAGTCCACTAATCCGCCAAATTCCACCGGATTTTGATTTTAGGCCAAAAAGTAGTTGGCTGTATGGTGTTCACTTTGTGAACACAAATTTGCTTATTTTTGCCGATTTCCCATTGGAAATTCGAGAAAAATCGACTGGGAGTTTTTTTGTGATTTTGACTGCCTTACTGCTGTTTTTCGTGTTTCAGTAGTATTTGCTTCTAGTAACACCAATCGAAATATACTGGTGAGAAACTATACTAATAACTATACTAATAAGATACATGCATCTTATTAGTCTTCTGACTAGTAACATTCTAATAACTATACTTATTACTATACTTATTACACTAATAAGATGACATCTTATTACCAGTTATTAGAAATTATTAGTAATAAGTAATAACTATCTTACTAGTCTGATGTTATTAGTCCCAACTGCACCTTTAACAACTACAGTCTTCCCCATTAATTTCATATATGTGCTTTGTATCAAATACGGGTTATAGTGCCACTTTTTTGGGGAAAGAAATTATCAAACACGTTAGATGGCGTTAGTTTAAATGTAAATTTCTATGTACATACGGTGGCGCCGCCCTACACCAAAAATTACTGAACTATACAGTAAGGTACTATTGCTTTGTATCACTTCAATGATGTGTATACCATCGCAATCATATGACAGTCCATGCAAATTTTTGGTAAGCCATCTCGCCTGACGACGATAGTATGATGGCAATTTGTTGAAAGTATATGGTGATTTAATGATTGCATGATAAAACTCATCATCGGAAATAAAACAAAATTCTTTACAGATGAATCGTTCACGAAAGGTTTTGAAACCTTGCACATCCACAAACACAAATTCGTTGTCCTTTTCTGCTTCTTCATCGATACTCATTAACTGGTGTTCGTTGTCTACCTCCATATTGAATATACTTTCGTCGATGTGCAAATCCATCGCGTCGACTTCCATTGCTTCACAGTTGACATCCATTGCGATCTCGTTCAAAGTTCAAAAGAGACTGATGATTTCATGTATTAAACCGTTTACTTTTATACTTTGAGTGTTGCTGCTTTTGATAATATATGCTCTCTCCCTCTCTCCATCACTTGCTCTTTCTGACTTTCTACCAATGGGAGGAAATGACAGCAAATTTTAAAATTGGCGCGCTGTTTAGTTTCGATTTGAGTTATTAAATCACATTGACGCCCCCTTTGAAATTAGGGGCGCCACCGTCGGTTCAAAGAGACTTGAAGTCTTCACATCCTCTCATTGCTTTCTACTCAATGATGTGACGTTCATGCAGCTCTCCAACTATCGAATTAATCTCCTGATCATGATTGGAGTTTCCAGCATTTTTCGATGAAATTAGTAGTTTCAAACGGTCAACGATATCATTTGGATTATCACAATACTCATATACAATGTTCTCTGTATATGGAATGAATTTTTTTTCTAAACATTTGCCTGTATGTGTTCGTTTTTTTCGCTTTGAAACAAGCTGTAAAGCGTCAGCAGGAACTTCTACTTTTCGACGTTTAGGTGCAACAACACCGACATAATAGCCATCATCATCAAAATCTTCAGGACTTATTGCAACTTTGCGAATCTTTTTGTTGGGTTTTTTAAATACCAGACTGTCTCTTGGTACCAGAATTTTTCGTCGTTTTGGTGCTAAAAGACCTACAAATTTTCCTTTTTCATCAAAATCTTCTGGGCTAATTGCGACCTTGCGATTTTTATTGTACAGATAACTCTTTCGTCGTCTCGGTTTAGCACTTTGTTTTTGATCTTCAGTTTCAGTTGAACCATGTATATTTTTGGTGTGTTTTTTTGATTTCGTTGCTGTGGCAATGCTCAAACTTTGATGCAAATTATTGTATGGTTTAAAACGATTTATTTTGTTTCGTTTTGAAACTATTTTATAATCATTGGCTTGGCTCTCGCAATTTTTGTTATTATCGGCACTATCAGTCTCACGCGCATTTTTATAAAGTTCGAAACGATGAGTTTTCCTTCGTTCTATGGCATTCGTTCGTTCATTTTCTCGTTTTTTATCTAAATTCCACAAATCATCTCTCCTCGGATTGAGAACATATGGTGACTGATTGACGTTTTGTTTATCATTTCGTTCATCAATTTCAGTTTTTACTTTGACTTCATTATCTTTGTTCACCTCTCCATCATTATGATTGACATTGGATTATTGGATTATTGGATTAAACGGGGAGTTATTCACTTCGATGCTCAAGTTTCGTAACTTATTGCATGACGACCCGACTTGTGCTGTCACTCGATTGCTTGGAGAATACTTCCCACGGTGTGGCCCACTTTATAGTAGCCATGTAACTAGCCTCCGTACAGGGCCAGTGACCAGGGCTTTCTTCTCAAGTCAATTGTCGTGACAGTCACAAGTATTCCATTCATTCCTAGATGGCGTTGGGCTCTTCTTATTTCAATGGAGGAATGCACATATCGCTGGTTTACCGGTATATTCACCAGAGATGGCGCACTACCTTTTAACAGTTGACGTATTGGATATTTGACATATCCAAGACACCAACCTAACGTGAAGGCACTCCATTTTACGTGTGTCTATGCTGAGCCCATTATTCGTTGTGCACACACACGGGTCCGACGGCTTTAAGTGCCCTCCGAAGCACTCCACTAGCCCAAAACCCGGCCAAATCTATTCCGCATTAAACCACTGATAATTCCTGAGCGAATCACGGTGGAAAAATACCGGACCAAATTTGACCGAGAATCGAACTCGTGTCCTCACGCTCACAAACCTGGCACGCTAACCACTAGTCTATGGCTGATGATTGACATTAGTGGAGGTATTTTGTTGCAAAATATTTTCTTTTGTAGAAATCAATTCTTTGATTGTGTTAGTTATGGGTTCATATTTTTCTTGGAGCTCCTTTTCTCTTAATGTTTTGTCTCGACGCAATGATCGGAATTTGTTTGCAATTACATCACGCGTTCGCACAAGCGAAGTTTTAAGTTCTTTGTCCACCTCAGACATTGTTTTCACATTGAATGTTAAAACTATACTGATTATATATTACATAAACATAATTATTTAAAGTCTTGTAGGTAATCGGAAAAACCCTTACGGTAACGACCTTTATCGACGTCACTGTCTAGATCAATTACCGCAAATCCGTACCTATCTTTCCAACATTCTAGGCAAAAACGTTTGATCCTCAAACTTCATGTCACATGCGACACCCATATCATTAAAAATATGCCTTAAATTCAACTCATCTTGTCTAAAAATAATCAAAAGGTTACAGTTGTCGCGAATCAGATGTTTCTGCACTTTACTGTACGTTTGTGTTAAATAGAAGCAATCAATGTTGCGATGCCTACCCAAACAATTATAGTTTCGAATATTCTCTTGCTTCTTATCGCAAACCACATCATCAAAAATAAATATGGAATTTTTTCTAGCTTCGTTTGGCGGTATAACTTTTTCTGATGCTGAAAATGTGAAAAGTCCAATTTGTTTAAGTGGTTTGAGAATCTTTTTGAGATATTCGTATTTATCTTGTTCCAGGGTTTTTGAATAGATGTAAATATTTTCAAATCACAGCCCATGTTTAGATTCGATTAAACTCATTAGTAAATTCGTCTTTCCACAGGATGATGGCCCCGCCACAAGACATCGAATAGAATTAGGTAATAATTTGCCATGTCGCCTCGATTTGGGTGTTGAAGTCGAAGCAACTTTATCCAAATTTGGAACATTAATACTGATGGGTTGTTTAGCGAATCGCATTCTGTTTTAAACTGATTAATAAACCAAGAATCTCACATTTTTATACTTAAGCTAAAAAATGAAAACAAAAAAGAGTGTGAGTTTTAATTTATCGCATAGTTTTATTTTCAATCTTCTTCATAAAATGCATACAAAAAACTTAAGCATAAATGACCACAATTAAACGTGTTAAATTTTTGATATTGTTCATAATTATAAAATATATGGCAATTGGCACCCAAGTACTGAATTAATTCAAGTGGAGGAGCTAGTTTTCCGAACGAATCAAAATAAAATACATTTGAACCAGTTTTGGCAAAACAAGTCCAATGTGTTCCTTTGTTTTTCATTGAATCGTGATTAATAATCATACACTCTTCTTTATTTGGTGAATTTTTCGGTAAATTATCTCTCATGAATACTCCTCTAAAGTTTGGAATTTTTAATAACTTCACACAAAAATAAAATTCAGTTATTACTACAGTTTATCACTTTGATGCGACGAATAGAAAGTTTTTTTGTAGTCTCTACACTTTATTCTGTAGTACTAGAACTTAATTCGAAAATGTATTTCTCAACATGTCAGTAGCTACAATGTCTACTGTAGTTAACTGTCAAAATCATCAAAGTATGCAGATCGTTTCTGTGATAATCCGAAGTTTAGTTTTATAAACGGCAAATTGCCATAAAAAAATTATATTAGTTTTAAATTTATATCATATCGTAAATTTACTTTTAAGTTAACTTCCTAATATGAGTGATCAGTTTTGCGAATACATAATACGCATAAAATATCGCGATGAATTGAAAGTGATTTACGTGCCATGTAGTGAATTTACAAATGAAATTTTCCTGAAAAAAGGTAATTTTTTTGATATTGTCCGCAACGGAACTAATATATCAGCTATTCGTTGTAATGATTGATTGCAATTTTATTATATTTAAAAAAATGTAATGAAGAAATAATCGGAAATAATCAAATTGTTCAATATGAACATTCATAACCTCAAATTTAGCGTTCGCTGCATTTGGTATTAGAACAAACGGACCAGTTAGCGTAACATTGGTTGATAACATGGGCATCACAATAAGAGCAGACAAATTGCATCAATACATTCGAGCATTTTGGCGTGGTGATTCTTTCTTCATTCAGTTAAGATTCAGTGATCATGATACACCAGAAACATCAGCGGTTGTTTCCTCAGACGTAATTCTAATTTTTTTAATTCGAAATGTAATTGCCTCTTCTTTGACATCGTTTTGTCTATTATTTAGATGATCGAAAAGTATTTAAACGATATACATGCTAGTATTTTCATCAATGAATATAAGAAGAAAGGAACACTTAATGATCGACAACGAATTCAAGTAATTCAACACATTGTTGATTTTATGATGAAAAAATTTGGTGATAACATCGATCAAAATGTGAAAATAATGGTGGCAAAAGCAACAATCAATCTGTTCAAATGTTGGGCAGTGAAAGATTCGGCAACCGGTGGAATTGTGAGTTTTTTCAAACAACTATATTGAATCCAAATGTAATATTTCTGTTATCATTGACATATCCTTATAGGACTTGCTGCTAAATAGCAAAAATGGAGGTTGGATTAACAACCGATATAACTTTGTTCGTTCTCGGAACAAAAAACATGAACAACAAAATAACATGGAAGAAGAATGGCTTGACGAAGATATGGTAGATGAAATTGAAAACTTGGCTGAAAGCAATATCGATCCGAAAGAAGCGGTAGATCAAATGAAAACTATGGCCGTGAATATCGAAAACATGGCAACGTTCAGAAAATTGTTAAACATCAGTCGCAATTATCGAGATTCCTTGATGAAAAACGAGAGCGTCGATATAAACGTGTATTTTCCATATTTCTATACACACCCAGCTATTATGGTTGGCATTTTCTCTCCCATTAATTTGAATTCGGAAAAAAATCATTTTGATTTTTTTAATCATTTGATTTTTTTCCAAACAGATTCAGCTAGAATATAGCGAAAGATTCAAAAATGGGGGAGGATCGAACGATAATGGACTTCTCGAAAAATGGATTTTATTTGAGCCAAGAATTAAGCAATATTTCCAAGAGAATTTCGGATTACGTGCAAGTTCCTATATATCAGAATGGTCTGATGATATTGAATGTTTTTTGATACTATTAAAACTATTTCCATCCAAGCAACACGGTCGGAACGTTTTGGCTACAACAACCAATTTTGTGAACTCCGTCAAAAAACTGTTGACATTCGGATTGGTAAGTTGAATGGACACTAAAAGCAATAAGTACTTTATTTTCGAAAATTTATATTTCTCAGCTGTATGAAGCACCAGAAGAAATGGCGAAAGATGCGAAAAGTTTCCCAATCATTATCGCATCGGGCGATAAGAAGACTGAAATTGCTCAATTCTACATTAAAGTGGAAAACTATACATTCCCGGTAATAATATTTTATATTTAAAAAAAAAACTATTTTTTTCTCATTTTGATTATTAAAAATAGGTTCCACCTGATTTCAACTTTATGCAGACAGTCGACCTATTTTATAAGATCCATAAAATTTTCAACTTGAAGTACGAACCATATTTGGTTAATATGATGACTTTCATTGAATGCTACATGTACAAGCTGAACACACAAAGCGGTACAAACCGCATGTTGGAAGTTTTTAATTACATAGATGCTTAATTTCGTGATATACAATGGCAGTGAAACTGAATATTCAATGAGGCTGAAATAATCAAAACGTTATTTATACATTCATTAAGAAAATAAAACAGTTTTTCGTTTCAACACTTTATTATTTTATTTTATTGCATTTCTTACAACTAAGGTATCGGAAATAACATAGTAATTGCTATTCAATATTTTTGTTTCAAAAACTCTTTTTTCAAGTAGCTCTACATAAGGTAAAATAAATTTAATAATCGGATTGGTTTTATTTATTCGAACACTATTTAGAAATTCATCAAACTCTTCTATTTTCCATTCACTGCATAGTAGATATTTCTCGGAACCAGAAATAAAAATGCGTTCAATCTCACAAAAAGAAAAATTGTTCAAAATAAATGTTCCTTTTTGATATTGGAAACTATTTACTTTAAATGAACTTACTTCAAACAAATCAGTTTGGTTGAAATAGCCAGAAACAATTGAATTATCATTTTCGTTCAAATTTACGACATCGCGTAAAGCCTGCATTGTAATCTCATCTTTAAAAATATTTGTTTTCATTGCTAAACGTGCTTGATGCTTTTCTGTCATAGTTTTCGTAATATTCCTAAAATTTCGGTTTGAACAAATGAGCCTTTTTAAATCCTGATGTTTACTTTCTGCTCGCATCATGGACATAAAAATAACGGGACCCATCAACTTTATAATTGTTGGATAATGAGTCAACATATGGTGTTTGTTAATAAGAGGTTTTTTAAATATTTTCTGCACCAATTCCAAATGAATTCGAATTTTTGTTCGCAACGATTCAATGTCGCAGTCTGTTATGTGAGTTGAATAAATAATTTCAGTTATACGTAGCAAAGTTTGATAACAATACCAAGCATCTTTCAAATGTCTATTATCCCGATATTCATAAAAAATAAAAGGCACATGTTGAAATAAACACATAATTTGTGATGCGGTTTGATTTAAACTATCTTTTTTTAAATCCACTAATGCTGGCATATTTTTTGTTTGAAGTATACCATACTTGAAAAATCTACATTTAATTTTCAAGCGTTGTTCAGTAATAACTTTTGATGAAATAAGCAAAGAAAAAAAATGACGAAGAAAGTGTCGAATAATACCCTCATTACAATCATGAAGTGGGTCCAGGGACATATTTTTGAAAATATTAAAAAATTGAAGGTCGTTTAAAACGCAATATCTTTTAACACCTAGTGTTTCTTTAAAGTCAACTTTTTCTGAGCCTTCAATAATGTCAAGACATTTTTTATAATCGTCGAGCGTGCGATACAAATCAGTATTTTCTTGGCAACTCACTTGACACTCATTTTTAACCATTTTACAGATTCTACAAAAGTATGTAGCGTTAGGAGATTCAACGAGGCCGAGACCAAAACTTCCTCCCAAATTATCAAAACTTAAATATGAAAGGGTTCCTTTTAAAACTACACCATCTGAAAATTTTAGACCAATTTCCTCCAAATACTTGATATCTCTCTTCACAATATTTAATATATCATTAAAGTCTGTTTCTTTTGTTTTTAAATCATCTGAGTGAGCCAAGCATACGAGAAAAATATTATTTACTTTTGATAAACATTCGATTGGTAGATTTTGGATAGAAAAATAAACTCCACATATTTTGTGTGTACAAGCGCGTGGGCCCAGTGGATTTGCGACACCGAAGTCATCAAACATTATTTTTATTTGTAAACTCTCTGGATGCTGTTTATAAAGTTCATTTTCTTTAAAAATCTTTCCACAACAAAATCCTTTATATATGTTTTGTTCGCATTGATGTCGCAATGTTGAATTCACTTTGTTGTATTCGAAATAAAGGTGACGGAATTCCTCATTTTTGAATAATGTTCGAAGCGTTGATATTATTGAAATATATTGGAATTTTGATTCAAGCAAACGATTAGCAGATCCAATTTTATTGGACATTTTCTTTGTTTCCCAGTGCATACCAAGTGCATGTTCTTTCGGTTTAACATAAGATCCACTTGATTCGAGCTGCCTCATTCTCTTCGTTTTAGAATCTTTTTTAGATAATTCTTTGCAAACATAGTCGTTAGCAATATCATGTGCTTCTTTCATATCTAATTTGTTCGATTCATTACATATATTGACGGCAAACAGATGAACATTTTGTATCAAGTCAATGCACAGCTTGTAAATTGTGTCTTGCTGTTTATACGTATTGCAAACATCACTCAATTTTTCGGAAAATGACTGCATGAACGAATCCATAATTTTTTGTGCGTTTTCTCCTTTGTATTCAATTTGATCTGATTCGATGTCTTCCTAATTTTTTCCACTGGTATTAAGAGTGATGTCATGTCCCGAAAACTCGATAGCAGCAGTTGTCGAATTGATAGATTTTTCCACACTAAATTGTTCCAAACTCGGTTGAAGACTCAACTGACCAAACTCGTCTTGCAAAACAGTAATCTAAAATATGTTTATATGCCAAAAACATTAGTTTTAATTTATTTCATAATTTTCTCTTTATTCTTACTTTTTGGTTTGTTGTATCGACCTTTTTTGTTTTAAGACACTTTTTTACGTGATTTCGTAGACCGGTGAATGTTAGAAATGATTTATTACAATTGTTATTCACTATGCAATTCACCGCTTGTGAGCCATCTTTTATTAAATGTGCCAATTTTAAATGTTTGAATACTTGAGGCGAATTTTCAAACATTTTTTCACAAAGAAAACACTTGAAATCCATTTTAATTTTAATTATTTCTGAGAAGGTGACAGTTTATATATGGATTAAACAAAAATTGTTATGGAAATTTGCTATTTGTAAGATATAAGGAACGATCTACTTTTGACAGTTGACTACAGTAAACATTGTAGCACATTACACAAATGACATGTTGAAAAATCTATTTTCGAATTAAGTTCTAGTACTACAGAATAAACTACAGAGACTACAGAAAACTTTCTATTCCTCACACCACAGTGATAAACTGTAGTAAAAACTGAATTTTATTTTTGTGTGTTTACATACTTCATTAAGTCAAAATTAGTTAATGCACGCCTGGGTAGCGATTTCAATGGTTTTTTGCGTATGGTTGTAAATGAAATCCTTTTCCATTTCTACTCGGATGCAAATAGAAACCATTTCCTGACTTATTTCCAATTGCAATCGATTCCATTGTTCTATTGTGACGTTTATTTTCATCCAACTCAAGCTGTCCCTTCTTAGCTGCATTGATGGCATTTGGAATACTTGCTGTTGTTCCAGCAATCGTACCCAGCGCGCTTAAACCAGCAAAAATCGGGATGAGCGGTAAAACACCACCTTTGGTGGTAGCTTAATATGATGGTAGCTTAATAGTACGTGGCGCTTTCACTCTCTTTCCTTTTCTCATTTTCTTTATTTCATCAACAGCTACTTTGATTGCTGAATCAACAGTATCAGGTCTTTGTTTCTTAACCGCCACTTTGGCAGATTTAAGCAATTTTGCAAATGTAACGTGCTTCTTTTTCTTTTTTTGACATTTCGAGAATCCTCTTCCAAATTTTGTGAGACTTCGCTTGGCTTTCATAGCGGCGGCAACACCTAATGCAGTGGCTCTCTCAGCCAATGATGCGTCTTTCGAAAACACTCGTTTCATCGCTTCCTGTTGTAATACTTTGTCTGCAATTGAACGCTCTTCAGTTTTTGTATGTTTGCTATATTCAATGTCGTGACGTTTGCAAGCAGTATTCAAAGGATTTATGCCAGGATCCCCCCGAGCCAAGCGCTTCTCCAAATGGGTTCCAGGACCGCAGTACTGATAAGTTGGTACATGTATTTCGAATGGAAGTTTATCAATAACTTTATCAATAATCAATTTAGTGAAAACAATAGGAGTGATTGTTATGGTGATTGTAGCGATGTAAGTGTAATTATAACCATAACAATCACTCCTATTGTTTTCACTAAATTTTAGCTCCTGACGATATCTGGCTGAGCTGATTCATCTGGCTGAAAATATCTCATTATAATGTCTGGAGACCATCATTCATTGAGACCATCGACCATTGATACCACCGTTGAGACCATCAAACATTGAGACCGTCAACCATTGAGACCGTCAACCATTGAAACCGTCAACAATTGAGACTATCGTTGGGACCGTCAACCACAACTGAGACCGTCATTTATAATTAAGACCGTCGTCCATATCTGAAACAATTATCGAGTTGAGACCGTCACCTTCTGCGACCACCATCGGGGTTGGCATGGTCACTAAAATTGGGATTAAAAATTTCAACGAAGCAATGAATAAAAAGTGAGTAAAATTTCAAAGTAATCAATTCGACCAGTGATTCCATCAATCAGAGCCCAAAAATTTCAAAGACAGTGTTTTATAACGTTGACAACGATTAATCTTTTGATCTCTCGACGACCATTAATCGACCCATCATTCATTATATTATAAGTGCACATCTACACTGTGACATTCTATATTTGTAGACACACGAAAAAAGTTTATTTTTGAAAAAAATTCTCAAAAGATGGCGCGCTCGACAACGTTCAAAAACGTTCAAGTGTCAAGCATCACTTATGGCATGTGTGGCATTGTTTAACGCGCCATAAGTCAAATTCTACAATGGTTACTATATTTATCATTTGTAGAATTACTATGAATTTTCGTAGTAAATTTACAAATATATTTGAAGTCTACGTGTTTGTAAAATTACTACGGAGATTCATAGTAAATTTACAAAAACGTCCAATTTTCATAATTTGTAAAATTATTATGAAATTTTGTAGTAAATTTACAAATGATGTAAATTGGACGATTTTGTAAATTTACTATGAATTTTTGACGTAATTGTACAAACATATATATTCAATAGAGGTTTTTGTAAATCTACTACAAAATTTCATTATAATTTTACAAAATGTGTAAATGTACTATGATATTTCATAGTAAATTTGCAAAAACGTCTTTTTTCATAATTTGCAGAATTACTATAAAACTTCATAGTATATTTACAAATTTTGTAAAATTACAATGAAATTTTGTAGTAGATTTACAAATGATGAAAATTGGATGGTTTTGTAAATTTACTATGAAATTTTATAGTAATATTACAAATTATGAAAATAAGACTTTTTTGTAAATTTACTATGAAATTTCATAGTAATTTTACAAAATCGTCCAATTTTCATCATTTGTAAATTCACTACAAAATTTCATAGTAAATTTACAAAAACGTCCTATCTTCATAATTTGTAAATTTACTATGAAATTTTGTAGTAAATTTACAAATGATGAAAATTGGATGGTTTTGTAAATTTACTATGAATATTCATTAGGGGTGTCCTTATTTTGCAAAAGTTCGAATTTCAACAAGCGCAACTCGGATTATTGTTCCATTTGGTCCCAAAAGACCACAGAAAAAATTTGGTACCGATCGGAGAACTCCTGATAGAAGCGGAAAGAACCTAAATTTTTAAATCTCGAAAATACCATATTTTTGTGAAAAAATGCATTTTTTTTCGCCATTTTTGAATGAAAAAATGTAGTTTCATTATGAATATCGATTTAATTAACACTATTTCGTATTTCTATTGAAAATATAATGTCTTCCAATCAATTATCAATAAAATTTATTGGGTTCTTTGTAATTTTATTTGAATTTTCTTGCTGGAAGCAATGGAAATTTTTTAATTGGATTGACGATTTTTTTCAAATGGTTGATTCTTACCCACTATCAGGCTGACAGTGTCAGTTTCTATCAAAAAGCATACACATTCAATCTAGTACACATTTAAGGTGTGTAAACAGTGTAGCGTTACATTTCATTTTGACACATGAAACCATCTCACCATATTGCATCATTATTAAACTGCGTAATTTACACATTAAACAAGCAAAGTCATTCAATTTTTGTATTTGACCATTTTTATCAATAAAATAAGAATTATTATGTCGGATGTACAATCTAAATCAACTGTGGAACCTGCTGGAAGCACTTCAAGTGCAACAACACGTAAATCTGTAGAAAATTTGCACAATATCGATATGATTGCAAAACTTCACATCAAATTACTGGCGCGAAACTCCCGTCGAACAGACAAGTCTTGCAAGTCATGTTTTATAACATAAGATTCGTTGATCGGGACAAACAGAAAGATGCAAAGAAGAGTGCAAAATTGGCAATCGATGCAGTTAAAATATTTTGGAAACAAGCACGTATACCAATTGCCGAGGACCATAGATGTGTAGAAAAATTGATGAAATTGTATGGTGATTGGAAAAACATACGAAAAACTGTTCCAGCTAAAAGATCAAGCGCTCAAAACAAGTTAGCCGAATCATTTTGTGAAAGTCTTGATGATTTATATGACATTTCCGCATCGAATGCTCTGGAACAAATGAAAATTGTGGAGGATAAAATGTTTCTCGAAATGCAAAGACAAAAGGGTCGCCCAGGCTCCATGGCCGGTGTTGATATGAAGTTATATGGAAAAGAAAAAAGAGCAAAGGAGCAAAAAGAGAAAGAGCAATTGCGAAAAAGAAAACATCAAGAACAAATGTTTCGACAAAATGGTAATTTTGCATTTTTAGAAATGTATTTAGGTTATCTATGTTAAGTTTTCAATAAATTATAGCTGTCGTCCAACACATGGATTGGGAAAATGAAGACGATGCTGATGAAACACAACCTTTCGAGTCGCTCATTGATGATGAAAATACAACTGATTTCGGTCTAGAATCAAATGTTGATACTGAAGAAACTGTCAGCTCAAGTGTGTCCAAACCAGCTAAAAAACGAGGTCGAAAAAATTTCATCACATCTCGTTTAGTTTCGGCACTTGAAAATGCTAAAGTAAGCGATGGAATGGCCGTACATATTCTTATTGCGGCAGCTGAAGCATTGGGCCATCGAACAGAAAATCTTGTAATAAATCGATCAAGTATTCATCGTTTGCGTCAAGAAAAACGTCTTAGAGAATCCACAGAAATTTTGGCTGCTTTTAATGAGAGTGTAATTAGTTTCAACTCCTAGACTTTTTACAGGCTTCTTTTTATTTTTTTGTTGAAGACTAACGCAAATTCTTTTTTTATAGCTAAGCAATATGGGAAAGTTTGTAGTTCATTGGGATGGAAAAATCTTGCCGGATATAGTTGGTAAAACTAAAGTCGATCGTATTGCAGTTCTCGTCAGTTACAATGGCACGTCGAAATTCCTTGGAGCACAAAAAATAACAACATCAACTGGTCAAAATATTGCTGATGCAGTTTATAGCGTATTAGTAAAATGGAACATTGTAGATCGAATTGAAGGCATGTGCTTCGATACAACATCAAGTAACACGGGCATCAATTTAGGAGCTGCAACTTTGTTGGGACAAAAAATTGGTCGAACACTTTTAAGATTGGCTTGTCGTCATCACATAAATGAAATTTTTCTCCGTAGTGTTTTCGAATTGAAATTGTCACCAAGCTCAGCACCCGATGTTCGAATATTTGAACGTTTGGCAAAAGATTGGCCCAGCCTTAATCACGATTCGTTCAAAAGCGGTATCGAAGATGAAACAATTTCTTCGCAAATAAGCCAAGCTGAACGTGCAGAGATTACCAAATTTTGCACTGACCAATTGACCAAAAAACAAATCAGAGATGATTACAAGGAGCTTCATCGGTTAGCTTTGATGTTCATCGGTGCCGGACAATTTCGTTTCTGTACACCGGGAGCAACCAGCAACGCTCGTTGGATGTCTAAAGCGATTTACTCTTTGAAAATATTCATTTTCCGCGAACAGTTTGCACTCTCTAAAAAAGAATCAATGGTTTACGCGATATTTGTGTTTTTTTAATAAAACTTTATATTAAACAATGGTATAAATGCACAAATGCCATCATTGCTCCTGCACATGACCTTAATTTTGTTAAAGAGGCAATATTATATGAAAAAACTGATTCAGCCATCTCAAAAGAAATCCTTCGAAAAATGTCGAATCATTTGTGGTACCTCTCCGAAGAAGGAGTTGCGTTCGCTTTTTTCGATTCAGCAGTTTCATTCGAAGAAAAGCGTAAAATGGTTTATCGGTTACAATCTAAAGAACCAGCAGTAAAATTAATTGCTGACAGAAGCCATTCAAATTTACTTGAATTTGAAAATTACAACCTAAGCGATTTTGTATCGCAAGAAACAAAAAATGTTTTCATTCGATTTGGTTTATCAACAACGTTTCTTGAGACTGACTTTTTTTTAATTCACCTACAGTTAGTTGTTCCATTGGACCAATTTTTCCTACAACCTTTAATGATAGAACGCAGTACACATAGTTTTTCAACTTGTTTGTGTGTAAACAAACAAATGTCAATTGTTAATCTCATGTGTCAGATAAGCGTTCAATTTACAAACCGTTCAAAAAAAACCAACGTTCACAGAAAATTGATAGTTTTTCATTGCAATATAAATTTAATAAATTAAAATAAAATTAATGCCCCTAAATTTTCTAAAAACAATTTATTAATAAACCATTTTTTCATCGTAAATTTTGCAATTATTAATGTAAAAATATAATTATTTATTAAATGAAGTCATCAAGTTTGACATCACAAAAAAGTTTATAAACATACGTATTGCGCCATCTATCGAAATATGAGAATTGTAAATTTCGATAGTGAAAGTCGCTATGTATGAAGTCAACAAATAACATTATTTGTTTTTTTTCGATGTTTTTTTCTGTTATTTTATTATTATTATTATTTGGAATTATGCTACCAAAAAATTGTGAAAAAGTTGTATTTAAACTGATATATTCATCATTTGTAAATTTACCCTGACTTTTCGTAGTATTTTTACAAAATGATATTGTGACTTTCATTTTGACACATTTTGTAAATTTACTACAAAAATTCAGTGTAAATTTACAAATGACTTACAACACAGTGTTCGTCGGAACATAGCGCCATCTATTGAAATAATCTTAATCTACTTAGACGAACTTTTTTGTGTGTCTATAAATATAGAATGTCACACTGTATAGTAAATAAGTGAATGGTCAACACAACATTTAAACAAAAGTTTAATACACAATCATTTGGAAATGTGATTTCTGCAATAAGCTGACTCTCGATAACGGGAAGAGTAAGTTGAATCATATTTTATCTCCGTTTGTTACTCAAATTGTCAAGATTTCTTCGTTAAAATCCCTACCTCGAGAAAATTCAAAAAACTTTTTCACAACAAAATTAAGATTTTTATCAATTGAATTTTCTATTAAGTTTAACTGAGTTCACTTATTTTGTACGGATGTTCGGGAAAAAATAAAAATATTTTTTCTCTTCTTTACCTAAAAGTTTAAGTCCAAAAATGTGCCTTAAAAATCGTCTTTATTTTTCTATCGTACCCAATGGGGCACATCTGGAAGAAACTAATGTCCAAATACCAGATTGGCCATCAAATATAAACGGTGAGAGTGCTATAATTGGATGTTCTTGTCGCTATCCAATAGTTCTAAATTCTAATATTCTCTCTCTTTTCATTTATCACGGACAAACTGTGGAAATTGCTATTCCATTGGAACTCACCCTAACTGAAACTTTTAACTGGGGCGACATTTCCATTGATTTAGAACAATGGAAGCGGACCATAATTTGCCATGGTTGCGCAATGATTCTGTCTTTTTCTGACTACATATTTGAGCTACTTTTCAACGATTGCGTCAAACATTTTATCAAAAATTATCGCAGTGATAGAAGCGTAGCAATTTTGGTCCCGCCTTTGACTAAAATAGATTTTGCATTTAATCTAAGATCTTTTTATACAGAAAACTCATAGAATTAAAAAAAAAATCCATACCTTTATGACAAAATCTCACATTCTTTTCTCCGTTTATACAATAAAAACATTCGATTTCAATCTAAAATTCCTATAAATGCCTTCATTCCATTACACCTATCTCCTACCTTTTATTGCTCCCGAGATCTTTTTTTTATATATTGTACATAAAATTATTTTCAATACTTCAAATGTAACTTTTGTTCATAAACATGAACTCAATTTCTGGTGTTGGTGTGCTTAAATTTGTATTGATTCATAAGAAACTGATCACTTCTTCCTGAATTTATTGAATTGAAAACTTTCGACCTTATGTGAATTAACTTACTTCAAATCTGATTAAAATGAATGAAAAATACAACGCAAAAATATAACTATATTTAAAAAAGAAATATACTTGATTGAAAGAAAAATTCCTCGCTAAGTAAAATTGTTTAAATTCATTTCCTTCCCCTTCCAAAGAGCAACGGACGTTTGTTGGGGACAACATTACTCTTGTTCATTGAAGCACGGAGTGAAATTTGGAAACGTAAATGCGCAATGGAATAATATTATAAAATTAAAAATTCCGCGGAAAAGCGACGACTAAAATTCCGCCAATAAGCGAAGTAAAAAGAATAAAGTTAAAGAAAAAGCGATGGATAAAAAATAAATTCCGCCAAAAGAGCGATGAAATAAAGTATTATTCCGCATATAAGCGATGTTTTGAAAATGTCTTTTTACATAACGCAAGCATATAATAAAGATTTAATTAATTCCACGTGATGCCTCCCAAACTGTGAGATGAATTATACTCGAATTTCATTCAATTGGAATTTGTTCAGGGCTAGGGGAAGGAAACTATTAGCTAATTTTTCTATACTCCATGTAAAATAGACTGGCCCCCAAAACACAAAAGTTGAAATTTTTTCGCTCTTACCTCGGAATACTTCGAAGCCCGATCATGGTATAGGATTTCCTATATAAACCTTGTAACTAACAACACCTCTAATGTGTATTCCGAGTACTTATCGACGTTTGTAACAATATGGGCGTCACGGTTTGGCAAAATCATAATGAATCGATTAAACTGCCTTAAACTGTTAAAATAAAACAGTAAAAATAAATAGATTTTAATTTTTTACATTTTTGAAAATAAAAAATCTTTTGTTTTTTTAATTTTGTGAGATTTTCTGTCCAAAATATTCAAAAATGACAGCCTGATAGTAAAACCAACACTTAATTTTCTTATGCGTAAAAATAGCATGTATTTTTGTTTGGAGTAAAACAATACCACATATCATAATCGAGAGCAAAAATTCAACACACAAAGTTGAGAGCAAAACCACGACATACGCAAAATCAGAGCAAAAGTGAATAAGCGATATGTCGTGTTTTTGCTCTCAAGTTTGTCTATAGTTCTTTTGCCCGCAACAATCGAAGTTTTGTTTTTAAGCCGAAAAAACGGATTTTTTTATGAGCGAGGCGGACCATATATCTACGATCATGTAGATGATTAAAAAATCGCGAAAAATGAAAAAAAATAATAATTTTGTTTTTCTTCTATGCTCAAATACTACTCAATTTTCTGTATCACCTGGTGAAATCAGAATGAAAAAAATCGCATTCCATATCATCTAAATCACGATCTGGACTTTTTTCACTGTTTGAGTGCTCTATACCGAGTCTCCGAGAGTTTCATATAAACTTGCTATGTGATCACTATTGAATAGTAAGCGAATACATAAGCGGTGCACAGAGAGCACTACGAATCCAAATGACGTACGCGTACTGATTCATACTTTAATATGTCACACAGAGTACGACCATAAATACTCGCCTTATTGAAATACTTATTTTTTATGTAAATTCATGTATAAAATATGAACAAATATGAATTTCCATATAGAGCAGATATGATTACTCCTAAATTGCACATAATATTTATACTTTGTGTGCAAGCGAAGTATCAATTTCATTCGTTTTCTAAGCTATGTTTTTCTCTTGATGTTCTATCTGATCTTGTTTTCTGTCCTTTTACTTTTTTCGTTATTTTCTGGTTAATTTATGTTTGTTGAAGATTTATAAAAATCGTGGATTTTGATAAATTAAAAAAAATGTAAACAACTATAAGCAACTTATTTTTTCACATGCTATAGCAAATTTTGTGCATCGATTGTTCATGTGTATTTTAGGAGTAATATCTTTACCATTCTATGCAAAACGGGCAGAACAAATATGATAAAAAATGTGCTGTACGTAGAACATTTTTGCATTGAATGGTAGAGACATTATTCCTAAAACAAATTGCAATGATGTCCACAGAACGAATGGTGAAAAAACTATATTATAAGACACATAAAATGACTCAAAATAAAAACAAGCATTATTCAATAAATATTAAAAATTAATGCAATTCAGGAGTAACCCGAAAAACACAACGTAATACATAACCTTGAAATTGAATGATACTTTGTTTTCACACAAAGTGTATTATGTGCAATTTAGGAGTAATCACATCTGTTCATTGAAATTCAATTATGGATTCATTGAAAATTTAAATGAGTTCATATTTTGAAGACAAGTAATAAATATAATAAACTAGAATTGATAAAAAATAATTTTCAATATAAATACAATAAATGTGTTGTAGATACTATTTTCATGAATTTACAAAAAATAGATATTTCACTTAACGCTGTAAGTAACAGGGCTACTTTGGAGTAACGCTATAAGTAAAAGTGATGTACGCGTAGTCGAGAAGAAGAAGAAGACATAAAACTACGTCTGTGCACCGCTTATGCGAATACCAATAGTGATTGAATCAATAGGCGTCATTTGGCTATTGCAAGGCGAGTTTATTTGAAACTCTCGGAGACTCGGTATAGAGCACAAAAAGTGAAAAAAATGATTTTTTTTCTCATTTCTCGAATACCACTAAATGGTCTATATCATGTGGTGTGATCAGAACGTAAAAATTTGTCATCTTTGTCACCCAAATCGTTGTCTCAATGCTATCTCGCTCCCCCTTGCATGTATAAATGTTTACAACGGACATTCTATTCACACACATCTCGCACTTATATTTTGCTGCGCAATAAAATTATTAACAATGTATTTGGTCATCGCTTTGAGTTTTGTGTCGATGACTTATATTGCGCAGCAAAATATAAATGTGAGTTGTGTGTGAATATAGAATGTCCATTGTAAACATTTATAGATGCAAGGGTAAGCGTGATAGCATGAGACAACGACTTGCCATTTTCCAAGCAGGATTTGGGTGAAAGAGATAGCAAAGTTTTCACAGCAAATGATATAGAGCATTTAGTGGTGTTCGAGAATTTGAAAAAAAGTTTTCTTTCACTTTTTGTGCTTTATACCGAGTCTCCGAGAGTTTCATATAAACTCGCCTTGCAATAGCCAAATGACGCCTATTGATTCAATCACGATTGGTATTCGCTTACTATTCAATAGTGATCACATAGCAAGTTTATATGAAACTCTCGGAGACTCGGTATAGAGCACTCAAACAGTGAAAAAAGTCCAGATCGTGATTTAGATGATAAGGAATGCGATTTTTTTCATTCTGATTTCACCAGGTGATACAGAAAATTGAGTAGTATTTGTAAATCGAAAAAAAAAATTTAATTATTTTTTTCATTTTTCGCGATTTTTTATACCATCTATATGGGAAGCTTGTATGAAAAACACGGAATACCGCTGAAATGACACTGTCGTAGGTCCGTATATATTTGGCGTTTGCCATTTCAGCGGTCTTCCGTGTTTTTCATACAAGCCGCCCATGTAAATGGTGAAAAAGTCGCGAAAAATAAAAAAAATAATTAAATTTTTTCTCTTCAATTCTCAAATACTACTCAACTTTCTGTATCACCTGATGAAATCAGAATGAAAAAAATCGCATTCCATATCATCAAAATCGCGATTGGCATTCGGTCACTATTCAATGGGTATCACATAGCAAGCTTATATGAAACTCTCGGAGACTCGGTATAGAGCGCTCCAAAAGTGAAAAAAATCCAGATAGTGATTTGAATGATAAGGAATGCGATTTTTTTCATTCTGATTTCACCAGATGATACAGAAAGTTGAGTAGTATTTGAGAATTGAAGAAAAAAAATTTAATTATTTTTTTCATTTTTCGCGATTTTTTCACCATTTACATGGGCGGCTTGTATGAAAAACACGGAAGACCGCTGGAATGACACTGTCGTATCACACGCGTATAAAGAAATCAATTTTTCGGCGTAAAAACAAGATCCCGATTGTTGCGAGGAAAAAAAACTATAGACAAAATTGAGAGCAAAAACACGACATATCCAGCCTGCGGGCAAAAACAAGTAATCGATATATTGTGTTTTTGCCCTCAGTTTTTTACAAACTCTTTTTGTTCTAAAATTTGAAAGTTCTCTATATACGCTGAAGAATTTGCATCATGTTTTTACGCTCAAGTTCTTCCATTTCGGTTTTACTATTAGGCTGTCAAATATCAAATTAATTAAAATGAATTGGTTGACATAACCTCACTTTTGTGTCACAATCGTGATAAACCGATTAAATAATTATTAAAACAGTAGAAATAAAAATATTTTAATTTTTTACATTTTTGAAAATAAAAAATCTTTTGTTTTTTTAATTTTTTGAGATTTTCTGTACACAATATTCAAAAATATTAAATTAATAAAAATGAATTGGTTGACATAACCTCACTTTTGTGTCACAATCGTGATAAACCGATCAAATAATTATTAAAACGAAAGTGAGGTTATGTTAAGCCTGCCAGATCGCCCGGATAAATCCGGTGTCGCCCGGATTTTTGAAGCAAAACCCGGACGAAAAATCGCCCGGCCCGGATCACCGGATATGAAGAAAAAAAACCGGATTTCGCCCGGATTTTTTTTCCTTTTTTTAAAAAAAAAATCAAAAAAGACGCGTTTCAACAATTTTTTTCTTTTTTTCAAATTTTTTTTTCAACAATTACCAAAACCATAAGTCAAAATGAAGCTAAAAAAATCAAATTTCCATTAATGTTTTACTCATTCTGCGTATTGGAAATTCATTTTATATTAAATTCTAGTACTTCACTTGTGTACAACTGAATGACATTTCACTTTGGTTTGACAACTCTCTCTTCTCGCATACGTACTATAAAAACAATCGAATCATTTGTATTAAAAATGAAAGATATTCTTTTTATTGTGTTAATAAACAAATTTGAATCGATGATGCAAAATATATTCAGCAATCTGAGCAGAAATGATCGACATCGTCATCGAACACATATCAGTTTGCACTGTGTTATTGTTGAGTTCAGTTCATTCAAAAAGAGAAGCAAAATAAAAATGCCTGGTCCAAAGAGTGGTAGCTGTAAGTGGAATCCAGAGTACAGCAAACTTTATCCGGGAATTACGGCAGCGAAAAATGGGAAATCAGACCATTGTCATTGCATGCATTGCAACAAAGATTTGTCCATTCACCAAAAAGGCAAGGCTGATATTGAAAAGCACGTAAATACAAAGGAGCATATCGCCAATCTGAAAAAAGTTGCTGGTACAAAAACGTTGTCGAATTTGTTCAATGGTATTGTATTTCTATTTGCTGTTTGTTCTTGGTGATGTTTTTCATTACAATCAATATTTTTATTTTGGTTGAACATATATAGCTAATGAGAAAGCAGCTATTGAAAATGCAGCGAAAGAAGCATTGTGGTGCTACCACAAAATACACAAAAATCAATCATTTGCGTCATCTGACTGTGAAAGCGGTATCTTTAGTGAAGTGTTTATGCAAAACAAATTCCGATTGGGTAGAACGAAATGCGCAGCAATTGTTTCAAATGTGTTTGCTCCAAAAATTGTCGAAGAAATGAAAAAGGAATTGGAATCATGCAATTTCGTCTCGATCGCAACAGATGCTTCAAACCATGGTGCAATCAAAATGTTTCCCGTTGTTGTTCGTTATTTTGCAGCACTCGAAGGTCTCAAAACAAAGGTTTTGGATTTATCAGATCAAAAAGGTTCATCAAATGAATGATTTGATTGTGTTCTTTTTACTAAAATAAAATTGTTTTCAATAGGTGAAACTGCTGACATAATCGTGAATTTGCTAAGCGTTACGGCAAACAATTATGACATTGAGAACAAAATTGTCGTGTTCTCTGGTGACAACGCACCAACCAATTTTGGATCCGTTCATCGAACAGGCAGCAAAAATGTATTCAAGCAACTAAAACAACGTTTCAATGCGAATATGATTGGAGCTGGTTGCACCGCTCATTCACTTCACAATGCGATAGGCAACGCTTCTGACAAGCTGGACATTGACGTTGAATACATCGCAGTGAAAATTTATACACACTTCTACCGATACACTGTTCGTTTGAATACATTGAAAGATTTTTGTGATGCAATTGGTGAAACATACGTAAAATTGAAAGGCTACAGCAAAACGCGCTTCTTAGCGTTGAAAGAATGTTTGAGTTCAATCATTGCCAATTTCGACGCATTGAATGAATATTTTCATTCTTTCGATGCACCTGTGAAAATTTTGGAATTTTTCGATGACCCATTCGCTTTGGTAACGTTGATTTTCGTTCGAGATCAAGCAGAGAATTTTCAAAATGCCATATTGCGACTTGAAGGAGACTACATTTGTGCTGTTGATGCGTGCCATACAATCGATGAATTGAAAACTAATGTTAAAAGTCGGCTGCAAAATAATTATTTTTCATCTGAATTCCGCACTGCAAGTGAGAAAGTCAACAATGGTGCTCCAAAACGAAAGTTTATGGATAAAGTCAAGGCATTTCATCGCACGGTATTGAAGTATTTGAATGATTGGACTGAATGGTTGGATGATGTCAAAGTATTTTCTTGGATTCGGCTAAACAACAAAGTAAAATGGAATGATATCGAGTGTGCTGCACTATGGATGACTGGACGAAACTATTTCAATTCAGTGGATATGGACAAGCTCTTCAATCAGTTCTCAATTATGGAAGCATTCTTGAATGTAAACGAAAATTCAATCAAAGAGGAAAAGGCGACTGACAAAAAGTGGGTCAAAATATTTCGTCATTTTGATGAGAAATCGGTGCCATTTAGTGAGTTGCTGAAGTTGGTAGAATTTGCATTGGTCATTCCTGCTACAAATGCAACAGTCGAACGCGTTTTTTCACACATCAATGACATTTGGACACCAGAAAAAGGCAGCTTGAAAATTGAAAATGTTCGTTCACGGTTAATGGTCAAGTTCAATTGGAATGATTCTTGCTCAAACTTCTACGAAAAAATCAAGGGTGATTCCGAACTGCTTCGTAAAGTTATGGGACATGAAAAATACGACAAAACGTCCGATTTGTTCAAGACACA
Source organism: Contarinia nasturtii (assembly GCF_009176525.2). Lineage (NCBI taxonomy): Eukaryota > Metazoa > Arthropoda > Insecta > Diptera > Cecidomyiidae > Contarinia > Contarinia nasturtii. Next base: position 2,377 of record NW_022198267.1, on the reverse strand, counting down.
ATCAAATGAACAGTTACTCTCAACTTCCACTACAGCTTAAGCTCATATTTAGTTAAAAATTTCTGATTAAGGTTACATGCGAGTTTATTTATTAATATTTTGATTAAAAAATATGATTTTTGTATCAACTTCTTTTGTTTTACTCATATATTATATTGATCGAAAAAAAAAATTTTGAATTTCGCCCGGATTTCGCCCGGATTTTCAATTGGCAATTTTGGGCCCCATCGCCCGGATTTCGCCCGGATTTAGAGAAAAATCGCCCGGATAATCCGGCCCGGATCGACTAAAAAAAAAATCTGGCAGGCTTATGATATGACAATTTTCAAACGGCCAAAAATGTGCAAATAAGTGATGTAAATAAGGAAAGACACGAAACAAAAGTGCTGAATAGACAGTCTATGCGTGAAAAAAAAGACATTCCATTGAGTATATAAAGACACATGGCAAGCGGTGAAAACGAACGGTGAAGACAAACGGTGAAAACATAAACGGCGATAACGGTATATACAACGACTTGGTCCGTACATATGCATAGGGGACAACCACTGTCGGACGGACAGTGGCAATGTAGGACAGAATTTGCATAGAGACTGCCAAACGGACGTCGGTCGGACGTCCGCAACACAAAGTAAAATTATTTTAAGAATATTTCTATTAGATGGGC
>NW_022198267.1:1347-1700 GCF_009176525.2 Contarinia nasturtii | reverse complement strand
TCTAAATATTAAACGCGCTACCCAATTAACAATTTAATTGAACATTTTTTTTTTTAAGTATGCCCAAGCAACATTTTTAAACGTTTTAAGTAAAATTAATATAATGCGGTATCTAAACAACATTTTTATACATTTTAAATAGAATTAATATAACGCGTTGCCCAAGAAACATTCTTAACGTTTCAAATAAAAATTAATATAATGCGTTACCCAAGTAACATTTTTGAACATTTTAAGTAAAATTAATATAACGCATTACCCAAGCAACATTTTTTTGAAAATTTTAAATAAAATTAATGGAACGCATTCAAAAGTAACATTTTCTAATGTGTTTAATAATTGATGCCCAATTA
>NW_022198267.1:0-1337 GCF_009176525.2 Contarinia nasturtii | reverse complement strand
AAAAAAAATTGTATGCCAAACTACGCGAAAATTTCTATTGGAATCGAATGACGCGAGACATCGCGAAATTTGTAAAAAATTGTAAAATCTGTAAATTAACTAAACAAGGAAAATACACGAAAGAAAAAATGGCTATCACACCAACACCGTGTAGACCATTTGATGTAGTTCAAATCGACACGATTGGACCGCTACCAAAATCCAACAATGATAATATATACGCAATAACGATAATCGACGAAATGTCAAAATGGCTAAACATAGTACCAACAAGAAATAAATCAGCACAAGAAGTGGCAAGAGCGCTATTTGAACATCATATTTTAATATACGGCCCAATGAAGATAATTAAATCAGATTTGGGTACGGAATATAAAAATAATATAAGCGCAGAACTATGTAAATTGTTAAATGTCAAACAAAGTTTTTCTACTGCATACCATCATGAGACTGTGGGAATGATCGAAAGAAGTCACAGGACGCTAAATGAGTATTTACGTCAATATTTGAACGGAAAAATGGAATATTGGGACACATTCACTAAATATTTCCAGTTTCTATACAATATCTCGAAGAATAGTGGCTTAGGTGAACGATTCAGCCCATTTGAAGTTTTGTTCTTAAGACGGTCAACTATGCCAAACGAAATACTGAATGGCAATGTTGAACCACTGTACAACATCGACGATTACGTCAAAGAGACAAAATTAAAACTACAGACAATTTACAAAGAGACAACCCAACTGATTAACAAGCTAAAAGACAAAAACAAGACAAACTATGACAAAAATTCAAACCCCATTAACTTAAAATTAGGTGACATGGTTAAAATTAAAAGAGAACCCTATGAGAAGTTCAAATTTATTTTCGAGGGACCATATGAAGTTTCTCAAGTTTTGGGACAAAATGTAGAGTTAGATATTAATAATAAAAAATATACAATCCACAAAAATAGAGTGGCGTTATATTAAGTTTATTCCAAATTTCTAATTAAGACATCAACATTCAGTAGAGTCAATTTTATTTTTAATTTTAATATAAATAAAAATAAAAAAAAAAAAATTATAAAAATCTTAACACAAAAACAAAAAATACAAAATAGTAAAAATTTCCAAAAATTTGAGTGAATGAATGACAGGTTCACAATTTTCTTTAATAGGGAACGAATAGGAGCTAGACATAAGAATAAAATAAAATAATGAAAAAAAAAAAAAGAAAGAAAAAGAAGTATGATAAATTTAGGATTACGTAAGAAAATTGTAAACCCATCATCCACTCTTAGTGGGGTGATGTAGCGTAAGCATGCGCGCTCGTACTAGCGGTAACGCATGTAAAGT
>NW_022198266.1:0-1152 GCF_009176525.2 Contarinia nasturtii | reverse complement strand
GCAGTCCTACGGAAATTGGATAACGTTCAGGACTATTTCAACGCGGCCCAAGTGTGCGGTCACTTTCAACATAACGCACAAGCAGCCTATCCACCAAAGTTGAAGAGCGTGAAAGTTGATAATAAGCAATGTGGACAATTCGATTTAGTGACATCAACGATGCTAAACGATTTTCTAAGGATTTTCGGTTCATCACTTAAATCAATTGATTGGAAGTATCACGTGAAATCTGAACAAGATATATTCACTGTGATCGCTAAATATTGTGGCGAATCATTGCGTGAACTCAGTATTATAAATTCCAGTGAGTTTCGTGAAAATCTTCACCTTCAACATCGATATCCATTTAAAGCACTCGAAAAGGTTACATTGGATCGTTGTAGCATTATATCTAAAGTCGATATATATAAGCAACTCAAAAGTTTAACGTTGACTGGAATAAAAGAACCTTATATTCGGCAATGTTTTCCAAAGTTAGAACATTTTGTTTCGAAGTCATTCACAATCCTTGGTGACGAACTCAATACATTCCTGATTTTGAATCCACAACTCAAGAAACTTGAAGTAGATAAGCTATGTGAAGCAGCATCATGTTTTAAAAATATTGCAAATTATGGACAACATCTCGAAACTTTGTCAATGGACGTCAGACACTACGAACACACAGACGACATAGCGCTATTAGGCAGATTGAAAAATTTGAAAAGTTTCAGCTTTTTAAATGTATATGGAGATGCAGTTCCTTTCAACAATTTACTTGATGCATTTGCAAGTAATGATGTGCGCATTGAGAACCTGCAATTACAATGTTACAGTGGCGTATGGGATGAGGCCACAACAGAAAGCGTAACAAAGCTGACATATTTAGAGAAATTAGAGTTGAAAACAATTTCAGAGGAGCAATTGATTCAAATCGCTCGTTATCTACCCAAACTCAAAGAAATTGCAGTCTTCGGATTTGGGACACAATTTGGCATTGCCGGAATCATAAAAATACTAAAAATTGGACAAAATTTAACTAAATTGAGAATTTGTGATAATTTTTGTCCTGGCACCATCACTTTAGAAGATTATGAACACATGTTGACATTGGTCAAAGGTCGCGTCAGACTCACTATGAGAACTACTAACAAAATACCCATTCATGTTCCC
>NW_022198265.1:0-3680 GCF_009176525.2 Contarinia nasturtii | reverse complement strand
CATGGGATTTCGCTTTTTGAATTTGCTGCTGAAACAAAATGTATGCGAGCGAGAAGAGTCCTTGAACGCTTTCGTTCTTATTTTCATGAAAATGAATGGCACGAACGCACGTTGTTTGTGCAAACGAGACACACGCTAAAAAGAATCCAATTGTTGCGATGAAAAAGGCATTTTTTTTCGCATTTTTGCTAATAGTCATCTTGACGTGTAAGCACATCTGGCACTTATACATCTGAATGATGCGAGAAATTCCAATTCAGGATATCTTTTTTCTCTTCACACTCTTTTTTGTTTCGCTCAATCACTCCCTCTTTATTCGCCGCACATCCACAAAGCAATGCATGGCTCAAAAAGAGAAAAAAGGGAACAGAAAGGAAGCATGAGATATTTTCAGCTGAAATTCTTATGAATTTTCGAAAAATGATTGCCTTTAATGCATTGTAATTTTGCTTTATGGTTTTTATCGATTTTTTTTTTGCCTCATTGGCTTGTCTCTCTACGGCGGTGCAATTGTGATTGAGGAAAATCAAGCCTTTCCACTCAATCGAAACGTTGTTTAACATTTGTTCCTGCCATGCATTCACATACATTTTTCATACGCAATTTTTTTTCGATGTACCAAATAGGAGTTTGGATCACGTACTCGAGCGTGCTGACAACGAATATTTATATGATTGAAATTTGATGGAAATTTTCTTTTCAGTCGTCATTTTCTCGCGGTTATTTATTAAGATACCTTCGTACATATTTGAAAAATTTCTTTATCAACTTACATCATGCACATTTTTTGCACGCCCAAAATGATGTCAATATTTTTCAGTCATTCAAATTCCTTGAATGATTTGGTCATATATCACATTCGCGAATGCCTCTGTGTCACACAATCTTCGATCACAGATAAAGTAATATTACCATGTGGGTTGTTGGATAGCACCATTCTTCTTATCATGCTCTTTCTCTTGACATTATTACTTCTGTTTCCTAGTCACATATCTATTCGCACAATGGCTTATCAGTAGAATGATGGTGCGGTTGTTTCCACAGTTCACGCATTTGTCATCATTTTTGTGCGTTCGGTTCGCATTTTTGTAATGAAAAAACATGTTGAGCGAAGCAAAATAAGAATGTTAAGCGATTATATTGAAGAAACTGTCTCGTTTTCGTCAATATTTCGACGACATTTGTCAATCCCATTAAGGGCTGAACAAACATTTTGATAGAAAAAAAACGATACAACGACTGCTCTGTGAGTTGGCAATCTGTCAATATCAATTCAATCATAACAATCGGCCGAATTTTCGTCTCTCAAATATCAAAGATATTCAAGTTGCAATTGAAATGAAAAACTTATTCATTTCATTCGAAAAACAAAACGAAATAATGAAATTCGGCGAATATAGCATCATCCAGTTTCTTTCCCTTCGAATCTCGAAATCAAACATCATATATTCTTTATGATAACCAATATAAGCTTTTAGTCATATAGTCACCATCTGTTTCTGGCTCATTCGCATGAAACGTGCCATGATTTCAGAATAAGCGGCTCGATTTGGTCATTTATTTCCCGAAAAAGAGGGAATCATTTCACATCATTGCTTGAAAAATTATCAAAATGTGCCAATTCATAAAATACGGGAAATAATAGAATGGTCATTATTATAGTTGCTACTATAATTATATTGTTTGTGCCATGAATGAAGTCTCATTCCAAAATGCCAATCTCAGAGTTGTGCATAACCAATATTATCAACGATGAACTGATCAAATAAAACTTTTCCATCTGCAATTCACTCTTCAGCAGTTTTACATTTTCCCAAATAACATTTTTTATATCGATTTTTTTTATCCATTTGTATGAATCATGGTCATAATGTATGGATTGCGATTGGTTGATTCAGTCTTTCCAATTTTTTCACTCAAAAATTACATGAAAAATGTTTTCATTGAAAAATGATCATTCCAATATGATTCATTCGCTTCAATGTACAATTAAATTTGCAACATTTCCATTGCATTATGTTCAATGCTGAGCAGTGGCACCAATGTCGATAGATTGTGTAATTTAGTAGTTGAAAGATTGAATTTCATTCAATTATTGAAATGGACTATATTCGGTAGTGTGCAGGAATGAGCGAGCATTCGACAGAAGTGAATTGCCAATTCTCTGGGCTGTGTATGTGCTGCCGATGTTGTATGAGGTGCGAATGTATGATGCCTTTTGTTTACATTTTTGCTGTAAATGATTGCTATGTTTATTTAAAATACATACAGAAAGCGATACCAATAAATTGCACCAATTCATTGCATTTCGTGAATGGTACTATTGAGTTGAATCAAGAGTCAATAAATGAGTGAGAGCATTTCATGATTGTGATACGCCTTCGCTGAACGGAATTCAACGCACACACAACATATAAAACAACGAACCAGGCAATAGTAGTAATGTTTTGTATTTGCCCTTTTGCGCGAAAACAAAATCCAAACACTCGAACAAAACTATACATAGACATAAATTGATCGGGCGTTCATATAGTATACATCTAGTGCAAAATGCTTACATAAACAAACAATCGATGATTCTGAGCATGAACGTTTTATTCTGCATCCGTTGTTGTTGCTGTTGAACGACAATGAAAATTATTCGAAATATGGATAAAAGCAGCATTATTCTAATTTCGGTGTGCACATCGATGATTCAATCTCCACATGAAGTGCAAACAAATCAAACTATATCTAACAAAATAATCTCAATGTTTTAGTCTTTCAATTCCGTCTGGTTGGAATAATAACATATAATTGTCGCCATACAAACAAACGCACACATACACCGATGGCAAGACAAAAATTATTAAAATCAGAACGTGCGACAACATAATACACAACTGTGCTGCATTTCCAAAACGGCAAAGCCATGTGTCAACACAAACACATCAAACTTCAACTACGTAGTACGTCCATGCCTCAGTAGTTTCACATTGCCTGTGTATATACACAAAGAGGTGAGCAGCAAAGAAGAAGAAAAAAACACACAACAACTCTGCGTAGTTTGTGAACAATTTCAATAATTTTTATTGAAAGAGTGAAATAAAAAGACATCGAGTATAAAGTTATACAGTCGAAGTGTTGTGGTTTTTTTTCGCGACTGTGTTGTGATCCGTGCTCGCTCAGTTCGCGTTGAGATGGCTTTGATTGCGGTCGATTAATTTATTCGAAATCTCGTTCGTTTTGAAAAGCGCGCGCGCGCACAGCCATTTTCAGCAACATTGATCTGTAGTGTAATAAAAATCCAATATCGCTTTGTTGTGGAGAAAATCATTAACAACTTATTGACATAATTCCGAAGTTTCGATATAGTTCCATAATTAAATGGTAATGAAGTTGTGATTGATGCGCCCAACTAAAAAAGAGTACCATTGAATAGTGAAATATGTGTGTTTTTGTGATTAATTCCATTTGTGTCATTACTCGGTTAACATTATCAATTTTCTCTCTTTTCACTTTCGATATACCGTCAATTTTGGTTATTTGCATCTGATTTTAGATTACTTGATGCAAAGTGAAAAGGAAAAAAAAAATCAGTTTCAATTCCATCGCATCGGCTCATGTATATTGTAGATGCCATATGATCATTCATGTGTATTCACAACAAAGCTTATGACATCATCATCAAATGGCCAAAT
>NW_022198264.1:0-2295 GCF_009176525.2 Contarinia nasturtii | reverse complement strand
TTTAATAGGAATTCTAAAATAATTTGTGGGGTTTATCTCTTGTGTGTTGGCAAAAAACATTTCCATATCTTTGTTAACGTACTCTGTACCTCCATCGCTTCGAAGAATTTTTATTGTGCAATTTTTTTGATTTTCGGCAAAATTTTTGAAGTCAATAAACTTTTTAAATACTTCATTGTTTCTTTTCATCATGTATGTAAATACCTTTCTGCTATGGTCATCGATAAAAGTAACCATGTACTTTGCACCTCCAATTGACGGTGGAGTTATTGGGCCAAATACATCTGTATGTATCAACTGCAGGAGATTTTTCGATCTGTTACCTTCGGATTTAAAAGGTTTTCTTGCTTGTTTGCCTTTTGCACAAGTGATACATTTCATTTCAGATGCGTTTACATTGGTTTTTAGCAAAAAATTTATTTTTGCTGCACTTGCATGTCCTAAACGACGGTGCCATAAATTTATCTTTTCTTTGTTGAAACCAACTGCGCACGCAACTTCATTTTCCACTACATCCAATTTGAACATGTTATTCACCAAACTTGCAGTTGCCGCCACTTTTCCACTTTTGTCGAAGATTTTACATCCATGTTTTGTGAACAAAACTTCGCCACCTTTGTTAACTATCTGACTTACAGATATCAAATTTGCACATAAGCCGGGTACATGTTGTACTTCATCAAACGAAATTTTATTGACGCGATCACCGTTTTTAACCATAAGTTCAATGGTTCCGACATTGTCAATCGAGAGTTTTTCATTGTTCGCTACTTTCACTTTGTTGATTTTTGGTTTTGACTTGTTTTTCATATTTTTGCTTTCAATAACCATATGAGCTGTTGCTCCACTATCAATGAAGTGATCACGCGATGATGTCTCTTGTGCTATGAATGAACTATAGAATACCACACTTTTATCACCATTGTTTTTATGTTCTCTCTGTGGGCATTTATTTCTGTAATGGGGTTGTAGTGGCCTCCATCGACCACATACATATATTTATCCAACCACCTCCATTTAGGCCTATATCATAATTCACCTCAATACATTTATCATACATATGTTAACAGTGTAAGCTTAAACGTTACGTTGGCAGCGTCGCACGACTAATACGTTATCTCTTTGTTCTATATATACATGCCGTGCTTCGCCACCAACGTTGAGTTCATTATAGACATTCGATAAGTTCACACCTGTTTATCAATCATTCAATAAAATCATCTATATATATTTTAAAGTTTGTCTATGGACTCCACCGTAGTGGATTTTTCTATATATCAATATCATTTCCCCGAATCCCACTACAGGGTCCCTTGCAATCATAACACTTGACTTCTTTTTTCTTCTTGTCAAATTTCTTGTGTTTGATTGCCATGGCCAATTCTCCATTACCACTTGAACTACTCACTTCTTGCAATAAGAGATTTTTCACATAATCTACTGTTATTTCACTTCCCTTCGATTCAATTGTCATAACGAGTGATTTGTAGTCTTCTGATAAGCCACACAATATTATTGAGCCCGCAACATCTTCATCAATTTTAAATCCGGCATTTTTCACTTTTGATCGCAGTATTAGACTCACATTTACATATTCTTGCAATGACTGACAGTCTTCAAGTTTCAACTAAATCCACTGTTTTAATAACGCAACTTTTCTGACCACACCACTGTCTTCAAATGTTTTCATCAAAGCGTTCCAGGCCTCTTTCGCAGTTTTACAACCCTCAATATACGGATATACACTTGAATCTAGCAACAATGTTAATTCAGCTAATGCCTGCTCATTTGCTTCTTTCTTTGCGTCGTCCGATAATTCTGCCACATCAATCGACATTTGTTTCCAGTGCTTTTTTGTTACAAGATGAGCCTTTGCTCCAACGCACCAAGTCGAGAAATTCTCTCTTCCCTTTAAATACTTGAATGGCAATTGTACAGTGCTCATTTTACTTTCTTTTTGCACACTATTTTAAAAAAAACTTTTATGAAAATATCAAATTTTTGCACTTGAATTTTTTTTTAAAAAAAAACGTATATGTCGAAAATATTAAATTTCTGCACTCTCAGCTATATGCCCATAACCTGCAGAGAATGCCTAATATTATGAATGAAACACACAGGTTGACTGACAAAGAATGAATGACAATGAAATTTTATTTGTCTCTCTTATATATATGAAAACAATGTTTGATTTAAAAATATATTCAACACAAATTATCGACAAACATCATTTTTTTCCTGATTTTTGTAAAAATGTGAAATTTGAGCTATGTTCATTTATCGACCAATTGTCAT
>NW_022198263.1:0-5007 GCF_009176525.2 Contarinia nasturtii | reverse complement strand
TTCTGATATCAATTTTGTGACGAAAATAGTTGGTAGATATTTTTTCTTTGTACTGTGAATATAAACTTAATATACATTTGTAAATTCGGAACGTTGCTTCATTGCGTCAGTATGAACTCAAAGTAAAAAGGAGAAAATTTCTGCAACGTTTTGAATATACAAATGTATATTAAGTTTATATTCACAGTACAAAGAAAAAATATCTACCAACTATTTTCGTCACAAAATTGATATCAGAAATTTTGTGTTTCAAATGTAGGTTTCGTCACTCGTTCTCTAACTCGATAGAGGTTTTTTATTTGATATCAATAGTTTTGTAAGTGCTATTTTCCAAGTTAAAGATTCAAGACCCATGGATTTCAATATTTTTCAAATACAATGAAAATATGGATTTTTAGGTTATTTTTGGATCAAAATGATATAAATTATGGATCATAATGAGGAACAGAGGTTTTAGCAGTGGTGTGTGGTATGCACATTTTTTTTATCTTTGACTTGGGGCTAAAACTGATGAATTTTTAAAAAGAACCTATGCAGTCTTTTTCGAGAAAGTGACCGTTATGTGTCCGGCCAGACGGTCAAATTTTGATTTTTGACCGATTTGGCCACCTGAACTTGAAATTTTTAAGTCGCAATTGGCACTATTCGATAGCTTACTTTAAGACCTTTCCAACGAATATGCATATGCCTTGCGTAAGTTAAGTATAGGTGCCACAGCGATTGTTTGAAAAAATGGCCATTTTTTGCCATTTTTGCACTATCGAAGGCCATATCTTGAAAACAAGAATTTTCTGGGATATGAGCTATGCGGCATATTATAGCTTAGACTTGGGCCTAAAATCGGTAAAATTTTCAAAAAAATCCTTGAGCTTGTTTTCGAGGTAATGGACGTTATGTGTCCGGCCGAACGGTACATTTTTGGTTTTTGGCCAATTTAGCCACTCCACATTGAAATTTTTGGACCGCAAATGACTCCATTCGATAGCTCACTTCAAGACCTTTCCAATGATATGCATATGTCTGGGGGGTGTCAAGTCATGGCGCTTCGGTGACCATAGGGAAAAAAGTCGAAAAGTTACTTTTGGAGGCCGGCCACGGCCAACATGGCGGCCAAATCGAAAAGTGCCGGAACAAAAAAGTCTTAGTTTTTTGTGTACTTTAATCACAGAAAGTTTCAAAGAGATCAGAATCGAGTACGCAAAATCGCGCACAGACAGACAGACATTTTGATTTTTCATAGAGATTCATATGAAATTTTTAAAACGCTGAAGTTTTCGAAAAGTGTCATCGATTTTGACGGTTAGGGGGTCGTTGGAAAGGTATTGAGCTCTAGAATCCGAATATCGATGTTTTAGAGGTCAATGACCTTATTTAGTGCCATATATGGCCGGAGAACTGAATTTTGACCCTTTTCTTGAAAGGACCGTATTTTGAAGACGGGTGGACAGATTTTCAAACTTTGACATTTTTTCTTGATCTATGGCCCTAGGGCTTTCCAACCATACATCAACCGGGGCCAACGGCCTTCTAGGTCTGGATTTCGTAAATTACGTGTATATATAGCGAGTTCGACTTTTCAACACACTAATGTGGTTTCGTCACTCGCGCGAACTGCCGTCCGCTGTGATTACTGAAGACTGTGTCAAAATAGGAGCGGATAATGTTTTAATCGCGCCATTATTTTCCTGTGCCGAGGTGGCTGCGTTAAAAACCTTCAATTGTTCAATTTGAGGTTGTATATATATATTGTATATATATATGCTACTATAGTAGCAGCAATTATAAGATTACGCCATAGTAGTTGTTATTATTTAATAAAATATACGGTTTAACTTTATATTCAAATAGATGTCAAACTGAAATGTCAAACTGAATTGTTTTGCGCGTAAATAATGTTTGACAGCTATCAGAATATAACGTTCCGTCAATATTGTTTGATCCTTAGCTCCAACACAAATCATCCAAAAAGAGTTTATTTTTATCGCTGAGATATAGAAGAGAAAAAAATGTTAACAACAATATTACGCCGAATTCCACAAGTTACTTCAATTCAACGGTAAGAGAATTTATAAATTTGAACATTGCAATTGTCTCACTCCAATTGCAGATAGAAATAAAAAAGAATGTGATTCAATCAATTTTTTGACATTTTATTGTAATATTTTAGAGTTGCTGTTTCTGTTGCTGGCTATTCCCAAAAAAACTACAATCGATCAGTTGATAATAACAAAAATTGTAAATACACAAAACCAAACAGTGTCGACAATTATATGACGAATTCTGTGAATGTAAGTTATTGAAGTACACTACTCACACTGAATGTAATGTCTTGAGGAAAAAGATTTAGAATGGTCTTTTTTTTCTGTAAACGAGATAAACCAACTTTTCATTTTTTACACGATTATTTTAGAGTTCGTTGTCAAGTGGGAGAAACGATGGACCGATTTTGTATCATGATGAAGCGTTGTCAGCCGATCAGCATGACATGGTTTTAACAGACATAAATCAACAAACACTCGCTGATGTAAGTTAGTTTTTTCTCTGCGTTTTTCGTTTTTGTAATGTTTTTGTTTTTAGATTGGCTATAATTACGGAATTCCAAATTTGGGCAAAGGGGGGTTCAGTGCATCACCGTTTCCGGTTGATGGCATAATTTTCGGTGAAAATAATCGGTTGATGATCTGTCTAAACTGTCAGCGTGCCAAAAAGCCGACTGAACCGATTGTCAACGTCTGGTTCCTCGTTGACACTGATTCCAATTGCACTTTTCTCTGCGAAGATACAGTAAATGCGATATATGGGCACAACTGTAGTGCTCTCACTTATATTGTTGCAATACAGGTATATGTTGTTGCATGTCTTGCTTTCTTTAGATTATTAGTTAAATTTCTATCAGTTATTTTATATTCTCAGGATTCCAAGTCTAAAATCTTATGCAACATTTCGCACAGTCACTTCGCAGACGTGAACGTTTTGGGTATGGAAGCTATGCTTGATCTGGAAGTGTCTATCGAAAGTATGAACCGCAAACAAAAATATTTCCGACTCGCCAGAATTTCTACAACCAAATGAGGATTGCTATGGAGAAAAGTCTGCATGTCTTTCTCTTATTATTCGAAAATATAAACGGCAAATTTGTCTGTTTTTTTTTTCTTTTTCGTATTGTAACACATTCGATTAAAACATTATTGCTTCAAAAATGAGAAATGAATGATATAGCGTTTGAAATGAAGTACATACACTTTAAAATTGCACTTTTTTCATTTGAATTGATTTCTGAATTTTTATTTGCAAGAATGTATCTCTAGTACAAAGAATGTGCGCATCGCATTTTAACTGACTCATTTTCCAGCACTTAAACTATTATTATTAAGCATGGACACGAACGGCAGTAATCTTATTCAGAAAAAAGAAACAGAAATCACCAACCATAATAACAATAGAGAAATAACAACCACAAAGTAATAGGCAAAGCAATTGTATCAATAGAATAAGAAACGAATCAATTTATATTGTGTAAATTTCGTCGTGATCGTCGTCGAATTTTGTATTAGTCGGTGTATCTAATTCACAAACTGCTGATTCAAACGACCCGGATGGCTCCACTTCCTCAGCAGCAGCAGCATGCGACGGCATTCCGAAACAATTTTCTCTCACTGAAAAAGCAAAACAACACTGCAAAAAAAAAATATGCACAAATTTTTCTTATTTCATACTCACAAATTGCACTGAAGAAAAAGTGAAGCTAGCTGAATAAAATACTTTCAACGAATGATCGAACGAAATCACGATTGCTTCGTTTGAAAGGTGAAAATTTTTTGATTGAAATTCCATAGCCATAGATTTATATTTCACATGACTACTGTGGAGAAATGATTAACAACTGTTTCGTTTGAATGTTAAACATTAACTGGTTTTTAATTTTCTTTCTTACTATCTACGCAGTTTTCGTATAAGTTTGTGAGTTCATGAATTTATTGGACTTTACTTGATTTTGCTAATATTGCAATTAACTGAAAAATATGTTTGCTGATACCTTGCATTAAATGTTTTTGAACTTTCTATATCTAACTGAAATTACTTTGTGTTGCACATTTTTCGAAGTTGTACTTTGAACGTTACTGAGCGTGAGCGAGAGAGAGGTGTGTGTGTGTGTGTTTATGTACATACTAACAAGAGAAAATTCTCGAAAAAAAAAATAGTGAAAGAAACAATCTTAATTTTTGCATCATTACTTTTATGCATTTGGTGGAGAAATTTCGAGTATTTTTCAACCGAAACTCGTGAAAAATATCGAATAAAATGTTGATAAATTGAAAAACACTGGCGTGCGTTTTAAGATAGTTTGTTTACATTTCGAAAGCTTCGTAGTTTTTTTTTTACTTTGAATGCATATCAACATATGAAAATACATTGACACACCCACAACGAATCCAACAACAAAATACATGGTAAGCATGTTCGTTGCCATCTTTAATTTACATGATCGAAACGAACATATGAAAATATGATAACAGAAACGCGTAGAGAGAGAGAGAGAGAATATTCATGTGTATGTCATCGCTGTTGTCCACACTCAACCGTTGGCCATAAGAAATATACACTAAGCAGAGACGTTGATCTTGATCAAAACTTGTTTAGAGAGAATATTCATGTGTATGTGTATGTCATCGCTGTTGTCCACACTCAACCGTTGGTCATAAGAAATATACACTAAGCAGAGACGTCGATATTGATCAAAACTTGTTTTGGGAGCGTGGAGAGAGAGAGAGGAGAGAAAGAGAGAATATTCATGTGTATGTGTATGTCATCGCTGTTGTCCACACTCAACCGTTGGCCATAAGAAATATACACTAAGCAGAGACGTTGATCTTGATCAAGAATAGAGAGAAGAGAGAGAGAAAGGTGTGTGATCAAAAACCACTTTCTATCATACAATCTCTGCCATATACTTTATACAGCAAGCACAGACGTTGAGAGAGAGAGGTTTGTGTGTGTGTGTGTGTG
>NW_022198262.1:0-3967 GCF_009176525.2 Contarinia nasturtii | reverse complement strand
TGTTTTACGTAGATGGTGTTATAAGTATTGCTGTCTATAATGGTGGCCCATGATATTGATGTTTCAAGCTATTTCACAACCTGAGAATTAAAAACAAATTTAAATTACGAGCTGTGCGAAAAGCTTATTAGTTGATCAACATGGAATACAAATTTTTTTTCTGAAACAACTGTTTCTTACATTCTATTCTTTTAGAAGTGGGTTTCGTAAACAAAATGATGAATACCTCAAATTAAACGTGTTTCACTGTTCAAATATAAAACACTTACGTAAGGCACGTGTAAACTGAAATATACCCGTTTTCTCTCAAAAACACAGAATAAAGAAGTTAGAAACGTTTATTTTTTTAAGATGAAAGCTAAAGTTTCAAGCCTTTTTTAAACACACTTACTTCGTTTTTTGTTTATTGCCAAAAGTAAGCCAATAAAAATTTCCATAAAGTTTATATGTTTAAACAAGAAACAACTAAAATATGTGGATAAATTCCAAAAAAAGACTATAAGTAATCAGCCAGTATTATCAAAAGTTAGTTTATTTTGAGGTTTCATCTCAACTAACATTGTTCAATCAAATAAGATGGCAATATTATTTCGTGGTATATTTCTACTTGCTCTGATCGTTTTGGTGGTTGTGACTTTGTAAGTCTGTTGTTTTGAAAGCATCATTTCAAATAAAACATTTTATTTATATTTTATAGACCAACTGATGCCAATGACACCGAGTATGTTCGTTTGTTTATACACAAAATATAATACCTCAAAAATGGTTTGGTGAATTTCCTGATACGAGAAAATCGCGATACACTGAACCTATAATAAAATATATTGTATAACGATGTGAGTACAAATTAGCGTTCCGTGTATCACGAATGAAATGTACAATTGAATGGGTGAGCTCAAATCCCGATGAAAATAAAAAATACAACATGCATTTTTTCCACTTACAGAAAAAAATGTATTGCCCTTTTATATTTATCGGGATTTAAGCTCACTTTAATCCCCACCTGTTAGTAAGCGTTTCACATAGTACGAATGAAAAGGTTGCTTAATCGCGGTTTTCAAATTGAAGTCAAGAAATTCATCAAGTAATTCATTTTTGTCAGCTGTAGTTTTGCAGTCATAGTTCATATTTAAATTATTTAACTTATTTGTCCAAAAATATTTTAATCATAGTCCACCAAGTACGCCACCACGTGTAGGATCAACAAAACCGTTGAATCAACCTCCACCACCAACTAAAAATAAAGCAAAGCCTGGTGAAATTTCTGAAAAGGCACGACGTGGTGAAATACAATTTACGAGAGTAGAATTTCCTGATCCACCACAACCACCTCGAGAAGGAAGTGGCGATAATTTCTCTAACCAATCTTAATCAATTTAAATCGGCTTGAATCTTGTCGAGAAAGAATTTCTTGCGAAATAAATTGAAGACGTTGTCAAATGAAAAATTTAAATTATTAAAGGAAAAATTGCTTATATTTTTACATTTTATCATTTGATGAAAAAACGTGTGTTTTTATAAACAATTTTTTAACCTCTTACTATTTGTAATTATATAAATTGCACATGGTGAGCCCACTGACAAACGTCTTCGTACAGTAACGCCACAAACGATAATAGACGGTGACGTTTTAAAACGGTGTTTCAACACCAGCTATTTATCTTCTCTTACAGAGTATGCTACGATTAAACGTTGTGCGTGAATGTGTTTTCACATCTAACTGCTTAGTTGTACTTGTTGAACGTCGAATCGATTGTGGCGCTAGTGTACGTAAACAATCATCTAAAATTATATGTACCTCTATACAATGCGCTCACTGTGTGATAAATTGCACGCAATAATTTTTGGCACGAGAAATCAATTTAAATTCGCATAAAAAGAATGGCTAGAAGTTTTTTTAGTTTATGTAAAACTAAAATATCTAGTAATTAAATAAAATCGGGTTTTTATTAAAATAATAAACATTTTCGCATCTATGACAACAAAAAGTGAACGTTCAATATGAAATATAAATAAATCGTGTTGTCTAAATAGTCCCCGTTGTGATGTGGAATACAATTGAACCCCGGCGCTGTTTACAAATTAAACAAATTAAATGGAAACTTTTCACCGCCAAACTATTCAACTTTGACATCACCGATTTACTCAAAACATCCAACAATTTGGAAAAAAGAATCGGGCTGGCTCGAAAATACTCTTTGAACTTTTTTTCATCGTCCATCAAGTGTCAGTCAACTAAAATGTTGAGAGCACCTTCTTCGGCTCTTTGTCGGTACAATTTATGCGGACTCTTTCTCTCTTTTTTGAGTAACAAAAGAATGCTCTGAAATCAGATTCGAAGAAATAAATTGCAGCATTATATGCCGCAATTTGATCGGAATTTTGCATTTTTTATTCAAAAACACACACACTACACTGTAATGTAATTTTACAATGCAACAATGTAAAAATTTTTATCTGAAAATGGCTTTCTGTTCTGTTCTCTGTCGCACACCCCAAATATTTTTTTAATCTGTTTCTGGTTCTGTTTCTTTTTCTGATGTTTGTGACAACCAAGCTTTAACCGATTTCGAGACATCGTTCAGAGTGGTGGTGCGAGAAGGGAATCGGTTCAATCCCAAGGAAATTCCAGAAGATTACTACGAGCACGACTCTGATACAAAAGCCGACGAATATCCAGACCATTTTTTTGTTTAATTTCATATGCTTACCATTACAGCGTAAGACGTTGACCATGATCAGAAAACAGATCAAAAATAATATCGATCAACATATTGTTCCATGAAATTATCTGAACAAAGTGAAACACATAACGGTGTCACAGATTAGCAGGTTTCATAATTTTCGGCAATTGGGTCAAGATGACCAATAAGTCTTGCTGCAGCGTTTTTGTCACAAGATTTCAAATACTCAATTTTCATTTCCGTGTCCAACTTTCCTACACTTTTTCGAATAAACACTAATTTTCTTAATTCACTAAAACCGGTTGACAAATTTTCGACGTGCACCTCAACAAGACCTTTTGAAGAATTTGATTGTAGATTGCGCGCTGAAGAAAAAAGCTCCAATAATTCCTCATACTGTAACGTTAAAGTGTCGTTTGAACAATTGTCGGTGCGAATTTGGTTGAGACGAAGAACATTATCGGGATGATTGTTAATATTGGAAATAGAATTTTGGTCGTCAGTATAATGAATTGAAGGTGAAAAACGTCCATTGTTGTCACCAAATGCCGACTCAAGATCGACAATTGCATTTTGAAAATTTTTCGCTGATGAATCAATATGGTAGGGTCCTTTAATTTCTGGTGAAATAATTTCTACACTTAGAGAAATAGTTTCTGAATTTACTGAAATAATTTCTGTGTATTAATTTCTATATAATAATTTCTAGAAAATAAAGCTGAATTAATTCCTAGGATTTCTTTTAAAAATTATACACTTTCAGTGGAATTAATTTCTGAGTAAATAATTTCTAACGTCGTAGTATTTTTTGATGTTTTCAAAGGTTTTTCAACGAAATATGGCTTGTTTGCGTTGAAAAAACCTTCCAATTTCACATTATTTTCGTTAATAATGCGAAATGAGTCTTTTAACTGTTTTCCTTTCCACACTATCTTTGAAGTAGTTTCGTATAAGACGATCCAATTCGGCTATTTCAGCCGCTTGGTCGTACAAAATGTCTTGAGTCATGGTGAACACACTAGTTACGTAGAAAAAATGAAAAATATTCTACCAAATATATTGTATTGTTGTTTCAAACAGCTGATTAAAAAATCGTGTTTATAAATCAATCACTAATAAAAAGTCGCAGCGTTGATATATTGTTCTTTTTTTTTCTTTTCAAAACACTGAATTAAAGAATCGCCGTGTCGAATTAATTTTTTTATCACTAGCAAAAACTCGCAACGTTGATTTGAATTGTAAAAAGATAAACTTATCTATCTAAAAATTGAGATAAGATAAGA
>NW_022198261.1:0-4523 GCF_009176525.2 Contarinia nasturtii | reverse complement strand
ATATATTTGCTAGCCAAAATTGAATAATCTACAAATTTTGTAGATTACATGGGAAAAAATACGTAGTTTACATGGTAGTAATCCTCATTTACAAAATTTAGATTATGTATCAAAGCTATCTACATAGCAATCCAGGTCACAATGAAACGTAAACTCCGAAGAAAATATTTTTATCAAAATTATACGGCATGTGTTAGTAATAAAACCGAAGATAATTTTTGCAACACGCATTCAACGTGTGAAAGTTCGTTTCCTGTAAGCGAATATTCAATTTTGTCCATGACTGGACAGATATATTTGGATATCCTTTCGTCCGGGCACTTATGTCCCTGCAATGAAGGTTCATAAGCCTCAAAGTTGAGATAGTCTTGTTCAAATTTAATTGAGACACTATATTGTATGACATTTTTGAACATTTTTTGTTATTCCAGAACAACCCGGTGGATTGTATCACATTTTTATTACAAACGTTATGTACGAATGATAAGAATTGGCTCAAATGATGTTTCGCGTGCATCTTATCTAATTTGGAGCTTAAAAAGCAATTATATATTAAAATTAAGCTAGAATTTTAATTAGCTCAAATAAACAAACAATATTTCAAGATTTTGTTTTCTAAATGGTTTACACGCGTAAATCCATCTGCATGTTAAGTCAATATATTTTTATGGATCTTTGAAAAATGGTATATAAGTTCGGTGTTTTTGAATGAAAGTCATACAGTTTCGAGGTAGTCACTTAGTTGAAAACATCGTTTTTTTATTTTTCAAGAGAATTGAAAACTTCAATCAAAATGTTCAAGGTACGTTTTACGATTCAACAAAGTGTTTAGATAAAGAAAAAAAATGAAAATTTTTCAAATTGATTGTATATTTTCACTGATCTATTGATGTTGATTCCGTTGATAACTTTCGTTTTAATTTTTTATTTTTCACAGGGAATCTTTTCTTCATCATTCATTTTCTTCTTAGTTGCATTGGCAATCATGAGCCAACAATTTGTTGGTGCTGCTGCCAAACCATCGTAAGTATTTTTAATAGTCTGTTGAAATCGGCCCATTTATCGTGAACATTTAAATTTTTTAACAAATACTTTTAAATATTTCACATTCACGTTTAGTGGTGACGTTGATCATCAGAGAATGAAGCGTGCTGTTTGCGATGTAGGTAAATGTCAGAGACTATGTGAAGAGCAAAATGTTGTGACCCAAGTAATTGGGTTGATAGGAAAAACAGTTTTCCAAGTCACTTCACAGTGTATTTACGACATAAACTTTTGTCAATGCTACGTCAATGGTAAAGAGGTAAATCGTCCGGAATAACTTAATAACGAATTCAAGTTATGATCCATCGGAAACGGGATTTTCATAAACATTTACACTAACATGGTTATATTCATTGGAATATAAGAAGTAATAATAACGGCTTTGTCAACGAAATATATAAAATGTTTTGTATTCAATCAAAGAATAAATAGTCTTGCTATAAATATAATTTTGTTTAAATGTTTTATTTAAAAGTGTTTTTGGCAAAAAAAATTGCGCAATTACATAAATAAAATTAAAATTTAACAAGCAACAACGCACAAAGCGCACGCATAATATTTCACCTAATTGTTTTGTGTGAAGCGTGAAAAGCATTTGAAACGAAATAGAAGGGATGTGGTTCAAAAGTGGGACACAAACATGTCACAATCCGGGTTGGAAAATCTACACGATTTAAAAAAAATGTAATTTACTTAGAATATGTATACTCTACATTTTCTACAATATTCTATATTTCTAATTATTCAAAAATTCAAAATCAGAGTGAAAATGCAACTGAAAACATTATCTGAAGTTGGTGAATGAATGAATGAAATGTGTTTCTATTGAAAAGATTTGTTATGTTAAAAGTCCAAAAGACACATCCTCAATAAAAATTACCATAAAAATTCTATTCAATTTTCGGCATTTTGATACATTTTCCAGTGGTTTTAATATAATTGCTAACCAAAATCACGGGGACGGTATTCCAACATACATATGAAATATATACGTTAAAGAAATGAAAATCGATACCGCTGACTTTTGGAAAGGGGTTTTTGCATATTTTAGTAGTGCTTGAGCACCAAATTAAGAATCCGCAAAAAAAAAAAAAAAATTTCAAAATTTTGCCGCCAGGTGGCATTTTGAAAAAATCACTGAAAATTCATTTTTCTCGATTTTTAACCACCGAAATGATTTTAGGAATACATTAAATATCACTTTTGGAAGAAAAATTGAATTTTACCCATGGATGGCCATGGGCATCACACCAGACATGACACTTTACTCTATCAACCAAAGTCGCTCAAAATCTAATGGTTTCTATTCCTCGGCACCCCCAATCATCCTGTGAAGTCAGATTTTGAATTACTTTTCTTGTTTGAAAGTTATCGTGTTGACAAATTTTTGCGTACAGCGTACAGGGTACGCACATACATTTGGACGTCGAAAAAACGCTAGATTCGTGTTCCCTGGCCCCAAAAACACCCAGAAAACACATTTTTGATGGGTGTTAATTTTTCGACTGATTCCAATACTTTACCTTACACACTAGGTGTGTGCGGAAAAGTAATATTAGATTCAATTTCATAAATCAATTATAATATTAGTTTATTTCCATGCATATTTTGCACTTGGGGTATTGTAATGTGAGTTTTTGATCAGATTAAATGTCGATAAAACTTTGAAAAATCAATACCACAAATGCTTTTTGTACTTATTGCATAAAAACCATATAAAACAATCCCAGTTAATAAATCTAAATAAAAAAAACTTCAGGTATTCAAAATTCACAATACAAACTATAAAATGAAATTCGCTACAAAAAAGGACTATTGTAATTTATGGAAACAATAGTTTGCAGCAAACTGGTTGCCTAATTAAATCGCATGATTTTTTTCTTGTAAAAATCGAATATATTTCGTTTTCAGTTTTATTATATATTGTTTGCAGTTGTATTCGGTATGTGATAGCAATTCAAAATAATAGTTGATTCAACTCTAGGGGGTTCCGACTTAAACGAATGATCCATATGCGAGCGAATTTCTCCTATATATTTTGCAAATGTAAACGAATGGTCGCAAATATTTCTTACAAATTTTGCGAATGGTGGCGGATGTTTCACACAAATTTGCGGATGGCGCATATGAAAAGTCATATTTTTACATTCAAAAAGTCAAAGTGACAGATTAGGTGACAGAGATTCAAGCCGAATTGATATGTTTTTTTGGTAATATTGAGTGAAATTTTTCCAAAATGGTAAATAAATCTTTGCCACTCGTAATATTATCACTGTAAATGGTGCCTTGTGAAAGGTTTTTATTTTCATTGACGTAACTTTCAATTTCTTTTATATTATCTGAATTTATTTCTAAAATTTCACTTTTCGAATCGATTACGGCTTCTAAAATAATATTCAACAAATAATCTTGTATTTTTTCTTCAACTGTTTTTCAAATTTAGTTGAGAACAATGACATTGTGTTTGAAACTTCCACGACAAACTGAACACAGCAATGTGTATGTACAAATGTCACACGACAGTTTGTCGCATCTAGCAAAACGTATGCGGCATTCGCGAATGGTTGCGAATGAAATGTACGAATTTTCATAGATGTTGATGCGGATGAATATACTTTACTTCGTATATTTCATGTATGAATAGGAAAATGTTCATATATTCCGTATAAAATGGCATTCGCATATAGTAAAATGCCCCTTGATCGAACCTCTTTTTGTTTCAGGATATTATTCAATGTTGTCATTTTACTCGGACAACTTAGAGACATCAATGTTTGTGCACTAAATAAATACATATGCATTTTGAACATGCCAAGAAATATAAATATTGAACATGCTGTACACTTGCATACACACTTCTTTTCTTTGTTCTCAACTATGGTCAATAAAATCCATTCTAATCCACAGGTAAATGATCTTCTCGACTCAACATTTTATTTCATTGTATATGAGTTTGAATTTTGAAGTAAAATAAAGAGGCTTACGTACGCAAGCTGACTTTTCCGCATGGAACCGAAATTTTGGGAATAAACAGAAATTATGTTCTATGTATGGTTGCAGTAACTTAAATCAGACAATATATTGGGCTGAATATTCATTTGAAATGAAACGAAATAGCACGCTATTTTTGATAAAACAATAGAAGTGATTGTTGTGGTTATAAAACACTTACGTTGGTACAATAATTATAACAATCACTTCTATTGTCTTATCAAAAATAGGATGTATATTCGAATGTCCGCACCATGGCCTGGAAATGCCTATGTAATTTACATATAAACGAGTGAGACTCAAACATGTTCTTCTTTTTCCATCAAATATACCAGTGGCGCCACCAATTTTACATATAAGCGCATACAAAATTTTCAATATGGCTGCGCCCATGAGAGAGAAAATTTCGTCTCATTCATTTCCGCCCCATGGTCCGCACATGTCAAGTTTGTCCTTTGATCAATTTCCCTGTTCATATTTTGTATTAT
>NW_022198260.1:0-10085 GCF_009176525.2 Contarinia nasturtii | reverse complement strand
GTGATTGGGTCACTGCAATTTTTCATGATTTTCCAGTAAAATGTACCCCATTTACTTTCAATTCGCTGTCTTATATGGAACCGCAAATTGAAAATTCCTTCATATCTTGAATCTGGGGACTATAAGACATGTTTTCTCAAGTGGCCATCAAGATATGCCTCGAAATTTAAAAAAATGTTCCACCCTATTGCATAGAATGCAGCGCCAACTATATGTGAATTTTATTTTTTATCGTTTCAGGCAATAAATCTATGGTTTTCTTATGACTTCTTTATAGTATAAATAATTTGTTCAATTGAAAATAAAACTTTAAAAATTACTCGCAAATTTTCTCTCTCTAAATGAAGATTAGCACGGTCTTGATATTGTTGGCGGCACGCCTCATATTCATGGATGGTTGAATTTACATATCGTAAATCTAATTTGCCAACAATCATGCTTTTTTCAGTAGTTTTATCATATTCCGTATACCTGTAACCAAAAAAAATTTCCAGCATTCCACAAAATTCTTCTTAACTGTTTTTTATTCAAACACACACCCCAACTTTGTAACGAGTTCCATCGATTTTGGAATGAAATTATCATCAAGCATTTCAATTTTATTGATTCGTGCTTCAAAATTCAAGGCTTTTTTCAGCTGAATAACACCTAGAAATAGACAGCATTATTATTGGAGGACCTCATTATTTGCCGGTTGTAAAATCTTACCGATGTCGTGTTTATGATTGGGTCTACCTAAATGAACATTTTGAGTATAAGGAAATTTTCCTCCAAACTACTAAACATTGTATAGACTACCTGAATATTGTGGATGGAGTATGAAGTCGTTTTTATCCACTGTCATGGTCTTGTAAGGCTTATTTAAATTTAATGATCCAAAAATCAATGAAAACGATTCTTTTTCAAACAGGCAATGTGCTAAAATTAATTTAAATTAAATATTTAGGTCTTATTGAGACAAAATTCAAAATAGACGGTCAAATAATCTTATGTAATTCGGTCATTAATTATAATTTTAGTTTTCAATTTAATTAAATAACATTTGACCTGCTGTTACGATTTTCCACGGCGATACAATTGTCCCACCACAACAATAATAACTCCAGGTACTGTTAACGATGCAAAACATTCCCATCTATTTTTTTATTCAAACACAAAATAACGAAAATTTCAAACAACACGAAAAAACACATGTTTCATAGGACCATACCATAAAACTATAGTCTTCAATGCTATTGATCAAAGTGCCATCAGCGATTTGCGCAACCACTAGGTATGAAATGGTGTAAATCACGAATTAGCTTTTTGTGTACAATGCAAACAGATTTTTTTTTTCATCTAAATAAAAATTACCATTCGTACGATATTCCTGTGAAAGTAAATGTGAAAAGGAAAAGATTGTAACTTTGGAAAACGGATTCGAAAAAAAAAAATTTGGTGACGCGCCCAAAATCCAAAAAAAAATATTCTTTCGGAGGTTTTGTGCACGAGAATCCGAATCTTTTGGGATACAACAATCGAAAGAAGCGATAAGATTACTGCCCAAAATGATAAAAAAATAAAATTCATGTATAGTTGGCGCTACATTCCATGTAATATGCGTTTACCTTCCACTTGGTCCGTTGCAACGGAAAACAATTTTGCATAGAATGCAGCGCCAACTATAAGTGAATTTTATTTTTTATCGTTTTAAGGAATAAATCTATGGTTTTCTTAAGGTTTCTCTGTTCCGAATAGCTTCTTTATCATATAAGATAAACTTAATGCTATAATAATATAAAGAAAACTTACGTAATATTCCGTGAGGTATATTAATACGAACAATACGTATAACAATTTCATTTTCATACAACAAAATGGACGTAAAATCTTCACAATTCAACTGCCTTTATTTTACAATAAATCGATTTCGATACGAAAGGTAAGGTATAACAACACGGTTTGTACTGTCAATATTTTTTATTTGATCAAGTGATAAATAAATGTATGCCAATTTTTGAACAAAATAACAAATACTAAATAACCAATAATTAATCGACTTCAGAAACGTCTATTAAACGTGCTTTTGAGGTGTCTCTTGATCCATTACAAATTGTAATTTACAATACTTTCTCTTGACACAATAGATGTGAGAAAGAAAAATTGTGTTTATAACAACAATTAAAATTTTGAAGAATTATAAACTTAAGTATAAGAATTATATTATTATGTATTATGTCAACTCAAATTCTGTAATGTTTGTTTATCATTTTACAAATGTTTTTATTTTGCTTAAAACGGCTTCAAAATGGAATAATAATGATAATCGACTTTTTGCTCATTAAGCGAGATCATTTTAATACGATATAATATTTCTGTTGAATAAAAATCAGCTGGTGGTGGTGATAGATTGCGAATTGACATTTTCATGTTTTTCAGTTCAACATTTTTCGATTTTCAGACCATAGTACGGAAAAGTTTGACTTACTGTTGTAAGACTCTTTTTTCTTTTTTCTACATACGCTGTGCTTTAATCCTCCTCCTCCTCTGCTTATTCTCCATTATTTTTATGCACTATGGACCTTCTTTTGTAGATACGAAGTGGCAGCATACACGCTATTTGCGGTACAATTCCTCTTACGGTCTGTGATCGTCAAGTGTAATCAACTTTGTTATAAAAAAAAATAAAGAGTCTTACAGGAGTAAGACGTACTTTTCCGTAAGGTGGTAGATGCGTATTCTATTAAGCTAGTTCAAAATAATATTTGTTTGATTTTTCAAGCCTTTCAAGCGTCGTTCAAACCTTGGCATCGAAATATAATTTAATAGCAGAAGTACTCGGAAAGGATTTTTCACACTTCATGATGAACCCACTGATTTGTACGACATTTGAAAGAATTCTATTTTCTATAAAACACTATAAAAAAATATGTTTGACGTTAATTTTGCCATAAAAATTATTTTTGAAACACTTTTCATAACTAAAGTCACAAAAAATTTGGATTTTTGTATGGGAGCCATGTCTGTATGCTACCTTAATGGTGTGAAACTTTGTACATGTTATTTTTTTCACAAAAAAATAACATTCGGAGGGTTTGGAGAAATTTCAACCAAAATTAAGAGTACTTCCCATACAAAATATACAAAATATTCGTTTTTGAGCCAAATATTGAAAATTTTGTATGGGAGGTACCCCCAATTTTGATTGAAATCTCTTCAAATTTTCAGAATGTCATTTTTTTGTGTAAAAAATAGTCTGTGTAAAGTTTCACGTCTTTAAAGTAGCATACAAATTCAATTTTTTTGCGGTTTTTTCAAGGAAACTGTATTAAAAATTGATTGTATCTCAAAACTAACCTCGGATTCGGTTTTCTCGTTCCAAAAAACCCCTCAATACATATTTTTGAGTGTTTAAGTCTACATAAAGTATGACTTTTGGACAAAAATCGGACTCTTTTTCATAGGTATCACTCCAGGCATGAAATTTTTTCCATCAACCAAAGTCGCTCAAAATCTAATGATTTCTATTCCTCATGACCCCCAATCATCCCATGAAGTCAGATTTTAAATAACTTTTCTGGGGGGTGAGATAATCGATGGACAAATTTTGCGTACAGAGGACAACGTACGACGTGGAACAGACCCACAACAACCATGCTCAAAACGGCCTGATTCAGATTTTCTGACCTCAGAAACGTCCAGAAAACATGTTTTTGAGGTTTCGTAAATTTTGACCCATTGCAATACTTTACCTTACACACTAGGTGTTTGCGGAAAAGTAAAAACAATTGAAATCGTACATAGTGTTTCAAGCAGCGTGACAATGAGTTGCTGAGGTCTTATTGTAGCTGCGTGAATTTTTCAAAATAAAAATAAATCATAATATTTAAACCGAAAATGAAATGTAATCCATATTTTCCAGAAATAATGTCTGTTTGCACAAAAATAACTATATTTGATTAAAAATCTCTGTAAAACTGATTTAATTCAATAAATATAAAATTATCGAAAATCAAACATAACCGAAAAAGTAAATATCAATTGTGATCACTGATCACTTTGTTGCATTCTTAATTCAAACTCACATCTAATCTCAAGCATTCAAATGCAAAACAAAATAACAATTTGTTTGTCAACATAAATGTATCATATCGCAAAACAAAGCGGATTTATCGCGTCGTTCTATTTATGTGTTTTATCATTCCAACAACAGGATGTTTAAGATCGTCTGACCAGTCTTGTGCGTAAGCATTGTACAACATTACATTGATAAGCGTCATTACAATCGTGTGTACATAAATAAAATTGATTAAAAAAACTATGGTTGCTGTAAGCCAACTAAATTTACTGAAAGAAATTAGTAGTGCGATGACATTTTGAAGACGAAATTCGAGCCGTTCAAGAAAAAAATGATGTTCACACTTCTTTGTGTATTCATGTTGTTTTCGAGCGTGTTGTGTTCAAATCAAGTAACAAATTGTGAGTTTATCGATCGAAATATCTATGACGTTCGTTTATCATGTGTTGATTTCACCGGACCCCTTCAGCCATTGGGATGCTTCAATGCTTGTTTCAAGCAAAAATATTTAAAAGACAAAGTGCAAGTGCTCAAAATCGGTGACTGTCGTGGAAATCGATTGAATCCAATTCTTAATCAATTTCAATATTTGCACACATTCAATATCTTCCAACATGGCATCGATCTGCTACTGTCATCAGATTTAAATTTTCACAATTTACACAATTTCAATGCATCACACAATGAGCTCGTCGTTATTTTTGCAGCAACGTTCGAATACACACCAAAACTGACCAAGATTGACCTGTCGTTCAACAAAATTGTTATGGTTGAAAGTAGGACTTTTTCGAGGCTGGTTGATCTACAAACTTTGGACTTGAGAGCCAATCTCATTGAAACAATCGCTGATAATATGTTTGAATTCAATACAAAATTGGAAGTTTTACGGCTTGGAAGAAACCCAATCAGACGATTTGATGGAAACATATTTAGACCCTTGCTAAAATCAATCAATATCGTTGATGTCACTTGGCAAAATGTGAAAGAGCTTGACACAAGCCATTTGAAAGGCTCGTTAAAAATCGAACTCAAAAAGAATGAAGTGATTTTCGGTACACCAACAAATAGTTCAATATTGCGTTGCCCGAATGGAAGTTTTAAAAACATGAACTACTTCAATATCTCCGGAAATGAACAGCAGAACACATTGAAACTAGTTCAATTGTTGGGATCAACGGTTGAAACCTTGGACTTGACCGGAAATTACATTGCGAAGTCGAACGATAACATCCTTAATCTCGTGCAAATACTCGGTAAATTCAATAATCTTACGTATTTGAGCGTGAGTCGCATGAATTTAAGTAAAATCACTTTCGGTGGAGCGTCGCCGAAGAAAGAATGGAATTTAAAAACTCTCGATTTATCCTCCAATCAATTAAATTCACTGAATTTCGTTGGAAAATTTGAAAATTTGGAAAAATTTGACGCATCACATAATCGTTTCAGTAATATACCAGCAAAACTCTTCGACAGCTTGCCAAATGTGACTGAGTTGAATTGGTCATTCAACAAAATAGCGACTTTCGACAATGAAACATTTGCAAAACTGACGCATTTATGTTTATTGGACTTGAGAAACAATGAAATTCAGTCGATTGATAAGAATTTCTTCGAAAATAACCCAAAATTGAAGGAATTACGTTTAGAAAACAATCGGATTGTTCGTTTTGACTGTAATATCTTTCCGATTCTCCAAAACTCACTGAGTGATGTTCAAAAATCGACCAATTTCGAAAGCGATTGGGAAACACTTGAGGAGCTCGACTTAAGTTGCATGGAGAATCTGCACTTGGAACTGGACCACGAGTTCGGCGTCCTTTTAAGAGGATCGTATAATTTTGTGTTTCGTTTTGCCAAGGAAACATTTCGACATTTGAAGTATTTCAATATTTCCGGTTTGCATTTGGAAAATACATCAAAGTTGCTTGCATTGCTGGGTCCATCGCTTCAAAAACTGGATATTTCTGCAAATTTTGTCGGTGCATTAAATGCACACACCTTTGAAACGTTTGAGAATTTACAAGTACTGAACGTGAGCCAAACAAATTTATCAAACTTTGGCTTTGAGACATTCTATCATCAGCGGAAACTCTCTCAGCTGGATTTGTCATATAATCAACTGAAGAAGGTGAATTTTACATTATTATTCCGGAATTTTAAAGAATTAAAGACATTAAATTTGGAAGGAAACGATTTGGTCGAATTGAATACGGTGACTCATTTGATTTTCCCCAATTTGACGTCGTTGGCCATTTCGAGAAATCGATTTTCGTGCGACTACTTGGCAATATTACTACTTCAATGGCACAATTTACATCTTGTAAACAATCCATCCAACCAGACACACATCGATGGCGTTGATTGTTATCATGATAAAGGTCAAAGTAATGAAAAACTGTCTGAAGTTGATAAAAGTGTAGAAACAAAGACAGAAATCACAACGGAAATTGAACAAACATCAACTGAGCTAATGGATTCCAGCGAAAATAGTACAGAGTATTCGACTGTATCGGAAATACATATGGATCACTCGCAGGAAACAAATATTGAACATAATTATTATCTATTAGAGTTGCGAATTGTTGAATTTTTATTAGTTGTGTCTGTAGTTGTTTCTGTTGGTTTGTGTATTCTTTTGAGGCGCAAACAGAAGACGAGAAAAATGGAATGCAATTCGAAAGGAAGTAAACAAATCGCACGCAGCGGACGATATGACATTGAACTAATTGAACATGATGTTTTTAATGAATAGAAATATTAAGATTTTTGCATAAATATTATTTTATATGGAGGTCTTTTTAATAAAAAATAACTTTGGCTTTTCTTTCTGGAAGATTTTTACTCATTTGACATGTTTCATTCATTTGGAGCTCGTTCAAATTGTTGTTTCAAACGTTTTTTTTTTTTTTTTGCAATTTGTTGAATTCATTCGAAATTTGATAATATTTCTTCGACGATGTGAAAGTGTAAATTAACAAAAAATGAGAGGTAATTAAACTGTGTTTTCTAATGGACATTTCTCAGCTTTCTGGTTGTGCTCGTGGACCATGAGTCATGGTAAAACCCATCGAGAATGAGAATAAATTTATATAGATTGCGAAGAAGTTTGCAAAATGAAAATTCATTGCGACATAGTTTGATAACGAAATTTAATAAAGACGTAGCCAAATACAGCCATAAATAAAAAATGTGTGAAATGATTCTGCTTAAAAACAACGTTGTAGCTTTGAAGCGAAAATTTTGATAAAAACATTTTTTTACAGAGTATCATGATTTGCTGCTGCTCAGCATATAGCTGAGAGCTGAGAAATGCTGAACTCGTGCGGCTAACGCATACGAAACGGATGCACGATACATATTCCCCTTTGAAACAACAATTTGAACGAGCTCCAAATGAATGAAACGTGTCAAATGAGTAAAAATCTTCCAGAAAGAAAAGCCAAAGTTATTTTTCAGAATATATGAAAGACTGAGAGCAAAAACAGCACGTCACATCTCATCTCTTGCTTTCACTTACGTAAGCAAAATAACGAGGGATGCGACGTGATGTTTTTCTCGCAGCTTCTCATATGTCGGTCGCAACACAATTTCAAACTCAACTGGTTACTAAGTTTTGAGTTTTGAATTGAACGTCCAATCAACTGTTTATAACCGTTTAAGCGGGGAGAATGCATGTGTGCGTGCCATCCGTTTCGTATGCGTTAGCCGCACGAGTTCAGCATTTCTCAGCTCTCAGCTATATGCTGAGCAGCAGCAAATCATGATACTCTGTTTTTTTTATGATGTATTGTAACTTCTGTTTTATAAAAAAAACAATGTTAAATAGCTTTGGTAGTAAGTACTGACGACTTGAATGGATGGTGACTTTTCAAAACCAAATAAAAGACAAATTTACACGAAAACGTAGGATTTGAAGCTATTGTAAGCTTGATTGTAACGTACAATCGAAGTTGTTTTCAGAAATCCATAGGAAAAGCTAAATCTAATAATGATGATAATATCTGGCACGAATTTTCATAAAAGAAAAAAATATACTATTTGAAGATTATCGTCAAACGGTATGTGCGATGATAACTAAAACACATTCAAAGCTCTATAATAAATTAAACAATAAAATTGTTCAAATAGTTCTTCGCGTAATGGACTAAATTCGCGTCTGTTTTAAAAATATATATTAACCGAAGTCGTATGGAGTAAATCATCAGTTAACTGTGAAAACCTGTGAATACAAGATGAATCGAAAGTTTCTCTGTCTTTTTCTCTGTGCAATTATAAGTTTGGAGGTCATTTTCTGGATAATGTCGATTAAAGACTTTAATTTAAAAAAAATATTTTTATTTTCGTCTTGTTTCACAGCTCCTAGTTCCATGCGCTAATTGTTCTGGCACTGTTAGTAAGTATTCTTGTAAATTAAATTAAAATCATTTATGGTACAGTGTCATAAGTATATACTGACATCGGACCTCTTTTGAATGTCTTCTTGTTTTAATAAAGAAAAGATGAAAAAAATCGGCAAAGCTGCGGGCAAGGGTGCTATGGAAACTGCCAAGGGAATTGGTAAATCAACTGCCAAATTTGGAGTAAGTACGGTAAAAACGGTTGGATATGGGATCAACACTGCTGTTAATGCTGCTGACACCGGTCTTGCAATAGGACTTTGTCCAATAGCATGTTTGTGCGGTTGCCCAGGAAAAGGTATTGGACTGGTTGAAAAGACAGCTACCGAATTACAAAAAAATGCTGTACATACGGTTACCAATGGAATCAACGCAGGCAAACGTGCTGGTATTGTGGGTAAAAAGGTAGCAACTAGTCCTTATACTTGTGGTAAAAATGCGATGCAAGAGATGGCAGAAATCGAACATCAAGAGGAAATTCTGGAAGCACTAGAGGAAGAAAAACGGAGAAAATTGAAGGAACTACCAGGACCAAGTAATTGATCACATTTTTCAGTGGTTTTTACTCATAATTTAACGTTTCTTTTTTCATTTGTGACAAAATATTGAAAATAAATATTGCAATTGAACATATTTTAATAATTGAATTTTCTTACTATTGAAGATATTTACACAGTAGAAGAGTGCAGAGTAGTACACAAATAATTATATTAGAATATTCGCTAGCAGTGAAATAATCGTATACGATTACATGTATACATGTAAATGTAAATGATTTCAAGTTTTTCTCTATACGTGGCTTTTCTCACAAATACTTGCGATATGATGGTAGAATTTATTGTTTTTATAATATAACATTTTTATATTATTTCAACAACATTCAAGCAATGAGATTATGAATTCATCTTAATCGATTGCACACATTGGCATTTCAAAATAATTTAAAATATTGAGTTCAATACGTTAGAAGAAATACCTCCAACACATTCAAAGATTAATAATACATTAAGGAATAAAATTGTTCAAACAGTATGGAGTAAATCATCAGTTAACTGTGAATACAAAATGAATCGATAGTTTTTCTGTCTTTTTATTTTTCCGCCCACACGTAGTGTGTAAGGGCAAAGTATTGCAATGGGTAAAAATTTATGACACCTCAAAAATATGTTTTCTGGACGTTTCTGAGGTCAGAGAACCCGAATCAGGCCGTTTTGAGCATGGTTGTTGTGGGTCGCTTTCACGTCGTACGTCGTACGTTGTCCTCTGTACGCAAAATTTGTCCATCGATTATAATTTCAACCCCCAGAAAAGTTATTTAAAATCTGACTTTACAGGATGATTGGGGGTCGCGAGGAATAGAAATCATTAGCTTTTGAGCGTCTTTGGTTGATGAAAAAAAAAGAGTCCAATTTTCGTCCAGAAGTCATACTTAATGTAAACTTAAACACTCAAAAATATGTATTGGGGGGTTTTTCGGTACGAGAAAACCGAATCCGACGTTAATTTCGAGATACAATTGAGTTAAAACAGAGTTTCTTCGAAAAAAAAATTAATTTTTGTATGGGAGCCATGCTTTTATGCTACTGTAATGACGTGAAACTTTACACAAAAAAATGACATTATGAAAGTTT
>NW_022198259.1:0-8673 GCF_009176525.2 Contarinia nasturtii | reverse complement strand
CGCTTCAACGGCACATTCTTAAATGATGTTTCGTATATGAATATTATTTAGTTCATTCCATTGGCACCAGTGGGTGTCAGTTACCTCTACTGTCGCTGTGAGCTCTATGCGAGCCCCGCTTGCAGTATTGTGTTGAAGAAATATCATCAACATTATAATCAACAAGACTACCTGGTGTATCTTTTTCCATGGTTTTTTTCCTCCTCTCCAACGATATTTATGTTCCAAGCACTGTAGAAGAAAAAATAGAAAAAAATTATTATTACAAGTGTGAAAAAAAATTGTTACAAGTGTAAAGTAATCAAAAATTCGGGTGATATAAGTATAAATTAAAACATTCTTTTACTTACTTTTTTTCATTTTTTCCTCCGAAATAAAGGTAAATATTTTCGTTTTTATCTATGCTCGAATTGAGCTCGTGCAGATCCTCTTCGTTAATTTTTTGAGAAAAGTAATTCGGGAGAAATAACACTTCATTTTCTAACTCTACGATGATTGTTTTAGGTGATAAATTCCCACCTTTTTTATAAAATTGGTTTTTCGTTGAACGAAAACAATGAATTTTATGAAAGCCGACAGTTAATTTCGGGAAACCAATGTATGGCTTATTCCCCTGTGGCTTTGTTTCTTGAATTTTTCTTAAAACACACATTTTTCAACAGAGAACACTGAACACTGAATTGAATTGACGATTTTGTTGTTTAATGTAAGCATCATTTATATCCTAAATAAAATTTAATGCAAAATTGAAAAGTAACAATATTTTCTCTTATATCCATTCCAATCTAAAATGTAATCAAAATTTCATGATATTGCCTGTATGCTTGCTTGCCTGCTGTATCTTCACAGCGAATAGTTGGTTTACCATTGCACGTTGATTTTTTTTTCTTCGTTGAAAGCTCCGTCAAAAGTGATTTGTTAAAGCAATATTACCTTTTATCTGATTTCTTTGCATTTCTATGCGGTTACTAATGAAACGCAGTAGATATCATACTTTTTCATGTCATACATAAGAAATGTTTCTCTCGTTCGTTTTTCTTCGTTTCTGTGGAGTTTCTCTCATTCGTTCGATAGTGCATGCTGCCGTTGCTGCCGTCATACACTCGTTAGTATTTCTTCGTTTTTTTTACGAATATATGTAAAATGAAAACAAATAAATTTTCAATCTGTCTTTTACTGAAAAATTAATATAACAATTTTTTATTTTGAATATATATGGTGCAGATATTTCACGATTGTTGCGAGCTCTTCTTCTATGTATGGTATATGCACACCATTGCTGCAAAGACACTTAGCTATTAGCGCCATCTAGTTCGTGCGAGAAAAAATCTTCACATTTCACACACGTACTATTGACTTACTTCACTATGCAATACAGTGAGGGCGCCACTGATACGTGTTTTGCAGCAACCCAGTGGGTATATGCAAGTTTTACGCATTTCTGCACTATATAACACATATAAAAACAAAACGAAATATAATCAGACTTTCATTTTTTGCTGAATATATGAATCGTTGCGGCGAAACAGTAGCTCTTATTTTTCTCCAAATAATACTGCAACATGAAGTTTTTTTCACACGGTTTATATGTTGCAGTATTATTTGTAGAAAAATAAGAGCTACTTTTTCGCCGCAACGATTCATATTGCAATAAATATTTCTATAGAATAAAAATATTTGATAGCTTTGAATGTATGCGTGAGCCGAGATACGTGTGTTACACACTTCATTTCCCCTTCGGAACGCTGTGTGTCACACATCTCCAGCGTGACAATGACTTCCAGGGTTTGGTGTTGTGTAACACCATGACTCTGATTGATTACAACTGGCGTCGCATAAGATACACGAAGCTCATTATTTCTGGATAAGCATTTCAAAGCAAATCAGCACTGGTCATGAACGCGTATTGACCAGAGCAAGCCTACTCTAAACTACTCTTTGAATTTAAGTTCAATTAAAATCTTGAATTCAATCATCATTAATCTGCTGAAGTTTCGAAATTATACTTTTTATCAAGATTCATTTCATTAAATTAGTTATTCGTATAGAGCATTGTACACCAGGCGGATTGACCTGAAATAAAAATATTGAAGTTAAAATGTATAATTCACAATTAGATTCAAAACAAAACATTTTAAGTTTCCGCTCATGTTAAAATGTGAAAGACAAAAATGTTTTTTGAATGACATAAATTGATATTTCCAAAATAATCTGTAGATTGTGTTTTTTTACTGTCTCAATGAATATGTGCAAGTAAATTTAATTTTATGATACACGACATTCGCAGTACAAACACAAAAAACTGTTTTTTTGCTCTCGTCTTTGTCAATTTGTATACAATTATAATACATGGAAATTATCATTAACAATTGTGTGAATTTGCACTCACATTTAAAACGAGCATATTGATAACGAGCATTCGGTTTCAACCGAACTACACGATCTGGTTCAGTTCAGAACGATTTTTAGTGTTGCTACGATCAGTTCGTGTGTACAACTGCATCAAAGTGTACGTTGTGTTTTTATAATTTGTAAAATAAGAAAATATCAATATATATACATAATATTAGTTGGTTGATAATTCGGAGAAATTGATGAATACGCAGGCGGTGGTCATCATCATCCACAGTTAAATCGATGACTTCACTTGTTGAACTATTCAGAAGATTTGGTGACTGAATTGTTGAGTTTATCTGTAGAATGATACTCAATAAACACATTTTTAAATAAATACTTACATTTTCAAAAACTGGTGTCAACGGACGTCTTTCCAACAACACCGTTTTTCTCTAGCGGAATCCATTATGATTCACGTAAAAAACTTTTTCACTAACAACACTATACATTTTTTTTTTATATATAAGAATGATCTAACTTTCAATGTGAGATTATGACGCCATATGCTCTGTAGACATTGAATTGGTTTATTTTCACAGTCCATAGAAATCTCATTGAATTTGGTGACCTGTGACTTTCTAAAGATAAGTGGTCGTGGAGTCCAGTGTCTGTTGAAATCAAAATATAAAAAATTGATTAATTGAATCGAGAAAATTTCAAAATACATCGCCTGGATGTAAATAAAATAATAATCAGATGAAAAAACCTCTACTTACAACAACATTTGTTTACGTTGTTAATCTCTTTTCAACAGAGAGATTTTAAACTGTGAATGAAATTCCCTTTTTTTTCTTTTATGTTAAAGAATTTTATTTGAAACAACCTTAGAAACAGCCGAGTTGGTGTTTGAATAAAAACTGTGCCCTTAGTCTAAAATCGTTCAATATTTATACTTAAAAATAACTCACTTCTGGTTCCTCCACTCTTACAATTTGGTCATTTGAGTAGAACCGATATTCCGCGTTTCTATTGTTATGCAAGAAACTGCATAAGCATAACTTGAATGAATTTAGAAAGTGAGAATGCTTAACGCTTGTCTAAATAATTATGAAAGTGCAAGTGCGTTGTAACACAATTTACCTAACGATTTGCTTATTGGCCCATTAACATACAATAAATTGATGCGTAACTATACGCATCGATAAATAGATGCATTTTTATTCATTCATTCATGCGCGACCATACGTATCGATAAATAACGTATGTTCCGCACTCATTCATTCACATATTGAATGATATTGAAAAACCAAAGCTTGAATCCATTTACCTCATGTAAACAATATTTTGAATGCAAGTCTTGGATTCAAACAACATTCGCCTTTAATATTATTATGACAAATAAATTAAATATCATGTTCGCAACTTAAAACAAATCGTTCACAACAAATGATTCAATGAACAAAAAATTCGACCTTATTTATACTCTCTTTAAGCCAATTAACTTATTAGTTGCTCATTGTGGCATTAGTGATTTTTTTCTTACGTCTGCATTATTTTTATCATGTTAACAAACAACTTGGGTAGTCATTTCGTTGCATTTAATTTTTCATTTGACGTTGCAAGAAAATAATCTGATAAAGTAAAAAGTTCGCAAATACGCTCGCTACGGATCGACATATAACGCTGACCAAACGGTCATTCAAATATTAAAGTAGAAGCAATGTCGTCAAAAAAAATCAATAATTGGGACTTGTAACCATTGAGGATAAGAAAATTTTCCATTCAAGCACAGTTTTAACGATATATAATTTTAGTTTCAAGAAAAACAGTTCCTTCAATATTGTAGCTGTGATTTTGTAAATCCCTTCATTTTCATGCTTGTTCTCTTTGTTGAATTGACTCAAAATATGTGCGCAATCTTTAAAAAAAACAGAGATGAAACAGAATATCAAGAAAGTGCATTAACTTGAGCGGTTGCATCTAATATATTGTCTTCCAGTATGAAATGACTGTTTAAATGGGAATCTCTTTTGAGTCCAGTGAGATTTACAACTGTTATTTAAATACCTTTTTTTGTTATTTTAAATAATTTTATTTGGAACAAACTTTCCCTACTTAGCTAGAAACAGCTGAGCAATACTGTATGAATAATACTGACTGAGTAATACTGTGCGAGTAATACTGTCCGAGTAAAACTGTGCCCTTAGTCTAAAACCGTTCCATATTTATACTTAAAAATAACTAACTTCTGGTTCCTCCACTCTTACAATTTTGTCATTTGAGTAGAACCGATATTCCGCATTTCTATTGTTGTGCAAGAAACTGCATAAGCAATACAGCACATTTCTCAACTCCATTCTTATACTTGAATGAGTTTAGAAAGTGAGAATGCTTAACGCTTGTCCAAATAATCACAAAAGTGCAAGTGCGTTGTAACATAAATTACCTAACGATTTGCTTTATTGGCCCATTAACATACAATAAATTGTTGCGTACCTATACGCATCGATAAATAGCTTCATTTTTTATTCATTCATTCATGCGCGATCACACGTATCGGCAGATAACTTATGTTCCGCACTCATTCATTCACATATCGAAAAGCCAAAGCTTGAATCCATTTACTTCATGTAAACAATATTTTGAATGCAAATAAATGATTTCAAATAAGTGAAATTTACTACAATTTTGTTGTCGTCCATTGACCGTTATTTCGCACGTTTTGATTACGTCGAATGTGCATTTCTGCGATTACAATGCAAAGTTTATTATCGCTCCTGGAATAGTCTGTACATTCCGTTGTTTTCATCTGCTGTTCGCACTATATCATACTTGTCATCGTAGTAGTCCAAAACGCTGCATTCTCCTTGATTGAAGATAATTTGGTAACCTGATTCTGTAAGTCGTTTTACTGACATCAAGTTTGCACACATATCCAGGAATTTTGCCCATTTCCAAGTGTTTAAATTAGAAAATCATTTAAGTCGATTTTTTCAACTGTTTGGTTTTTTTTATTTATTTAAATAATTGAAGTGTTTCACAATTTTTCTTAAAAGAATCGCGGGTCCGACTATCGCAGAGACAGTTCTTGTATGAGTGAGGCTGATCTGGCTACTTCTCGTTTTTTGGTATTTATTAGTCAATCGTTTGATTTCTTCCCAATTTGGTGGCATACAATCTCCGTCGCGCCCAAATTCAGACGGAATTTGGTTTGAGTCAGGAGAAGGTTACCCTAATGCAATGCAATTTCCGTCGCGCCCAAATTCAGAAGGAATTTAGTTTGAGTCAGGAAAAGGTTACCCTAATGCACTGTTTTTTGTTTCCGATTCGAAGGACCAATGTTTAAGTTAGAAAATCATTTAAGTCGATTTTTTCAACTGTTTGGTTTTTTTTTAAATTTAAAGTATTGAAGTTTTTCGGTGCCGGGTACCAAACTTCTGATAAAAATATCAAATTCTGGATCACATTGCAATATTTGTCGAGTAACACAAAACAACCAATAATTAAATTTTTCATCAACACAGATTTGTTTCATTTGAGAATACTCATACGATTGATTCGGTGTATACCTGTTAGAGATGGCAATTTGATTAATAAGTTTTAACTTCACTAAATTAGTTGAACAATTGCAATTTATTGGAATTAAATTGATTTTCGGTTTATATTTCTCTGGATCTGCAACAATATTTAAATTGGATACCAAGCAAGACTTATATTGATGATAATAATTTTTCATATTTTTTTAATTACATCTATGTAATGTTGCAGAATGATAAAATGTAAACGTTATTGATCCCATTGTACAACCCATTATGAACATTATAGAAATTGATTCTGATAATAAACAATCGCAATTATTAATATTACCATTGAATTTAATCTTTAGTCAATTATCAACAATCATTCCATTACAACGTATTCATTTTAATATGTTCAAAAATGTTTATATCAGAATGAAATGATTTAAGAAATGAACATCAATAAACACGATAATAAATGTTGCTCAATCCGTATGAAATGATAAAATGAATTGTATTTGAATTTTTTCCTTGCTTAAATACGAAATGACATTAATACAAAACGACACACACACTATATAGTATTTAAGGTTTGACCAAAAACAAACTAAAGAACCAATGGCTATTGAAAATGATTTATATTACTTTGTGGATGCCGGAGCAATGCTATTAAACACACACTTTTTCGCTATAGTTCAATGAACATAGAAACATAGATTATATTTAAAACAGCCATATAGAAAATTTACCAAAAGTTATCTATCAGCTAATAAAAATGGCATATAATTAAGTAACTGTTATGAAATAAACAAAACGATATATTTTTTTTCTTAAATCAAATCTAATTTACTTACGTGCTTCCATCTCGGTGACCACCGAAGTATAAGTACATGGTTCCGATTGCGGTGTTTAGATTGTTGATGTCATCTTCAGTGTCGATAGCTTCCATGAAATATTGAGGAAGGAAAACAATTTCGTTTTCGAGCTCGAGTAGAATACAATTTTTTTGATAACTTGAACCTTTTTTAGCGAATTTATTTTTTACTTACTTACTGTATTGACTCAGTGCACTGAAAAAGGCCTAAGTGAACAATTAAACGATCAGTTGTTTTAATTTAGAAGGTGATAAGACGAATGCACTTAATTCTAATTTCCTTAGGTGCGCATGACCACTCGGATTGCCGCTGCGGTCATGCGTCACCGTACATATTACTACAGGCATAAGGCTTTGCGTCATACTCGCTGGCTGCCATTTAATTGATATAAATGATTTCAAATAAGTGAACAGGAGGTAATCGGAACCCTTTTGAGGATTTTTACTAATATAATAATTTTATATTCTATGGATTTATATATTCTACGGATCGTTTTCGAAGATAATGCTTTCATTTTTGTAAAGCGGGAAGTTTGGAAGAATGAGAGAAACTCACTTAAACGAAGATAACGCTATATGTGTGTAATACTAATTCAAATGTGTTGTATATATTCCCATTGTTTCTATATATTTTCGTAAGCCTGGGTGGCTGATGAGTAGAGTGTTGGCTCGATGCTCATAGTATCGATGGTTCAATTCTCTGTGATCTCTTCGGTTTTTTTATTTGAAATTCAATTCTTACTGTAAGATCGTAACTCACTTCTCGCATACCGATCAGTGATCTAAACCATACTAGCATATCGATGTCATAGTTTCAATAGATTGCTGCGATCTATGGACCACAATGATTCGGTATTAGTTACAAAATGTAACTGGTGAGGACGTAGGTGTTATGGATATTGATTGTGCCGATTTGTTGCGTGAACATTTCGGGTACTCGACGCACAGAAAAAATGTTTTACTTACCAAATGTAAACATCTCTCATTTCTTCGCCGTTTTCAGTAGTTATTTGCACATGAATTGAACTTTTCGCAAATATTTCCAACTATTTTATATTGTTCGAAAAATTGCATTGAATATTAAACAAATTACAGTAAATCAAACTATAACCAATACTATATTGCATTCATTGCTTTTCTATTTGATATCATTAAATACGTCTATTTCGTAAACTATTGACCTGTATATACGCAATGAATGAAGTATACAATAATAATTGCAGTGCAATTGATTAAATCGCTACCAGTTCTACTTTGATCCGAAATTATAGCGTTTTTAATTTGATGATTTTCAAATGTTCTATTACGATGTTTGATATATCGAACCACCAATGCGTTGTATCTGTCGCGATCGTCAATGATCACCTCGTTGATCGGAGTCAGGGTGGTCATATATTCTTGGAATGCGTTGTCATATCTTTCACATGCTTTTTTATAATTCTGCAGGTTGCACCAGATTTGTTTGCTTTTTAATAAATATTCTTCTGATACTTTGATGTAAGTTCGTTGTGTTTCAATCTCTTCGTTCAATTTTTGAATTCTTAGATTACTTTTTTCAATTTCCGACTTGAAAATTTCGCGCTCGTCTTTGATTGCTCTATATTCAGACATCTTGACGTATGAAGAATGTGTTTACACTTGATTATATTTTTATATTATGCAATTGTGAATAATTAATTTTAATGTAACTTTCACTTATCAAAACGGAATTTGTTGAGGCAGCACAACACAAAACTGTTTTGTGCAAACGACTTGTTGCACAAATTCACATTGATTATATTTTGTTTGTAAGGCCTATATATACACGATTTATCCCCACTCATCGTTATACACATGTTTATAAAACATACTGTTTTATGTAGATTTGTATCACCAACACGAGATTTGTATCAATAACAGTATATGAATTCGCTACCAATATATGTACGTAGATTTTACTTTGAT
>NW_022198258.1:0-4920 GCF_009176525.2 Contarinia nasturtii | reverse complement strand
GCGATGATTGATGTGTTGTTGGTGCATTTCCATCAATTGTGAATTCGTTTATTTCAATTCAAACGACGTGCCGCTCGAAGTGAGTGCAATGCAAAAATAAAATAAAATGTAAACATTCAATTAAGCTTGATTCAGTGCAGAAATCATTAAATAAAACGAAGAAAACATCGAAATGAAGTGAAGAGGAAAACACCTTTCTATGATTGGATATTTAAAATAATTATTCATTCATTATCAAAACAAAAATATTCAGGTCAACTTTAGCATTCATCACATTCTAACGAATGTTTCTATAGTTAACACGCAAAGTACTTAAGAACACATTTTGAACATGCGTAAAACTGACATTACGTATTGGCATCGGTTACCACTGTGAATAGGCTTACAATTTTCACGCAAATTTTTAGCGGCAAACAGACAAGCAATGACTTTATTCTGCATTTGCGCTTTCAATTGATACACAGCTGTCTTTTGCAAACCTATATTCAAACTGTTCAATTTACTAAGAAAAACTAAATACTTCAAAATGTAAGTTTAATTTATTAATTCTGATAAATTGGTTGGTTGGAAAAACTCGATTAAATTGCAATTTTGTTTTGTTCTGATTTTTAGGGTTTTATCACAAGAAGAAACAACTTTGCGCTGGGCAAAATTAACTGAACATGCTTTCGAGCCAACCAAAGGATCCGAACAGGCTGCCGGACTTGATTTGCGAAGGTATAAAGAAATATCGAATATTGTTTTTAAGTTTATCACTATTAATCAAAGTGTTCAATGTGATCCTGTAGTGCATACGATGCAGTTGTTCCAGCTCGTGGCAAAGCTTTGGTGAAGACTGACATTCAAATTGAAGTACCAGTTGGAACGTATGGCCGTGTTGCACCGCGTTCAGGTTTGGCATGGAAAAATTTCATCGATGTTGGTGCCGGAGTCATCGACCAAGACTATCGTGGAAATGTTGGTGTCATTTTATTCAACCATTCCGACGTTGATTTCGATGTGAAAAAAGGTGACCGGATCGCTCAATTGATCTGCGAACGTATCGTCTACCCAAATTTGAAGGAAGTCGATAGTTTAACAGAAACAACTCGTGGTGAAGGTGGCTTCGGATCGACTGGAACAAAATGAAATTTTGTTTTCATTTGTCCATGGATTAAATCCTGAAACTTATTCGTACCATGTCGAACATGCCATTACATACATTTTCTAGAAAGAATAAAAAAAATACACAGTGATACTTACAAATAACCTCAAAAACACCATATATTCAAAATACACATCTCAACATTTAGATTTTACATAGCATTTTTATGCATCGAATTTAAACTGAAATGTTGTTTTCTATGAATAAAAAGAATTCCATTTCGTAAGCAAAAAAAAATCATAAGTTTTTCACTCATTAGAATAAACCATAAACATGACACACAGGAATTGTAATTGTTTTGGGTTTTCAAAGATCGTCTTTTTTTATCTCTTTCAGTGCCAATATCAATTTGCTTTGTATCGAAACAATAAACAATATGATGGACTGTCAATGAAGTACGTCATGTGTAATAAGCATAGTTTTTGCTTTTGGATTTGATGGAACTTTTTATGTGCCTGAGGTAAAACAAAAACCATTCAGATACCGGTAATGCAAACATCAGCAATGCAAGTAGCAATGGCTAATGTATAGTAATGTATATATATTTTTATGGATTTATTGCAGCTCAGAGAATTCTCAATTAGAAAATAGTGAATGTAATGCACATCAAAGCATAACCACAAAGAATGAAAAAAAAACAACAACAACAGCTCGAGTTGTATGGAATGATGATCGCGGTGCTGTGTGCAATTTATTTTCACGTGCATTTTTAGTAAAAATTTGTCAAGCAGAACATCTCAACAAGTGAGTTCTTGAAATTGCCTGCCTCAAGAAGATTTCCAGAAGTGTAGTTTTAGCGCTTTTTGGTGAAAGAATGATGTGAGCATTATTTTGATCCGTTGCTTAGTTTTCTCGCGCACACAATATTGTTTCGTTTTTATTGTCGGAACATATATGCATTAGTTTTCTAACCAGAGAAATTGTAATCAACCAATATTGTTTTAGTTTATTATTTGTGAATAACTGTTGATACGCGCGGTGAAATTCTCCCTTTTCATACAAAAAAAAAAAAAAAAAAAACAATCTATATTAGGAAAAAGCGCAAAAGAGAAAGAAACACACAGTTTTCTAAGAAATTCAGTGAAGAGAATCGATTCTATGTTTGACATATTTGACCCGCAAAATCACGATTTCCTATTTTTAAAAACTAAAGGTCAATAGGATAAGACTGGCGATTGAATGCAACAAATCGATACATATTTTTGAATTGATTTTTACAAAATGACAAAACCTAGGACAAAGAACACGCCAATTCTATTTATTCGTAAGCAAAACCAAATTTCGCCAATATTGTGGTCACTGCTTAGCAATAGAGTCGCCACCTGAATCGATAACAAATGATCCATGAATGAAATCTCTTTAAAGGTTAGCAAACTGCTACGCTGTTGGCTTGTTATCGGTTCCGCGGTAGAGTTGTAATTTCTAAACTCAATATTGTTTTTTTTTGCGCATTGTGTCTTTGGTTAGAAAGAAACATGATCAAGAACCATAACACAGAAGTAACAAATA
Organism: Contarinia nasturtii; assembly: GCF_009176525.2. NCBI lineage: Eukaryota > Metazoa > Arthropoda > Insecta > Diptera > Cecidomyiidae > Contarinia > Contarinia nasturtii. The sequence goes on along the minus strand of NW_022198258.1, from coordinate 2,267 downwards.
AATATATATGAAAAAAGATTAATACATGAAAAAAATAAGAGAGAAAAGAAATTGTATCAAAACCGAATGAATAATTATGAAGTGAGCGCACCGAAACCGTCGGGGTTGACCTGTGATAAGTTCAGTGCGCATATATGCGATTTTATTATTATATTACACATCGCTTACTCTTTGCGCATTCATTTTATTTTGATTTATACTAACCACGGATGCAGTTAAGTCTGGTTGCAATCATAGTGCTACCTTCGTTTTGTATATCCATCGTGTATGATATACTAGATTTTTGTTACGATTGTTGCTTTTGTGGTCCATTTTTTGCGTCGAAAATTTTTCATCTAAGCTTTCACCGGGTCTTGTTTGTGTGTGTGTGTGTTTTTGTGTTTAGTTCCGAAATGCTTTTTGAAGAGATAAAATTTGAAAAGTGGAAAGGAGATCATAGCCTCGAAAATAGCAGATGTAGTAAATATTGTTCAGCCAATTATTATTCCAATAGTATAAATAAATCGCGGATGAGCAAAACAAATACGAGCGTGTAACGAAAATACTTTGAATTTCAGATAAACAACCGCATGTCTTTCAATTTTACCGATCATTACTTCCTCTTTTGCTCAATTTTACTGTTCTACTTTTACGATATTTTTGTTGTTGTTTGATTTGCCCGTGAATTTAGTGTAGCAAAAAAAATATATTGTTAAATAAATTTCATAAAAAATCAGTCGAATCAGTACCAAATGATTGTTTTTTTTTTTTTTGTTAAATTCCAAAATCATATTATTTCGTGTTTTGAATTGAAAATAAAGTGGCGCGTGTTGAAAACACATTTTTATGATGTAAACAGGTGCAACTTGATTCGTTCGTTGCTGGATGCGATGAACTTTGTTTTGTGACTGTAAGCTTTATTGCGATTTTTACAAGTGCTAAAGAAACTACGACACAAAAAAGGAATTTGCATCTTGTTCTTGTCAAAGTGGTAACATAAAAATTGTCTAGGCGTGTTTAGTGGAAAGTCTTGAGGCACAATCATTATTCACTTGAAAATGACCGAAAAAAAGAGAGAATTACGCGATACTCAAGAGATTTCGAGAACTTCGAAAAAAGAAGCCTATGAGCGACTAATTCAGTAATATTTTATTTTATCCGTAGCGAATGTTTAATAGCGCATTTTGCAGTGTCCATCAGACGAAAACGCTATATCGTTCGACGTGCTGCCAAGTTGAATCTGTGCGCTAATGATTGAGCCAAATGGCAAATCGACCGTGGCTGTAGATAAGAATTTACGACCACTCTGGGACACAAAACACAATCATTTTTTATTTTACATGCAACAGCTTTCAGCAATATTATTATGTTGGACATCGTTATCATTAGATGTTGGCAGTTTTAGCGTCGCAACTCTCTCAAGTGTTTGGGATGTGGTAAATATAGTTTGATTTGTTTCGCCCGTGTATGTTTTTTTTTATTCGAAACGTACCTATGAAGTCCTATTAATTGCAATCTATTCATTTGGCTTCTTTGTACACATAAGACTGGAGCTGCTTCATGTAGCTTTTTTTTTGCTCTATGTGAAATCACAAACACAATGTCAGTACACTTAGTTCAATTTCGTTTTGCTTTGAATTTCTTTGTAAACCTGACTGTGCGTACATTTTGTTCTCTCTCTCTCTCTTTCTCTCTCTTTCTCTCTCTTTCTCTCTCTCTTTTCTTTTCTCTTCAAACAATATTTATTATTATTACCACACCGCCAATTCATTGTATATTTTAAATTGCATTACTTGATTCATGTGCTCGGCATTGAATTCGAATTGCTATTCGAGTATATAGCAGTTGGAAGTGCATCGTGTTCATACAAGCCGGCAATAGCATGGCACTTCGATTTTTAATAGTTTCCGAGTGTTTCTATGTGTGATTTTGCTTCTTTTTCATCTTCGTTCAATGTTGTAACATTATTCATTTGCCGGTAGATTTTTGTGGTAGCCAATTTGAGTAGCAAAAGGTAAATTGTGTGTATCCGTTTGATGACGATTTAGTTACCAAACACACACGGAATATGTTCGAAAGACAGCGAACAATTCGAAGATTAGAGAAAAGAAACAGATAATAATTGCATGCATTCTGTTTGGGCGCACTCCGCACTCATCATATCATACATGCCATTGAATTGCAATGTACATTGCTATACATACTACCGTTTTCCAATGTGTTACATTATTGTTGGTTGCTCTTACGCTTTCGTCCTTCTCGAGTACACCGCAATTCAGCATACAAAA
>NW_022198257.1:0-16793 GCF_009176525.2 Contarinia nasturtii | reverse complement strand
AACACTATAAGTACCATTTTAAAAAAAATTATGGAGCAACCTACGTAAAACTACTGGATTACACTTTTATGCAAATAACATATACGCCGGATCAAGATTCATGGAGGAATTCAATGATTGTTATGTCCATATTCATGGTCACTCTACGTATAAGTCAATAGATGACTATCATTGTCTGGATAACTATGTGTACAATACAGATGTAAATTTCACTCCTCCGAGGCATTTACTTACATCCGTAAAAATAACCGAACACGAAAGATATCTATTTGAAAAAATGAAAAATCATAATCATTTTAATGTTATTTATATACAAAAAAATGCAATTTGTTTCCTTTAAATCAAATAAAAGTATATTAAAACGTTTTGTTATAAAAATTAAAATTTGTACAAGGTAACCGAAGTGGTCTGACCATGAATTAGTATGCCAAGTGGATGCTGGTTCTATTTTTGGGATCCAATATATCTTTAATTATGAAATGTGGATCTTTTGGATCCCTCCACATAATGAACCAGACTTGACTTGTCTGTACTTCCAATTTGAATTATTTATTAATTTTTTACTTTGTTGTATGCATCGAATCAAATGTTTGATGAAATATTTCCATCTCTTGAAATAATGCTATCATAACAACAATAAAAATGTATGAAAAAAACGAAATAATTTTTCACCATAAACTCCGTAGAAAAAAGCTGAATTCAAAATGATATAAAATGTAAAGCCGCGCAAAGTTATATACATTTGTAGCATATCTTTGAACTGGGCAATCCCCATTGAATCATAAGAGATGATATAAAATACAAAATTTAATGTGACACGGAAATCATAGACACGTAAGACGCTAATGTAGTTAATATTTAAATTCGTTTCGTACGATGACATCATTTGTGTTTTCAAATCATTCTCTTATGATTATTGTCTAGAAAATTTAGGTCCAGTTTTTAATCGTAATTTTTTTTTATTTAAATACGTTTGATATATGTTTGCCAAAAGTTCAAATCACTTTTCAGCAAATATTCAAAAGCAAGTGCAAAGATGAGAATGCTAATAACATTTTGCTATCACTGCATATCATTTTATTTTTGACTCTTGTGCATAGTGAGCATTTTCTTCAATTTAACAATTTCAGATGGTTTTGTTTGTGCTCTATGGTTCTATATGAACGAAGCATTCATAAATGAAAAACATGTTCTTATGCAAGGGCAGATAACACTCTCACAGCTGCGCTACTTAGTGTACGAAATAACTGTTTGTGTATTTATTGTTAAATAGGTGTGTTTGCTGTTTATCAATAAAAAAGCACTATGTTTGAAATCACACACGATGTATTCGAAATGAATGCTCTAGAATTGAAATGACCAAACATTTCGCTGAAAAGTCAATGGTTATATGAAAAACACATTGTCAAAGTGTGGACTATGCGCTATAGCTGCTATATATACTTCAGTTATAAAGTTTTTTCTTACATTGCAAATCTATTCGATTCGATGAGAAAATTTTTGAATTTGGAATGAAAAAGTGTGCAGAAACATGAACAAAGAAAGTCTGTTTATTAACAAAGGGTCTTTATTTGTTTGTCAAGAATTTGGAAATTGAAACAAATAAAAGATTGAAAACATGTTTTTCATTTCACAAATTGAAAAAGTCATTAAATTGGGGTTTAAAAATGTTTCTTTTTAAGTCTTTGATATGCTCACTAGTTAACTTTTTCATTTCTTTTGTCAGATTATCTATTATTCTCTTATTTCCATGGAATTCAAAAATAATCTCTACGCAATTCTATAAACAAAGCAAAAAACCACAAATGAATCAGAAAATGTTCAACACGATTTAAATGTAAAAGTGAATCGTTATCTTGGGTTTTTCTCTCTCTTCTCAATTGCGTTAAATTTCGAACGATTCAAGATTATACAGCGACTCTTATATTTCCAGTAATTATTCCCAAAAAATACTGTGTGTGTCAGATATCAACTCTATAATTTCGAATGCATCAACTGTGCTTTTTTTGTATTAACACAAATGTAATTTGAAAATAGGCCATTTTAACAACGTTTTTCCCTTGTGTATGCTCCATTGTAATTGGTATGACCATAATAGTTCAACCAAATGAATTATCACTTTAAAAAGTACCATCAAAAACTGCAAAAACATGCATGTGTTATGAGAAAAGAAGATGAAAGAGAGAAGTATTGAACATTGTCCACCCCGTTGTGACTTAAGTTTCTATTCTAGGGGGTAGACACGTGGAATAGGATTAGACGTTTAGTGTAAAAATTCGAGAAATTAAAGTGGAATAGTGAATTCAGTAGCTGGATTCACATGGATTCACTAATCCTGTGTATGGAATAGCGAAAATGGGTTAATTCAAAGTTTTTGTAATCGATAGTACAGAATTTGATAAAAGCATTTAACTTGTTTTGAGATAGTAACTTGTTCTTTTTTGAAATATTTTTTAGTTCAAAAGTCGATTACAAATTTACAAAACAATAGATACACTTTCTCAAAATTTTATTGATGAAAAAAATAATTTTAATTATCAATAACAAAATGTCATACTCGAGTATCGATAAATAAGTTTTCAACAAAGTGAATAGCGGCGAAATGTGAGATCACATTTGACAATGAAATGACGGATTGGTGGAATAGTAGGATTAGTGTTTTTATATTGGAATCATGGTTTAATCGTTTGTGTCTCCCCCCTAGTTTCTATTGATGGCAACCCAATTAGTTGTGTTGTTGCGAGTTCCTTAGCGCAGAAAAAAAGCGCTTTAAGCATGCAAAACGAGTATGTGTTTGTGTGCACTTAGCCATCAAAAAGGTACAGTACGTTTCTTTATCCATAAGTTTTCAAAATTTTCATAAAACTCACGAGTTTTACAAATTCATTTTATATACTTCTTATTTGGTCTCTAAGCTACGCCGACAATAATTAATATTGCCATCAGGTGACTGTAGCGGCCAGTCCATCTCTCGAATGCCATTTTCCTCTTTCCAAGCGGTGCAGAGACGACTTTTGTGTTTTGGATCATTATCTTCTAATAGAAGTCAATTCGAAAAGTCGTTGCCACAGAACAAAGGATGGAAGCAAACGAATTTCTTTGTTCCAACGCGAGCACCACTAACAATTTTTCTCCGAACCAATAATACACGAGTTTGTATCGTTCACAGACAGTTGACAAGATGTGATGTTATGTCAACTGCTTAGTAAATTAGTACCTAGACTAGGCATGGGTAATGCTATTCACCAGCCAAAAGAATGACTCGTCAGTGTATATAACTTCGCTCCAATCTCTTGTTGAATTTTGCTTTGCCCGGTCAATGCGTTTTTCTTCTAGTTTTCTGTCAAAAGTGATTTCTTCATTGTACTGCGATAACGAACATCGGCCACATCTAATCTTCTTTTGAGAGTGGAGCGCGAGACGTCTATTTTAAGACGACGTAGTCGTTCAACGCCTTGGTTCAATGACATACCTGGAGTTTCATCAAACAACTTAACCATCCGTTTATCTTGCTTTGGCGAGGAGGCTCGGTTTGACTTAACATTGGGCTGATCGTTCACATTTTTTTCACGCTTATATTGCTGGATCCACTTCTGAACGAACCCTAACGACTTTTTAATGTATTTTGCGATCTTGTTTGGTGACCATTTTGGTCCTTTTGGATGCAAATGCAGAAAAACTACTTCGAACCGTATATGAAAATATTCCGAATTCATATTTGCGTTGTACAACAAACACTGTACTGACTTGACAGCTGTCAATGTTAATTGTCGGCGTAGCTTAGAGTCTCATCTAGCGACACCATAAAGATCTTTTTGAATATTTTAAAATTTGGGTGCGATTTGGATACTTATGGAAAAAGAAACGTACTGTATATAATTAAGTTCACTATGGATGAGATGAGATAATTCTGTGGCAATGGTCCTTTGTGCAGATTGAATAAAAAAAACGCTCGTAAGAAAAATGAGAAGAAGTAGACGCAAAGAGACAGACTCTAAAGTGTTTGGACGGAGCGCATTAAGCATCACAGATTAAATTGATGCTAAACAAGCAGAAAATGACATAATGAAAAATTGACTCAAATGGCATGGGAAAACGCAAACTCTATACTGAATATACACATTTTGTAATGCACGTGCAATATTCGGCATGTGCACACGCTTCTTTCTGCTTACTCTACTTCATCTCAATTCCCGTTCCCTTTATTTCGCTGAGTAAATAGGATACACAAAATGATATGAAACATTTTCATAAATAGTCATTCGCATGGTGCGCAATGTAAAATGATCGTGGTGAGAGAGCAAACTGTGTGGAAAAAAGATGAAAACAAATTTTCGTGTGCAATGTAATCGACGACGCGTTTGTTTAATGAACTCACCAAATGGAATAACGAAGATTTTCTCACAGTCTCTCTCTCTCTCTCTCTCTCTCTCTCTCTCTATCGCGGTTAGCATTTTTTTCATACGAAGTTTGAGCAAAATTTGCGAGCAAATTTTGAACAAAGTTTTGTGAAAAGTTCAACGGTGCTATTCACACATTAAAGTCACGAGTCAAGTTCGCTCACATTTGTTAATGTATTCTCTGTAAAAATAATGACAAACTGAAAATTCGGCTTAGTTACAAGTTTTGTTTAATGCCATGTGTTTACATACACATTCAAACTCATATGCCATGAGATTGCCACAATCGATGCATATACAAAACAATTTTAAACAAGAAAATATGAAATTTTTTGGAGAGTATTGTTAAATAATTTATAATTTCAATAGATGTAGACGAAATATGCTCAACGCCGTATTCATCATGATTCATTAGGATTTTATATTTGAAATGTTTATTTTACCGACTGTAAATAGAAAATGAGAACACAACAAGGAGAGAGTGATTTTTTCTATCTGTGAGTGATATGAAGATAAAAGGAAGAAAATCAGTAGTAACAGCAGTCGCCGTTGCTATCATCGATGTGCTATCACCCACTACAGCAAAAATATTTTGAATGGTAATAAACACGTTTCTAAATACTAGAAGCTTCTAAGTCGTTTTCGTTTGATTTTGTGTACATTTTCATGTGAAATAAAATAAACGACTTGGTGATGGCTTCGCAGATCATTTCTCATTCCTCTCTATTTTTCCCATTTTCGATTCAATTTTAATATCACGAATAGGTCCAAGTGGCACCCGACAAAACTACGTTTCGAATTTCATTAAAATATGCGACCAATGGTTTTAGTTTTCAATATTTAATGAACATTGTACTAAACACAAATGAAACGAAGAAATGAAATTGGTAGCATGCGAAACCGCAATTTCCTTCATATTGTTTTCCGTTATGTGGTTGTTGCCGCTCTTTTTTTATCTCCAAAATTTTGAACGGGCTGTGTATGGCATTGTTTGCCAATGTAGATGGGCCAAAGGAAGTGAGACATCGTTCACCTCCACAACATTATTGAAACTTAATTATAAAAAAATACACATCTCACTAGTTCGCACATATCGTACATTAGTTCGGTCGAATAAACGTGGCAATGGCAACACAGTGGATCATCATAATGGCAGTGAAACATCAGTAACAAACCAACAAACCATATGCAACAGTTATTTATATATTCGAAACAATGTTGAATTATTTACATTCATTATTGAAATGGAAAAGAAAGAGAGAAAAGCGAACGCGCGCACACAAACAACACACAAAAAACACATCTCCATAGTAATAATCGTAGCTTTTGTCCTGCTTTGTAATGCATCGCTGAGCATAAGTATACAAGCAAACGAGATGAGAAGAAGTAGGTAGAGAGGGTGACGAGATGAATAAAGGCGAGAATGGATGGACACAAAAAAGCAACCGAAAAAAATATGAAGAAAAAAGTCACAATAAAGTTTGAAAATGTGCATGAATCACTCACTCACGCACAAAAGTGAAACAAATGCCAGAAGGAAAAAAATTGATCACAATTCCATTGGCAAACAAAAATGAGCAAAAATTTATTCTCGTTCGTATGATAAAGCTGTGTGATGTGTTTTTGTTTTTCGTTCTCCAAGAACGACTTTTACGAATTGTCCAAAAGTGAATGCTGATAGAGAAAATGTCACGTAATTCGAAGTGGTGTGACGTTCGAAGCAAGAAGACAAAGTATCAATGCCTGATAACATACCGAAACAAAATATAAATATACAGCAAACATATCAAAAGCAAACGAGAAGAAACACTTCTTGAAAAAAGGCAATTAAACTTTGTCGCTTGGAATTTTCATAGAGTCAAGTCATTATCGGGTGATTTGTGAGAGAGAGAGAGAGAGAGAGAGAGAGAAAATGGAAGAGAAAGAAAGTAATAGCGTGATATAATGTTGAAATTGAGCGAAAAAGACATTGACACCATTGTTCACACGATGAAGATGGAACTTTTGTGCTGAATGATTTGATGACTCAATATATAGTAGCTAGTTGATATGAAGACAAAACGAAGGTGTAAAAACACAATAAAATGCAGTGATTTTCGTTCACGTACTTGTCATTAGTCAGCATATCATCGTACATTTGAATCTCATCACATTTATAACGTAAAAAGTATTTATTGCCACTTCTGCTCGGATGTCAGTAGTAGTTGCAATATGTAGAGAGCTGATGATGAACCATAAAAAAGTGCAGCGTACATTTGAGTGTTAGCATTCATGTGATGATCCTCATTATCATCAGCACTCTCATTTCACCATTTCCATTCCATGAACCGCACTTTTTTCTTTCTTTTTGTGACACACATCACCAAATGTTTTGCGATAGATTAAAGCTCTTTCAACTCCGATGGGAAATGTGGAATATGTTCATTTTGTTTGTTATTCAGTTTTGCTCATTTTCATTCGTACACATAATATTTTGATGAATGTTAATTGTCGGTATGCATTTTGCTGTTCATCAATTACCAACTCAGCACATCAAACACACACACACCAACATATATATATATTACACAATGTTTACATTTGAAATAAACAGATTTTATTTTTAATTCGGCATCAAGCATTGTCTAGATAAATCAATCGTAAACTTGATTATGTTTTTTTGTTTGGACACTTTCGATCCGTAAACAAATCAAATTGGAGCTTCAAATCGCGTCATTTTTTATTTCTTTTCGCAATATTTGTTGTTTTTCTCTTCTTCTTGTATCTTGTGGCGTATTTTCAATGTTCACAGGAAAATGGCATTTCAAAATAGTGTGGAAAATGTTTAATCAAAATATAATAAAAATAATCAAGAAATCAATGTCAATATCAATTAGATTGTTTATTATTTTAATAAACACATCTCGATTTATTCAGTGTGAAATTTTGCTGTTTCTTTCAATTCAAAATCTTTCTGTTTTGTTGGAAAATATTTATGCTACGGTAATCTCTCGGTCATTTGCTGACGTATCTGTGCAAATACGACATCTTTACCTTGTACCTGTGTCTTCATTTACGGCCACCGCGATGATGTGTCAAAATCTGCAGTGTCATTTCCTCAGAAGTCATTTATCTCATTTTCAAACGGAAAGAAATGAGACATGATATTTTCATCGCCTCTTTTGAAAATAATTGTGAAGAAAAAGCGAGCAAATAGCCACGTTTAATGTATTGCCACGAGCAAATAGCCATGTATTGTGCATTATGACAAATATTTAAAAGACATTCATCAAATTCATTACAAATATGCTTTTATCAGGCACTAAAGAGCAGAATGAATTGTTGACAATATTTTATATGATTGTTGGTGGTGATGCTGACAGTTTTTTTTATCACCACATGACATTAAATGAAGCCTTAAAAACATCAATGACATTTTCTTCAATTTGTTAGAAAAAATAATATTTGAATCGATTACAGCACACAAGAGATAAACCCCACAAATTATTTTAGGATTCCTATTAAAAAATGAATTTGTTAGGTTTCCTTATAAAATCGCAATATTTTAACAGGAATCCTAATAAATTGGCGCGCTTAAACGTCAAAGCCAACCTCACTGTGTTGAAACAAAACATATTTTATTATTTAAAGGTTTCCTAATAAAATGTTGCCATATTATAAGGAAACCTTACAAATTAATATTTTAATAGGAATCCTAAAATGATTTGTCAGGTTTATTTTTTGTGTGAGATTTTTATGAATAAAAGTGATGAACGATATTTTAATGAGCAAACATTTTAAAATAGAAAAACGCATTTGCTTTTATGTCATATGATATACCATAAAAACTATATTGAAAAAACAAAACGATTTTAATGAGACCCATTTCGGTGTAGGTTTAAATTCAAGAGAATGCAAAACAAAATCTTCCAAAAATCAGTTTGAAAGAATGTATGTGTTATTTACGCCAGATACGGACTATGCGTCAAAAATTCTGATGATGGTATCACGTTTAATGACATTGTGAAGATTCACATAAAATTAAGCTCGAATTGCAACCGTAAGCTATTCTTATCTGTTGTTCTAAGATTCGAAATGACGATAAAAGTATAAATTGTTTGTCGCGCATCTATATTTGCAATAGAGACAATTAAATCATTAATTTAAAGATTTTTCAAATTGGCCAATCGATTGCCCAACTCAAAATAAATTAAAAAGCGCAAACTTAAAATGAATGGTGATGGTCAAATAAACATCTATACGACAACTGATTTGTATTCGAAGCATAAGCAACCATTTGAGCGTGTTTTCAATCAAATTAGAAGTACAACATAAGATGTGAATCTGATACGTGCCGTTTACGAAATTGTTTGGCATTTTATTTTTCGTCGCATTCGAATAAGAGTAGGCGGTGAGAGTGGAGGAGGGGTAGATAGATGGGAAGAATGAAGATTGTAAAATGTTCCAAGAAAAAAAAGATGCGGTTATGTTTACATAAATATCTGTGATTGGGGCGATGCTCCATTGTGAAATCTTTTTGTCAATTCAGGCGATGGGATAGGTGAAGAAAAAAACCTCGAATCGGTCCAAAATGATAATTGAGCAATAGTCTCTCCCTCTGTGTTATCACAGGCAACTTCTATCGATATAAATCGATGTGCCTAAATCCTCACATAAATTCCGACAAAAAAGAGACCACAAAAAATTGACGATTGTTTAAAGCAGTAAAAAAAAACATGTTTTGCCATAAAAAGATTTGCCATTAAATTAAATTCGATGGGTGCGCCAAGAAAAATATGTTTGTTCACACAATTTGGTGATAATAATGATGTTGACATAAAATGCGTCGAATTAAACGTTACACCTTACGATACTGACTGAATAAGAAAAAAAGAAGAGCAGTGAGCGATTTAGAACGTTGATCATACACCAAATGGGTAATTTAATGTCGATTATCTGAACATTTCGAACTGATGTCTTTTATTTTTGCGCACATAAAATGCGGCATCATCTTGTTTTTCTTGTTTCGACACTGAGTGCTATTTATTAAAAATTTAAATCAAAATGTCAAATGGTGTGCGTCAAACGCAAGCACAATGAACGTCGACGACAACGACACCATCGATGAGGAGGGTGAACAAGTGCGATGCTTACACACATCGATTTGTTATCGAATCGCAAGCTATAAATGGAATGTAAAATTTTATGTTTATTTGTAGTTCGCTCCATTTGTCGACTCTTGGCCGATGCGAGTATTTTTTTTTTTTTTTTGATTATTCGTTTGCTCGATGGTGGCATAAGCTTTGATTTATGACCATCGCATCGAATCGAATATGTGAAACAAACGTGAAAAAAACACATGATGAGCTTTTTTTCGCTCACTCTTTGCAACATCATTTCTCCACCTCTTTTTTGCCATATCTCGTTCTGTCTCTCATGCGAACACTAATGTTTGGCGTATTATTTTTCAAATTGAATAATACATTTGATGGTGATTTTTTACAATTGTTTTTTTTTCGTTCGTTTTGTCTCTCATTTTGCTGCAGTAAAGTTTGTTCGGGCGATTTACTTTCAATTTTATACAGACTTACGGGCATCAAACAACATGCGAAACTGCATAAAAAAAAACAATGCAAAAACCAAACAAATTTCATTCATATGGAAATGGAAACAATATCTCACACATTTTTTTTTTTTTTTTGTGATATTAGAAAAACATACATAAAACGACATAAATCGGGATGTGCGTTTCCAATTTCGAATGGAACGCTCTTTTGACGCTCCTTTTTTTCTCATCGCTTCTATCTGCTCCTCACTATTTCCATTTCTCTGATGCTCTCAACCTCTTCCTCTCTTTATTTCTTCCTCCTCTCCCTCTTTTTGATCTTTTTCTCCTTCTTTATTTTCGTCACCACTCACAGTGTTTGAATATATTTCTATTTTCACACGAATCGCATTGGAAAATCAACATCGAGACTGCTAAAATACACTTTTTATGTGAACTTATTTACATTTATTTCATGTGTAAGTGGTGTTGTTTTTTCTTTATCCATTCGCCCATCGTTATATTTTTTCCGTCTTTCATTTGTTCAAAAGTTATATATTTATTTGAAAAAAAAATCCCATTCGTGCTTGGTGTTATCATAAGCCTACGATATGATTTAGTTTTTTTCGTCTCATTCTCAATGGTGGTATAGAGGTTCTAATTCAGCAGATACATCTGTGTTTGTCATTGAAGACTAAGCGGCTTTAACATCAATTGCCAATGAATTTTTTTCTCTTCAAGCTTTTTTCGCATTTATGTGTTGCTGTTGTTGCTGTGGTTACCAGAGTGATTTTCAGAGATAAAAATAGTCTAACAGCAGTAAGACGAACTTTTCCACACTGTGGTCCATAAATAGAAAAGTTTGTATGGATGGTAGCCTTTGTTTTTTTCTTAATCCAATCAATTTCTAATCAACAAAATGCAGTAAATGTTGGATTACGTTTTTGTGGAGTAAGATAGACGATGAATAAATTTGCGTACCGCAAACAACGTTCGGAGCCACAACAACCATGCTAAAAACGCCCTGCTTCCGTTTCCCTGACTTTGGAAACGTCTGGAAAACATGTTTTTGATGTGTTTTAAAATTTTTACCCATTGCAATACTTTTCTCTCACAGTGTAAGGCTTACACACTAGTTGTGTGCGAAGAAGTAAGAGTGTAACAGGAGAGAACAACGGTATGAATTAATTAGAAATTGATGAAAATTTTCGTGAAATGTAAAACAAAGCACGTGGTAATGTGGCTTTAATTCCAAACGGCAATCGAAGCATTTTGGTTTATCCACTGCCAATAATGAAAACTTTATTGAAAGTGCACGCAAGAGGCAAAGTAATACGAACGGAAGGAATACAAAATGATACATATTAAGCTATCTGTTTAGTATGGTTTTACAATTGTGTATTCTATGTTCTATCAATACGAAAACAATGGAGTCTATACTTTGTTTGATATGCAATGAAATCAATGGCAAACGCACACACGCATATACACATAATGACAGAACATTTATTCCATAAATTTATTCAATGCCAATGCAGAATTAATGCAAACAAAAATCGTTGAATCGTTGATTTAATGTGACACAAAATTGCAAGCGTTCAGCACACACGTCGGCAACATTTTTGTGAATCGTATATCAGCAACAATGAGAGGAAAAATAGGAATAATATTTGAAGTGAATGAGTCTGCGAAAGAGAGAAACGAGCGATCAGAAGAGCCAGTCAGAGTCAATGGTAACCCCAGATGAAGAGAAAGAGCACACGTAGAGTACGCACCGTATTTTAGTAAAATGAAAAAGCAAAGACAAACAACCCAACCACCAAATCGCACAAGCATATATTTAATGTTAAAAGATGAAGCATCGAAGCAGAAATTTTCTCCGACATATTTGGTTTTTTTTTTTCGTTTATTATTCGTTGTATTTGCATACCAGGCGAACGTAAGTAGTACCAAGAACGGCGGCAATCAACAATAAATTGCAAAATGCACACAAATTACGCGTCAAAAAACGTTGTAATGCGACCGTTTGACACAAAATCCATCTTGACAGCCGATCAATTACCGATGTATAAACACACCATTCATCGTCGACAAGCTCCACAATTTTTTGTGTGTGTTTTGTTTTATATTGTCGCGCGCCAAAACATTTGCGCGTTGTGTTTACTTTTCAATAGGTTGTACAATGTAAATAAATCATAGCGTATGAATGTTGAATGTTCCAAATAGAATGTACAATTGCCGCCCCATCCACAAATAAAAAAATGAACGTAACGAGCAATGATACCTCTTAACTGGACTTTGGCGTTGAACGTGGTAAAGGACGATGGAAGAGCCGAAGATGGGCAAAAGCCGTGAGTGCCTATAAATTGATGAATCGATTGGCATCGGATGCACTTTACATCATTGACACTTGTGTCAGACATTTGGTGTCCAGGCGAAAGTCGAAAACTCAATGTATAAATCATTTGGATGTCACCCAAATGAACGATATTCCACTTTAAAATTGAATGCGATTACAGCTACTTTTTTTTCCTTCTCCTTTCGTTGCAAACCGAATGAAAGTGATGAAAATCGAATGGGTCGTCGGCAAAAGTTCATCGACCATTCAAAATGGAAATTTATTCACCGACTGTCATAACAAATTATCTGGTTAAAAGTGTTTTGAACATTATGCTTTGTTCTCACGTCTTTCTTCCGTCTCGTTTTGTTTCGATTGCATTTTTGCACACGAGCTCGAGTTTTTACGAGATTATAAGTGAGGATGAGTATGTGTTATCATTTATTCCGTCTCGACGCTGCCGATAATCCAAAACGATACATCCACATAACTGATGGAATTAACAGCAATCTTCCATGGGCACATTTTTTAAAAATTTCAACACTCGAATATTCTTTAAAAATAGTATTTCTTACACGTGCATTTTTTTTGTTATGTCTTATTTGCTATTTTTTTTCTCCCGTTTTTGTTCACATATTACTTTGGGTGAGCGCGCTCGAATGAAATACATTTAAAAAAACCAAAATAAAAACAAATAAGTCCAGTGTCTACATTATCTTATCTATTTACAGTCGTTGTTAGTGCAATTTTTTTGCTACTCCCCTTTGTTTATATACGTTGTCGCTCAGTTTTTTTCTGCTTAATTTGAGCATTTTTTTTTCTCTTCAGCAAACAAATACGAAATACATTTCATTCGCATCTGAGCACGGTGATTTTGGTCGGGCGACCGTTATTTTCGGTTTTAATGAAAACCAAACGACGCAGATAAAGCATCACAGATATTCAGGCCGCTCAAAATCCCAAACACAGAAAGAACGAACGAAGCGAAGAAGAGATAGAAAGAGAGGAACCACAAGCGAACAACCGTTGGGGAGAACCAAAGAGAGAATGCAAGATAGAAATGCTGTTAGAAACAAATCGCCTCAAAATATTTTGCCAACAACATTATTATACCGTCTGCTGGTAGTCAAAGTGAAATTTATTTTTCCGCTTCTTGGGCTGTGTGTATTGTTGCGCTCAAACATTTCCATGGATGTGAAGAGAGATCGCTGCGAGGTTATTGAAATAATTCTTTCTCAATAGTAGCATGTGCAATGCGTACACATGTTCGTTATTATTATTAGGCTTTTTTTTTGCTTTTCATTTTCAATGACATTTTGTTAAACGAAACGGAAAGATTCTCTTTCTCTCTTTATCACATACAAACACGCATAGAATAAGGAACTGGCGATTCTACGAAAATGGTCGCTTCGTACATTAATAATATTTTCATGCAGCTCTACAGTGTATTGTGATCCATTTTATTTATCCACACTCTTTCGTTTTGCCATTATGTGCATCAGAAGGATTCGGTGGTAGAGAATAGCTATTGAACATGATATGGCGCTTTCACATTCTGCATACCGTCATTTTACGAAACAATGCAAATTCATAATTTCAATATTTTTTATGCTTACTAGACATTATTCTGCGCGTATTGATTTCGAATGCGATGGATCTAATGAGAAAAAAATTAACCCATTTCATCATAACAATAACCAGCCTCAAAGCATAGGAATAGAAGTCTTTATTCGGGTGCCATCTACTGTGCGTATGAAATAAAGTTAAATTTGGTTTGTATATGCACTAATTTTGGACTCATTTAGCTAAAACACATACATAATGGAGAAACAGTTGACTATACACCAACTGGAGGCAATGTTAGTCCCTGAAATTTCTATACAACGTTCATTATTCGTTGCAGTAAAGTATAGACTCACTTTGGTGGTAGTAGATATGAAAAGTTTTTAATTCAATTAACCAGAGCTTTTCATCACACGATTTGATTTCATTTTTCTAATCCACAGTTCTATGAAAATTATAATATTGTTGGAAACTAATTCCATTTTCAAAATCGCCATTATTCGGATTAATTTAATTATCGTAATTAATTTCGTTTCTACAAATGCAAATTCACATTGATGTATTATGTCATGCAACATATCGATCATATTCGATTAACAAATTAAATCTAAGCCTTTGAATTCGTGCTACCACGATATATTTATAACAATACGAGAAAGAACTTTGAACGAGGAAGACTGTTATTGTATCAATTTCATAAAAATTCTTTAATAAATCATCTTGTTGTAAAATGATTCGAAAAATCATGAAGTGTAAATTAGCCAATCGGTCGCAATTCAAAAGTAAAATGACTCAATATCTAAATTCATTTCGAGAAATGGTTCAGTTTAGTCCTAGGTTAAAGGAATTTTTCAAGATCTATTGTAACAAAAGCACTATTCATGGTTTTAAATATTTTACCAAAGAAGGACTTCACTGGAGCGAAAGGTGTGTGCTTGTATTTTGTATGAAATTGTTTAGTTTATATTTCAAAACTATAAATAATTCGTCATAGATTGTTGTGGCTTATTTCGATCGTTTTATCACTTGGGTTGTTCAGTGTAATGGCCAACAACTTTTGGATAAAATGACATGAACATCCGGTGACTATGAGCTTTGCCGAGAACCCAATACCAATTTCGTCCATCCCATTTCGTCGGTCACCATCTGTAACCAAAATAAAGCTACATTACGCAAATACCACTGGTACAAGGATTTGGGTGACGAAAAACCAACTATTGCAAAGTAAAATATGCATAACCTAAACTAGTAACATTAACTTTTTCACATTAATCGATTATCAACATTTTTTTTTTTATTACAAAACAAATATATGTGGGTGATAAAAATGCGTTACGTTCAGTGTTACGTACGAAATAGTAACTATAGATAAATTGAGTCCATGGGAATAGAAGTGGTAATACAGAAACGAACTTTGAAATATGCATGCTGAAAAAGTGAAACCTCAAAAAGTTTCTATATTCCCCCATTTATTCTCGCCGAATCAATTCTTCCATAAAATGTTTCAATTCTAAAAAGTATTTATTTTTATTATCACTCATGGTCAGATTAGCGCGGTTTAATTCTCTACTACATCTATGCCCAGCACTCTACATTATGTTTATCAAACATATTTTAACAGATGGCGTGAGTATTGATGTCGGAGATTTTAATTAAAAAAAGAGAGAAAATAATTCCATCAATTTTTAGACACCACTGTATGAAGCAACAAATATGACAATTTGCGATACAATTATGGATACAGCACCACAATTTAATGAGACATTTTATAGTTGCAAATGGCAAGGTCAGATGATTGATTGTGCCCGTTTTCACTGAGCATGGTTTTTGCTTCACTTTCAATGCCCTCAATTCACACGAGATATTCACAGACGAGTACAGAAATTACACAATAATGTTTTTCTAGAATTAATTCCATTTAAACATTATTCATTCAGAATGGCTCCCGAAATGAAGATTGTTAAAAATAATCCCAACATTCTTGGCTGGAATTTGGAAGATGGCTACAAAAACAAATTAATTGGAGATGAATATCCGTTGCGTGTTCTTCATACGGGTAGTCAGAACGCTCTTCATATTTCTCTCTTGTGTTCCATCCGAAACCCTATGCATCATTGCAATGGTTTCTTAACTGGATTCAGAGTGATACTGCGAACACCAGGCGAAGAAATAGAAATGTCACGAAATTACATCGAAGTGCCTCTTTCTGAAACAACACATATTGCAATCAAACCAAAGGTGACAACCACCTCAGATGATTTACGGAATTACGAACCAAACCAATGGAAATGCTTCTATGAATCCGAGCGTCAGTTGCGAATCTTCAAAGTTTATTCGGAGAGTAAATGTGAAGCCGAGTGTTTGGCAAATGTGACATACATGAAGTGCGGATGCGTGAAATTTTCGATGCCAAGTAAGATTTATCGAACCAACCCCCAAATAATGGGACTGAAAATAGTTAAGAGATTTAATATTTAAATGTACCTTAGACCAGCCCATAAAAGCATGTCTCTATCACAATATTCAATTGCAAGAACTAAATGAATCAATGAATTCTTTCCAGGAGATGCAAGTACAAAAGTTTGCACTGGAATAGATTATATATGTTACAACAATGTTCAGTTAAACTTATTTTCGGATGAGAGTAATCGGGTAGGAATATCAAAACGTATTTTGTACTGAAATGTCACTTTTGCAAAAAGATTTTTACATCCTACCGCCATCTACTTTCGTATCGATTACTATTCTAATATCAAAACGAAATGAATCCACAAATATGTTTCTAGTGGTTAATTTAATGAATATTATGATTGCCAATGTTTTAAAAAAAATGTTTTATTCATAAAAAAATATTAATCGGCAATAAAAAACGTGAATGCATCGTTTTAACAAGTCGAAATATCAAAAGCATTCACTCAATAAAGTTGTGTATTGTGAGAGCCAACTTCAGACAGATTGTATATATGTG
>NW_022198256.1:0-3203 GCF_009176525.2 Contarinia nasturtii | reverse complement strand
AGTATTGCGTCACAGTGAGAACTTCCAAAGAAGTGTTTTTTACTTATATCAATTGTTTTAACATTAAATTTAATTTTTCTGTTTGAAATCTACAAAAATTTTTGGCTCGCTACGCTCGCCTTAATTTTATATATTCTTTTATTTTATTCATATATTGATATTCATCACATTGGAAATCAAGAATATTTATATTAATCGATTTCTTGCAATGCACGCCAATTTTGTTTTGCTTTCTGCCACTTTTATCATTTGTTTTTACATTGAATTAGAGTTTTATGTTTGCTCTCGAATTTTTTTTTTGCATTTTTAATTGTTTTTGTAAAATTTCGAAACAAAAGGAGAAATTTCTACGGTGAATTTGTAGTATACGTAGGCGACTATTTAAGTTTCTTCAATATGTATGTTTTAGTATTGCCCGATGCAAACCATTGTCATATTCGTTAAGTTTAACATTTTGTAGCATAAACGTTCTCAGAACGTTTTGTCATTCGATCGTTATTTGTATTGTTTACCGTAACATGTAAATTGCGTCTCAGCCAAAAAATGAATTTTACTCGTGAAAATTTTCGAGCGATTATTTTTTTCCACTTTCGATTGGGTGTATCACAACAACAGTGTTTTGATCAACTTCATTTGGCCTTTGGCGATGAAGTACCAAGTCTTCGGACAATTTATAATTAGTACAACGAATTCAAGCGCGGTCGCCTATCGCTCATCGACGAGTTCCGCGAAGGTCGTCCAAAATCAGTTGTTGTACCAGAAAACATCGATGCTGTCAGAAATATGATAATGAAAGATCGTCATGTAACATATCACGAGATTGAGGCATCCCTGGGCATTAGTGCGACCAGCGTATTTAAGATTTTGCATGAACATTTAGCTGTCAGAAAGATTTGCTCTCGTTGGATACCACATAATTTGACAATCGCTCAAAAAAAGGCTCGTGTCGATTGGTGTAAACAAATGCTCAAGAAATTCAATCGTGGTGTTTCAAAATCCGTGTATTTTATCGTCACTGGTGACGAATCATGGATCTACGCGTATGAGCCCGAAACTAAACAGCAGTCGACTGTATGGGTCTTTCAAAGTGAAGATAACCCAACAAAAGTTGTTCGAGCTCGAAGTGTTGCGAAGCAAATGGTCGCCTGTTTTTTCGCGATAAGTGGTCATGTGGCAACAGTTCGACTAGAGGCTCGTAAGACCGTCAATTCTGATTGGTACACCACCATTTGTTTGCCCGAAGTGTTTGATGAAATAAGAAAAAACAACCGCCGTCGCAAAATAATTCTTCATCATGATAATGCGAGCTCTCACACATCTCATCAAACAGTCGATTATTTGACCGGTCAAAAGATCGATTTAATGGGTCATCCGCCGTACAGTCCTGATTTGGCACCCAACGATTTCTTTTTATTCCCGAGCGTGAAGAATAAACTGCGTGCTCAACGATTTTCATCGCCCGAAGAAGCAGTTGATGCGTTCAAAACACACATTTTGGAGATATCACTTTCGGAGTGGCATGAATGCTATGACAAATGGTTCGAGCGAATGCAAAAGTGTATTGATCATCATGGCGAATATTTTGAAAAATAATAAAACCATTTTCGATGAACCCCATTGTCTTATATATGTTTTTGAAAAAACTTAAATAGCACACAAAAAATAAACCTGACAAATCATTTTAGGATTCCTATTAAAATATTAATTTGTAAGGTTTCCTTATAATATGGCAACATTTTATTAGGAAACCTTTAAATAATAAAACATGTTTTGTTTCAACACAGTGAGGTTGGCTTTGACGTTTAAGCGCGCCAATTTATTGGGATTCCTGTTAAAATATTGCGATTTTATAAGGAAACCTAACAAATTCATTTTTTAATAGGAATCCTAAAATAATTTGTGGGGTTTATCTCTTGTGTGAGTGACCCTCGTATATGGTTACCAAATCTATTCAAAACTAGTTGCACCGATGTTTTAATTCATTTTTTTCAATTGAATAAAGCCCTCAAAACATCATTTCAAGGTGTAGTTTCCTGGTTATTTAAAAAATCTTAAAAAGGTGGTCCGCCAAATACACGCTTTTTCGAATTTTGACCAATTTTGAAGAATGTTGGTTTTAAAAAATGTACACACTGGTTCAAAATTGAGCGCTCTTTCGATCTATGATAAAAAAAAAACGTAATTCACACATTTTTTTTAACAAAATTACGATTTTCATCGATTTTTCCCCATTTTTTAATAGTATGGTCATAAATGGATTGAACCATCTTCACTGATTTTTTTTCAAAATTTCTTCGCTGTATGCTCTAGGGGAGCTCAATATCTTTCCAAAGAGCCAAAAATGACGTATCTTTGTTGAAAAACCCCCGTGTACCATAATCTAGAAATTCTCCAAAAATCGAAAAATTTCGAAAAATTTTTTTAATTTGGGAACCGAAAAAATTTTTTGGAACGAATTTTCCCAGATATGACACATACACCAAAACATCACAAATTTAGTCCCCAACAAACGCTCAGTTTTTCACGAAAAAAAAATGAGTGCAGTTTTTTTAATTTTGGTCGGTGTGAAAAAAGTCATTGTCATTTTTCCAAAAAAACAACACATGCCGCGCCATCTAGCGATCATTTTAGAAATTTTTTCCAATCTGACGTCAGATCTGGATAGCTGAGGTTCGTAGCTTTCCAACGACATATAGATTATTACCTCACCTTTCATATGCACAGAAAGTAGGCCATTCGATGAAAAACTGGAAAAGTGCATTCCACTTTTTTTCGAACCGGGACGAAATCGAAAAATTCGAAGAGACATGTATGCTCAGTTTTCCATCTACTTTCGAATAAAATCGGTCTCCGGCGATTTATCAAAAAGTACGGAAAAAAATTTGCCGACACACAAACATATCATTTCAAAAATGTCGTGTTTTTTCGTATGATTTTCCGACATGATCATATCTCGGACACTTTTCGATCGATTCCAACAATTTTTTTTTTCAACACTATCTACCCGAACTCCAGTTTCCGAATATGCCATTTTTCGGAAAATTCTTTCTGGTTTGGGTGGTCAAAAATGGACAAAACCAAAAATTCACCTTTTTTTTGAAACGCCACCTAGCGGTCAAATTTTGAAATTTTTCATTTTTTTTTGCGGATTCTTAATTTGGTGCCCGAGCACTACTAAAATATGCAAAAACCCTTTTCCAAAA
>NW_022198255.1:0-2970 GCF_009176525.2 Contarinia nasturtii | reverse complement strand
CTGCATGGAAAATTTCTCCAGCATTGACATCGAATATGAACAAATTATAGGTAATAAAAATGGTAATTAACGTAATATCGTAAGCGACAGCCGCAGTCAAATCAATAAAATATAAATGAATATTTATGAAAAAAAATTTATCAATTTTGAACTGAAAATGATATGAATTGAATTGTGTATGTACCCGCATTAATGTTATTCAAAATAAATGAATGTGTTTCATTTATAAATAGTGGAATCGATAGTGAAATAACGGAATTGATTGCGATGTCAATTTTGTTTAACATAGATTGTCGCAACAACTAATTGTAAAATGAAGCGACATGGGCCAAACGAGCCGTTGGGCTCGTGCACACACACACACACACACACACACATAAATTGATTGCGCTTTTTAATCAAATCCAAAGTGACTATAGAGCATTAGTAAACGTTGCCTTTAATGAATGTGAACTTTCATTTGAGCAGTATTTTTATTTCGCATGCAGCCAAGCAGCTTGAATTTTCAGCTGTTGTTTGTATATCAAATGTGACAACGTACAAATCGTTCCTTTCATCGATGTGTTATGAGAGCGAAAAAGAAAATGTTGCTCACAATTCCGGATACGGTTATTACAGCGGACATAACTTATACACTGAATTTAAGTGATTTGTCATGGGCAAGCTATATTGACATTTGGCCAACCGCCATGTGAATGTGCTCACGGTCAATAATATGCCATCCCATAAACGTACAGTCAATACGGTGTGGTTTTCCACCTGAATCCTATTTAACAAATCAAACTGTTTGCATTATTACTTTGAATCAGATCACATTCACCGGCACACTTAACCAAATATACCAATATATTGAGGTTCAGGGGATACGTTTGTCAAAAATTGAACGAAAAGATATTGGATTTTCCAAGCGTATGGTTTGAATGAAATCAAATTCTGACAGTATTTAAAAGTACAAGACGTCATTCCCTTGAGCGTTAATATTTTTTTAAATGATTGTTTTACGGAACGTAAGCTGGGGCTGAATAATTAAATTGTCAAGACCCCTTGATGGTTTTATATCTACCATATATAGGAACTATAAAAAAAACAGTATTCAATAAGAATGTTCGTTTCTACAATGTGAGTTTTGTATTTGGATTACATGTATCACTCTTTTTCAACAAAAATATTACTGCGCCAGAAAGCATTCGTTTCAAATAGACAGCAAAGAAATCAACTAATGGTTTTCGTATTGGAACGTGAACGGTAACCCAAAGCCAATTTCAACATTTTATCCATTCTAATTGCTAAAGCTTTCGTTCGATCAAGATAAAATATCACGCATTCTTCAAACGTATTCGCTTGTATATTACTTCACCTGCAGCTTGTGTCTATAATAAATTTCATTTGTCTTGCAAAGATTAGTCGACTCGAGCTTTGGATCTTTCATTTTACTCCGCCACCATCTGATGTTGTAAAAAAAATATTTCACCTATAATTCACTCGCATTCTTTCACTCCCAGCCAACTTTATATGTGTTCTTTATTATCCCGTCCGGCATGAGCACATTAAACATCATCAATTATCTCCGAACAATGTCCGCATTCATAGCCTTAAGTACTTCACAACGAATGGATATAAAAATTGAAAAAAAAAATTAAATATACATCATTGCAGCTTCATTTCCGTGCAATTGATGTTCAAATATTTCTCATTAATACAACGATCAACATTTTATAGTAATTTTTTAAACACAGTTTAATGTACCATATTATACCATCCGTACAAATTCATGGCGAAACAATTTAAGGTCATGCGGTAGAACTGTTTAATACCACAACGAACCATTACGCATTATTAGATCCTTTCATGTCCAATCGTCTCTGACTCAAATCATTGAATCGTTTATCAAATATCAACTTTGGCTATAAATTTTCGGCAACAAATGTCGATCCTTTCGCATTTCTCTTTTGCAAAAAAAAAACACAAAACTTGAAAAAAGTTTGACTTCAAATTCCGTTAATATATTTTCTTCAGCGGCGACTGTACGTATATTTATTTTTTCTGTCTTCAATATTTCCTATGGGCAAAATGCACGTTTCAGCTACAAACAAAATTTGTTTTTCGAACTGAGTACAGAATGGATTGAACAAGAGCATCTCTTTGAAATTTACTGTGGAATTTCGGTTAGTTAAAGCGATAGCGATAGCAATAGACAATAACTGCATCGTACCAAATAAAAACAAGAAACACTAAACATCGTAAGAGTAAAAGTAATAATACCAATTGCGTGCATAGTAAATGAAAAGAATTCTAATTTAGTTGGACCGCGTTATTATTTAAAAAAAAAAACATCATATATCATCATGAAGATTGTACAGATCGAATGTGAGCACATCCTTTCAACTCGCACAGTTTTTATCATAAAATGTTTCACGTACACTTGGTCGCGTACAAATTGAACCATAATAAAATATGATGGTATGGAATATATAGATTTATGCATGGGGGCATGTGATGTGAAAACGTTGAATAGTCGAGAGTAAAAAAAAAAGCGCGAAAAAATGCGAAAAGCAAAAGCCACCGCAAATAGGGCTGCTTAAATTACCTTAAGTAAGCAAATATTTACACTCATAACACATTATACGATGCAAAGTATATGAATATTGAGCCACTTTGCCCACCAAACGCTCTAACGGTGCATGAATCGATTGTTGTCAATTACCTTGTTGCTGTTTGCATCGCAACCAATGAACCAAATGGTTATCAAATGTTTGCCTCCATCTCCGTTCAAAATTATCCACGTTAGTGCCATGTGTGGAATTGAGCGATTTTATGTATTCCACGGATATTCCAATTTGAATGAACACTATCGCAGTTGTACGACCAAAAAATTTACTCTAAACACCATAGCATAATCAATCTCTTTATTCACACACACATACAAACACATCTCAGCTCTCACACTTTTTTATTGCCATATTATATTCA
>NW_022198254.1:0-1727 GCF_009176525.2 Contarinia nasturtii | reverse complement strand
ATTGGAATAGTAAATAGATAGCACCATAAATTCGTAAGAATAAATTATTTTGTTATTGTTTAAACTGCCTCAAATTGATATAGTTCGTGCTCCATTTCTATTTGTTTGTAAAGTCATATGATAGGGTTACTGCATTCAAATCATCAACGCTCATAAAGTAATATTGTGCAAAAACAGTAGTAGATTTTAAATAGAATTTGAATAACCGCTGTATAGAATACATAGCTTTAGATACTTCCCGGACAATATTTGCAGATGTATTGAGTGCACAAATGCGGAAAAACTACACTTTCAATGTACAATGGACTAAATAAATATTCATAAGTTTACATACTTTATTTTTGTTGTATTTGTATGTATCAGACAATAAATTGAACTAACTGGTCAGTTGAGCTGACAGTACGTTAGCCAGCTAAATGGACCAAAACAATAGAAGTTATTGTTATAATGAACAATCACTTCTATTAAAACAAAAAAAGTGATTCATTATTAAAACAATAACGTATATTGTTTTAGTCCATTTAGCTGGCTAACGTACTGTCAGCTCAACTGACCAGTTAATTCAATATATTGTCTGGTATGTATTAAATGTGTACCTTAATTTGATACAATACTATACGATCTTTTTGAGATATTGTGAAATAACAAAGTTTATCATCGTTTGAATACGACTCGATATATCATGTATTTGCAAATATATTCCAATTGATATTTACTTTTTTCACAAAATATGTAAGACATATATTGTTTCAAATGTTTGGTAAATCTAGGTTTGAATATTTGGTTAATAGCTGAATTTTCACCTGAAAATTAGGTTAAATTCGAATTCGAATGATGCATACGGTATGATGTACAATCGATAATCATACTTTGATCCACCCGTTTTGTTACCCGAATTTGCTTATATTTTCCGTTGATTCAAATTAAATCCGACAACTACACACATCATATATATTTATTTTCCAAGATTTTTCAACTAAATAAGCGTTCTCAAACACAAAAATTATATAAATGCATTACATTGGGATAAAAAAGGTCAACATTTTATGTTTGGATGAATAAAGCATGCACATTCGTTGCTTATCAACTTCAGTAAATGTTTCACATCTAATATATTGCACATTTATGTCGAGACATAAGAACAGAAAATGAAAATGTTCCACAAAATGGACGTATGCCTTTCACTCAATAAACATTATCTATCTATGTAAACATACTTTTCCATTCCAAAATGTATAAAAAATACTGTACTTGTGTCACATATACAAAATAATACGTGTCAGCAAAGTGACGTTTAAGAAAAGAAAAATGAAGCCAGATGGAAACAGTGAGATTAATCCGAAGGGATCACTGGAACATGCATCTTTTTGCCATTTTATGATTTTGATTGGGTTCCGATGTGCGATCTGTTCAAATGTCATATTTAGTTAGTTTGTATGTTTAGTGTTAATTTTTGTCTACCTATTTTAGTATGTATGAACGAAACAGTGTGCGTTTGCCGCTACAAATCACAAATTCTATACATAATTTGTAACTACATACATTCAAAGCATAGTATGACAAAAATGAAAAGGAATGCAATTTTCTTCTTTTGTTTAAATTAATTGCCTATTGCCTGCAATTTGAGCTTCGATTGCTTTTAAACACATTGTAATAATGTGTCCATCGAGCAGTGTAAATTGTATTGAACTAATACAAAAAAGGATAAAATGTAGCAAAATTGCAAC
>NW_022198253.1:0-2233 GCF_009176525.2 Contarinia nasturtii | reverse complement strand
TGACCACTTGAAAACTCAACGTTCAATCAAGACTACCTCACGTCATTTCAAAAGCACCGAAGTGAACATCATCGATTTTAATCTACTTCGAATTCCACCGAAAATCGATATAAATTTCATCGTTCAAGATATAATCGTTCCACGTCTACCAGATGGCTATACAATCGCATTGAGTGAACCAAAGTCTCGTCCGGCTAGTTCGGTATTATTTTCCGATGACGCAACGAGTGTGAAAAGAGACCGAATTCAAATTCAATCAACCAAAGACTTTTTGATTCCAACAAATTCGCCACGGTTTTTGCATCCAAAACGTACACTAAAATTCAGTGTGAAAATTCTCGAACGTAAACCAATTGACGTGAATGCCGATGAGAATGAATATCTATTCTCTCAGTTGCTTCAAGACTTGGATGATATGTACGATAAACAACAGCCACAGATTACAAAACAAATGGAAGAAATTTCTGACATTCTTTCAATGTCAATATCCGATGAACAAGGCTCAGATCAACAGGATGTCGAGTCGAATACAGACGATATGCTGTTTAAGCCGGAAGAATTTACGTGGAATCTTAATAAGAAAGTCGAAGTGGTGCCAGAGGTTATTGAACCAGTGGAAGAGGAGAGTGAACATGAATTTGAGGAAAGCGATGATGATGAGTAAGTTCCAATTGATTTTCTTCATTGATCCATTTGAATCTTGTGGCGGTAGTTAATGAAAATGGGTATTTTCAGGTCACCCATTCAAAAGAAAGACGAAAATATAATTGGACGATGGAGCACAAGGGATGTACACGATCCAAAATTTAATGAAGAAAAATTGGCAGTACAATTTCGAGCCGGCAGGCTAGGATGCTTTGGATTGGCTGTTAATTGGTATGCAAATCTTCCGTTTCAAACATGGGAATGCAAGCCGGATTTGAAAAAGTGAGTGTCTGTGACTCGCGATTTTTGAGCAAACAAATGGGAGATTACGTTTTAAATACAGCCGAAAATTGTGGTACTTTCTGAAATAATGCGAAATAACATTTTAAAAATAATTGACTAAACAATTAAAAAGTGGACAAATCGTAGAAATGACTCCAATTAATTTTAAGTGGAGAGGACACTTGTCTGAATTTACTATTTTATTAAATTTAATTTTTGCTCAATTTTACTAATTTTTTTTAAAACGATGTTTTTTCACTTCGATGGACACAATGGAGTTCTTTACAATTAGTACTTTAATTTAATACTAATCAAAAATGTTTCTGTTTAAATAGGCCTGGACATATATTCTATTCTTTGACAGCGTCTGTTGTTAGCATCGACATAACTATTACCGAAACCGGCCTAATTTTGAATTCATTTCAAGTAAGATTTAAATTAAAAATGAATTACGATTTTTCTTTAAATTCAACGACAATTCTGTAATTTGATTGAAGCAAAACAATTGGATTTTTGTAAAAAAAAAAAATTAATTCAAAATTTATATTTGGAAAGGGTGGAACGGCACCACCAATTCAAGATGCAATCGGTTCAACGATGTCATTCCAAGAACTGAAGGAACTCTTATACAAGTCAGGCATCAATTTGTTCCCAGACAAAGATGCATTTTGTTATTGCGAAAGTAAGATTTTATTATTCAAAAATTTTCTTTATTCAAAAAATCAATTTTTTTATTTAAAAAAAATTAATCTAAAAATATTCAGAACATTTTTTTGTTTAAAAATATTTTTTTTTGAAAAATAAGAAAAAAATAAAAAAATGTTTCCATTTGAAAGAATTTGCACTATATTGATTTTTTCCATTTTTATTTAACCATTCTCTAGCCATATGCGAAAAAGATGTGATTATGGAATTCCATTTGTACGGTAAGTTGGAATTAATGTACCCTGAATTTAATAAATCTATTTATAAAAAATATATAATTTTTATATTTATTTCGTGAAAAGATTGTATGGCGCATTTGGGTCTAACACACAATTTCATGTGGTCACGATGGAATAGTCAATTGAATAGTCGATCGATAGCACTATTGATTCGGGAAATAATTGAGAAGAGAAAAACGGTACGTATTTTACTCTTTCGTCCATTTAATAATTATTATTTACTTAATGCACATTTTATTTTGATCTGTTAAGGACACAGTACTCTTTCATGTTAGATTCACTGTCTTTATTTTGAGGTGAAAAATAAAAATAAATTTCTGCTTTTAGCCAACATATTCCACGCTCTTTGTGACTCCATTGAA
>NW_022198252.1:353-5930 GCF_009176525.2 Contarinia nasturtii | reverse complement strand
ATAACATTATTATGATTTTATCATGATAAGTTAATAAAATCATAATAACGTTATTAGGTTCCGATCCTAATACCGATATTGGTGGGAATGCTTATTATTATTAACTTATCATAATAGTTTTTTATTACGTGCAAAACTATAGGTGTGTGCGGAAAAGTAAAAATAACATTCGGAAAGTTTGAAGAGATTTTAATCAAAATAAGGGGTACCTCCCATACAAAATATTCAATTTTTGGCTCAAAAACGAATATTTTGTATGGGAGGTACTCTTAATTTTGGTTGAAATTTCTCCAAACCCTCCGAATGTTGTTTTATTAGAAAATAGAATACTTTCAAATGTCATATACGAGTATATGAGTTCATCATAAAAGTGTGAAAAATCTTTTGCGAGTACTTCTGCTATTAAATTAAAGAATATTTCGATGCCAAGGTTTGAACGTATGTTTTGGTCCCGAACTTTATGCCACTTGAAAGGCTTGAAAAATCGAAAAAATATTATTTTGAACTTGCTTAATAAAATACGCAACTACATCCCTGAAAATTAGTGAATAATTTTTTCATTCATTTAATTTGTCAATACAATATTTTCTAATGGAAAATAATTTTGTATAATATTCATCTAACATACTTTTGTTATCATGACGTTATTATGACATACGACTTTATTTGATATAGAAACAATATTCGAATCTTGTAGAATATTCGAATTTGACTCGAATTAGTGAAATTTTCAAAATAATTTTGCTCAATGGATCTTTCTAGATATACAGAATATGGAAGCCTCTTGGTGAACTTACTTCTAATCTGTTTATGTGGTACTTTCGAAATAACAACAACAACAACAATCATTTATAGACCGATAGTACCTTTCGGCGCGTGGTAGTTTCGGTTTGAATAAAAAATACATATTTTGAATGGTCAATTACTTTATTGTATTTAATATTGAAAGTAACACATTTAAGATATTTTCAAATAAAGTGATCGTCTCATGACGATATCCTGGTTTTTTTGAAGGAGTTACTTTTTGGTGGTGATCTAACTACGCCAGTCCTCATCCAACACATAGCTGTATGCATATCGACGCAAGCTTTTTCGATCAGCACTCGTTTATTTCTCTCCCTATAATAACATGAACATGTTTCTGGTTAAAAATGTGTGAAATCAAAAAAGAACATTGCCTTACCCATTTTCATGCATTTCATGTAAAAGTTCGGCTATCGCATGGAATTCTTTCATATGCCTAAAATTAATTTGTAATTGAGAATTAATGAAATCTTTTAGATTTTATTTTGATTGAAATAAAGTTTTGTATAACATTATAAACATACTTTTTTAAATAACTTTTAGTATACAAACGCTTCTCGTATTCCTTATTAAACTCATTTATTGCTGCATTTATTGTTTCCAAAGTAGAAGAAACAGCGCTGTAAAATAACAAAGTTAGAACAAATAGTTATAGAGTTAAAATAAAAGAAAATACAATTCATCCTTTTGAGTACAATTAATAGATTGAATTCTAATGACAATGTCTGCGTAATTGCCTTCCATTCCACAGCATCTAGAATTTGATAGAAAATTTCAATATTTGAATAAAATTATGAAATGCTTATATTTATCGTTTATACTTTTGCATCCATTCAGCGGCAAAGGTATTATTAAATAAATGGTTAACATTTTCCAAGTTCCGCTGCACTTCAACCTTTTCAATCAATTCACCACTTAAATAAGGTGGCAGCATTGCTGATACATGTTCATTAACTATTTCATTTTCGGATTTGCCTTTGGTACCTAAAAGTCGACAATTAGTAATAAAATTCATGGAACATTTTAAATACTATTAGTATTTACGTCCAGCTTGTGCCAAGTCCTGATATTCCGAGAAGAAAAACAATACAATTACAGATGAAATTAGATGAAAAACAATTCGAAAGAAGAGACAAAAACTCACCATTGCCAATATTACAATGCCCAAAATAATGAATAATCTCATTTTTTTTTTATTGAACTTAAATTTTGCTTTAAAACTACTAAAGCGTTGTTTTGAAACTACTAAATATTTTCAAATGGATCCGTAATTTATACACGCGTATTTGCCATCTGGCAAAATGCAAAACATATGGAAAACTTTGTGGAATTCGTCATACGACATACAGAATTTATTTATTTTATTTATTTATTTATTCACCATCTGATCACAGACTGAATTTATCACAAAATTTGTACAATATTTTTCACAATGATACACCACCCGATCGTATACCCAGCTACCAGCCTTCTCGACTTCGGAGCAGCAGATATCGACTGTGTTCACTGTTTTAATTTCTATATAATACATAAAAGTTAAAATTTAAAAGTTAAATTTTCACCGATCAAATATCACATTTTCCAATTTGTGTCTTGATACCGATTCTAAAAAGGCTAAAATAAATGTGATACTCTCTCTATAAAAAAATCCTCTATTTATTATAATTTGGTACGCTATTTAATAAATATGATTCTCTTTTAATATAAAATTTTGATCCTCTTTTGGTTAAAAAACTGCCGCTAATACAAAAATATCAGTTTAGAGTATCAAATTTAGTAAGAATTGAGGATTGTATTCAAAAAAGAGAGTAAACAATTCTAATAAATAGATGACCATATTTATATAAGAGAGGTCCAACTTGCTCAAAAGGGAGTATATTTATTATAAACAAGAGTGCAGAATATGAGAATTTAAAGTTCCAATTTTAAAAAATGGTGTATCGATTTAAAAAAATAAATGTAAGAATCACATATCGAATCGTCAATATATATATATCGTCAGCTGGCTCAAAAAGAGAAACAAAGAAACACAAAAAATTATCTATTTTTCAAAAATTTAAATGTATAAGAAGACATTCGATTTATTCTGAAACAAATTACTGCGTCAATAATGCTTTTTTTGCCTGTGCTGGCTTCCCTCTCTTTGGTTTTTCACCAATGAGTGTTGGAATTGCAGACCTTGGTAATTTACAAATTTTGTTCCTTATAGCTAAGCCCATAACATGTTTACACATAAATTTTTTCAAAAAATGTGGACAGTCACATGATGATAGAACTTGCCACTGTGTTACTGATATGCTGACCGTCCAATAAAAACCGCTGGCCTCTATAAATTGATCGAAATCTCTGAAGTTCGTTTTTTGCAAACTTACTACACTGTCTTCAGTCAATTTCCAATCTTGACCTATGGCCTTTGATGAGGGCACATAAAACATATTTTCTGTGTCAGTGTTAATATGCTGGCGCTTTGTATCGTTGGCCCAAATGGCTGAATCTCGCCAGTCACTTATAGAAACTATGGGTTGTTGTTGTATTATTCTTTCGTCTTTTTTGTATTCAACAGATAGACTGCTTGTCATTTCAAATATAGTTTGACAAAATTGCCCAAAGGGCAGTCTTTCTCTAAAAGTGATTGTTCGTTTGATAACCCCATTGTAACCTTCAAGGTTGTTGTTTGTACTCGGCGTATAAATGGCCGCTGCTTCGTACCAGTTACAATGGGATAGCAGCCACGTATTTTCGAAATACTGAGTAAAATCTCTTTCGCGCTTCTTCCATTTCTTTATGAATAATTTGGCCAGCGTTTCAAATGTATCACTTGAATTAGATAGATGCATTTGCTTGATATCATTCAAAATTAGTTTTCTATTCTCATTGTTTTTCAACACACGCTTTTTTACATTCCGTAGTACAGTAGTTTTACAAAGGGTGAAATTTTTTTGCCCTATCAACAGTTCCAATTATTAAATACGGGAAACCCTGTCAGTTTAATTTATACGTAGCATCCACACAAATTTGTTTTTGGCCAATGAAATTTGAAAGCATTCGAGATGTAGACACGGCAAAACGGAAGTACATGTCATTAGCCTCATCGCTAGTTTCAAAATCTAGAACGAATGGCTCATCCGCATCTGCGGGAATTTTGTTGTTATCAGCACACCAGGCTATCAGTTCACCGATCGAGACGATTGAGGGTGCTGCTTTCACTTTATGCGTGCGCACAATGTAGTATATTTGTTGCACCGTTGGAACTTTTTCTCCTTCAAAAAGTGAGAATTTTTGTTGCAGTTCATTCAAATGTGCTACAATATTTTTAGCCATCATTCGCTTTTTCAAACAGTCAATGATTAAATCGATCATTTCCAATGAAAACTTATGGCTCTTATCATCTTCATTTAAATCTTCATGACTATGTGGATTGCCGTTGTTTTGTATAATAAATATATCCTTCTGATAACTTGGTTCATATATTATACGTTCTGATGCACACTGCTTTATCGCTCGTCTCTTCGCTGCACTACAACTAAATTCCATTGCCCTTCCAAGAAATCACGAGCCTCTTTCATTGTTGAATAATGCAATAGATTTTGATGAACATCGATATTATTATCTAAAATCCAAATAAATTTGTTTATTGTAAACAAAAAAATATTGACAAAATTTTACACGTATTAGGGAATGTATATATGCTTACCACTTTTTTCCAAAGTAAAAGAATCAAACATTGAATTCTAAAAATGTTTCTCTTATCAAGTTAAAGTTTCTACAAGCTAATAATAATCCGATGAAAATGCCCTAACTCTAATCAGTTCTGTACTTCTTAAATTTCTTTGGTTTTCGTCATATTTCTAAGTGAACTAGACACTTTTTTACCCAAAAGGAGATCATAAATTAAAATACAGAGGCATTTATACGCCGTCTCCAAAGCGGTTGAATATTTAAAACATCACATCTAAATTGATACGGTGGTAGCACAAAATTTTCATCTCTTTGGTAAATAAATCTCAATGTCCATATCACAAAATCTTTCTGAATTGATTCTATTCTATCTGAATGGATACGGTGATATGGTTGCCATACAATACTCGTATACTCTAATTTTGATCTGACTAGTGCACAATATAATATTTTAGCAGATTCAATTGTAAACTTATTCTTTAATGTGCGTTTGATGAAACCCATTGCCCCATGTGCACTGGCTGTAATCGTGTCGATGTGATTGACAAATGTAAGCTTGGTGTCAAATACAACTCCCAGATCCTTGTGTAAGTTGATCCGTTCATGTTGGCCATTGTTGATCGCATATTCATAATCATAGTTGACTATATTTCCGCTTTTTGAGTATGCCATAACGAAACATTTCTTCAAGTTCAAATACAGGCTTTTTTCAGTACACCATTCGAATTTACACCATACACGAATAAAAATAACTTTGAAACTGTGCATAGATAAGCGGATACACTACACAGCATCGCTGATGAGAAATTAAAGTTTCGTTCAAAGTACAATTTTATCATCTATGTCAATCTATGTCAAATCTTTTCTGACTTTTCCCAGTTTTAAACTTTGACATTTTGAACATTTTGAATGAAATGTTTTGGCCTTGAAAACCAACCACCATGAGTCCCTGTATAACATAGGCTAGTAAAAAGTCGCACAATAATGCGCCATCTGTTGACGTG
This sequence comes from Contarinia nasturtii, assembly GCF_009176525.2. Taxonomy (NCBI): domain Eukaryota; kingdom Metazoa; phylum Arthropoda; class Insecta; order Diptera; family Cecidomyiidae; genus Contarinia; species Contarinia nasturtii. The sequence goes on along the minus strand of NW_022198252.1, from coordinate 444 downwards.
GTTATTAATGTATGTAATTACAAAGACGGAATTGTTGGATGGTGTCTTAACTAAATGTTCATATCGCTTGTTTTCAACCACAACTCGCACA
>NW_022198252.1:0-253 GCF_009176525.2 Contarinia nasturtii | reverse complement strand
TGGTTTATTCAATATATAGGTCCTCAATTAATATTAGGCTCATCAGATAGTGTTTGTAAATCGAAGAAAAAAATTTAATTATTTTTTTCATTTTTAGCAAATTTTCCTCATCGACATGGCAACTTTATATGAAACTCTCGGAGACTCGGTATAGAGCACAAAAAGTGAAAAAAAAACATTTTTTCTTCTCAATTCTAGAACACAGATAAGTCGTCTATATCATGTGTTGTGAACAGAACGTAAAGATTTGTCA
>NW_022198251.1:0-12902 GCF_009176525.2 Contarinia nasturtii | reverse complement strand
AACGAATGAACGATTTTTCGCACATTCCACACTTCTAAATTTCAGGGGAAAAATGAAAGTAAAGCACAAAGAACAACCAATAATGAATCAAAAATATAAAAATGTAAAAATTAAGAAAAAAAGTCACAGTAAAATGATGATTAATAAAAAAAGCAAAATTACTTTTCGCATGTTTAATGTTTATAGTTGAAACACAAACACCTGATTGCCGGTTTTACAAATGTCAAAAAATAGTTGTCACATATATACAATCTGTCTGAAGTTGGCTCTCACAATACACAACTTTATTGAGTGAATGCTTTTGATATTTCGACTTGTTAAAACGATGCATTCACGTTTTTTATTGCCGATTAATATTTTTTTATGAATAAAACATTTTTTTAAAAGATTGGCAATCATAATATTCATTAAATTAACCACTAGAAACATATTTGTGGATTCATTTCGTTTTGATATTAGAATAGTAATCGATACAAAAGTAGATGGCGGTAGGATGTAAAAATCTTTTTGCAAAAGTGACATTTCAGTACAAAATACGTTTTGATATTCCTACCCGCTGATACATAAGTTGAATTATTTCTCCGTGCATTATTTTGAAAATGAAAGACACTTGCGCCATCTTGCGTCTTTCCTCTAGAGTAATAATTTGCAATAACAGTAATCTGTGTTCGTATTCCGGCAGCCTATAACTGTTTCAGGAAATTCTCAAGTGCAAATAATAAGAATTGTTTTTGTACACACTCTAATCTTTTGCACATATTGTCATAGTGTGGATTCCAGACTTCGACTTCATATTCGATAATTGGTAATACAAACGTGAAATAGAGGTGTTTAATTGTCCAAGGGTCAACAAAATCCTTACTATAGCACTTTAACCAAGCCAGTCCTGATTTCGATTTTTATTTGAACTCCACCATTGTTGTAGTTGTATTCATCTTGCAGTGATCCCTGATGATATGATATGACCTTTGTTTTGTTGACATTTAATTTTAATAAATTGCGTCCATAGTAATCCGCTACGCGATCCAAATCTTCCTGAAGATGATTGCCGTCATCTTCGTATTTTAAACATTTTGAAATTTTGATATCATCAGCGAATGAAAGTATGCATGACGAAAGGGGGATCACTTTCGAATATTATGAACATTATTTTTCAAATACAATTAAATAATCGGTTTTTAGGTTATTTTTGTATCAAAATGATGTGTTATGGTTCATCATTAGGAAAAGTGCTTTTTTCAGTGGCGTGTGGTATGCACATTTTTTTATCTTTGACTTGGAGCTTGAATTGATGAAATTTTCAAATGAAACTATGCAGTATTCTTCGAAAAAATGTCCGGTATGTGTCCGATAAGAGGGATAATTTTTGGTTTTTGACCAATCTGGCCACCCCCATATGAAATTTTTAAGTCGCAATTGGCACCACTCGAGAGCTTATTTTAAGACCTTTCCAACGAATACGCATATGTCCAGATTTTGTCAAATCTCGGTGCCACAGCGACCGTATGAAAAATTGCCGTTTTTGCCATATTTTCAAAGGCCATATCTTGATGCGGCGTTTTTGAGCTTAGACTCGACTCGGGCTTAAAATCGGTGAAATTTTCAATGGACCAAGTTTGCCTAGTTTTCGAGATAATGGCCGTTATGTGTCCGGCCGAACTTTTTGGTTTTTGGACGATATACTTCAAGACCTTTCCAACGATATGCATATGTCCAGATGGGTCATATGGAGGCAACCCAAAAAGTGACTTTTGGAGGCCGGCCAAGGCCAACATGGCGGCCATATCGAAAAGTGATGGAACAAAAAAGTCTTAGTTTTTTGTGTACTTTAATCACAGAAAGTTTCAAAAAGATCAGAATCGTGTACGCAAATTGACCACAGAAAGACATTTTGATTTTTCATAGAGATTCACTACAATGATCGCTAAGATGATCTATGTTATTGTTTAATATGGATAAAATCCATCAATTGGACAAACAACAGAAGCAATTTCATTTTCAAATCACTAAAAGAACCCAAAACAGTCATCAGCGTAATCCACGCAATCATGATATTCTGAACGTTGCAATTTGCTGTAACCAGCCTGTAAATCCAAATTCAAAGAAATACAAATATATAACAATTTTGCTACTTTGCTAGTCTAGTAGTCCTGGAGTTGAGCAATAGTACAGGGGGAAGGAATCCGTAGGTGAATAAAGTTTTTAATTAAAAAAAAAGATATTTGGTACAAATGATTGTTGTCCCTCTTTTTTCTATGTTCTATGTATTCACAGCTGAATGTTACGCTTTAGCAACCGTAAGAATACACATAAATCCAGCCTCAAATTTGACCGTGAATTTATACCTGCTAATGGTTGAATTTGCGTTACAAATTGTTCCTTCGGTAGTCAATAATTGGGAATTCTATACCTCACATAAAAAAAAACTATAAATCAAATTTATTTACCTTGGAAGCTATTTTGTTGTGTGTTTTGTATGAACTGATCGTGATGTTGTTGAGTATTTATTTGAGCATTACAAAAATTACTCGATGCACGTGTTAGTGCAATATTTGCTCTATTACTGCAAATACTAACAGAACCATTTGAAATGTTTTCGATAGGTGTTGTATGTTGATAAACACAATTAAATTCGGACACCATATTTTCATCATAATTGGTGTAGTTCAGTGCACTGAAAAGATAAAATAAGTCACTTTGAATTAATAAAATAGGGGAATAAAATAACTGGGGAATGTCTTCACTTTCTTGCGGAAAAATCTTAGCAAATCGAAAAAATACTCAACTGTCGAAAGTTTTATGTTAAAAGCTGTTTACTCGGGCTAATATACCCATAATATTAAATATACCAAATTTACTCAGATGAACATATATTTCTGTTGAAGTGTTATCCTACTACCAAAATATTAACAAAAATCCGTAGAAAAACAATTTTTAGCGATTTCAAAATTTTGGAATGATTTTAAATTATAATTTTTTTTTATTTTTGATAAGAAAAAAATCTGTTTTGAAAATGATAACGTTTTGAGAAAGATGAAAACAAGCTCAAATAATATTTTAAACTTTCTTTTAATAGAAATCTAGGTTGTGTTAAATATCATGTACCAAGTACCATATCATAATAATGACATAATAATAATAATAAAATTGAGCCGTAAATCACCTCTGTTCAGTTGTGATAATTGTTAAATTTTAGTCTTTTCTAATAAGTTTAAAGATTACGTTTACAACAATTTCATCGTTGAAAAGTTACCGCATGTTGTTATTGAATATCGAATTTGAGATGCAAGATAAGTTATGGGGAATTGTTTCACGAAAAATCCAATGAATTGCTACTATGTGTAAAAAAATTCTTATCTGAGGATGATTCATTTTTATCAAAATGCATACCCCTGAAATTGCATCCTTTATTTTCTACCAAACGAAGTTACTCAAATTGTGGTCAGCTGTTATAAACTTTGTGTGGGAATTATGTACCAAAGCATATACAATAAATTTTGCCTAATTAAGTCAATGAGTTACACCATAGAAGTGTTTTCTAAATTTCAACAAGAAATGTGTTGTTCTTCAATAGAAGATCCTGATATTTCATGAATTTTTTCTGAGAATTGTCGATCGGAAATTATTATTGGAATAATTGTTTTAAATAAAATAAAATAACTCTAGTTTGTGTCCACTTTCGAGTTGTTATTTAGTGGTTTTTGAATTCTCTGAAATTTTGATGGGAAGACTCAAATATTATTTGTATTGTTTAATTGCTACCCTTAAAACATTGAACGCTCTGAATTTCAACTTTTTAACGCTTTAGTTTATTCAATCTTAGACTTATAAGTCAAGGTCAAAAATGATAATTTGAAAAAATATTCTTCCATTCAAATATCTTTTTTCCACTATTTTGTTTTGTTTCACGACCTAAATGATGAGAAATATTGATTTTTCGATGAATCTGAACAATATTATTATTAAGAAATATTAGTTTCTACATGAATCGACCTAATATTGTGTTAATGACTTAAACAGGTTAATATATTCCTTTGCACGTATATACGCAGTAAAAATGAAACTAAATTTGAAATACGAATGTTAATGATTCATATATTGATAAAGTCAATCCCACTATATGTACTATTTTCTATTATTCTAAATTTGTATAAATACCAATACTTTTCATGAATAAAATCACTTCAAACTTAACTCTGCTAAACACAACACTAAAGATTGAAATTTTAATTTTTTTTACTATTATTTTTTTGTTATCAGCGTTCTGTCTTCGCATTTACATTACGTAGTGTATTCTTAATTATATTTTCAGAGGCAGTGTTTCCACCTAATATTAATTAAACATGGTTAACACATTTTTTTTTTCAGTTTTTTATGATTTCTGTATTTAGAATATTTATTTTATTTCCACAATTAAAATAAGCTTAGAAACAGCACCGAAGTAATATATCTCGTTGAAATATATTCTTTCTAAATTCAAAAGTTAAGTTTTTTTGTACACTAACATTTTTTTCGCATTAATATTTGTTTATCTTTTAATTTATGATTCGATAATAACGTCAAGTAATTTCAATTTTTACATTCAAAAAGAAAAGTGAAAGTTACCTAATTGGAGGTGAAGACGATGAATCTGGTTGATGGCTTCGAACAATTCTATCCATTGTAAAGTTCACAAAAAACTCATAAAAACACTGTATTTTAATATTTTTAAAACCAAAAAAAGTCTTTTAACAAAATGTTAACTCACTATAAATTTGCTTCTTCTCAATTCAGAGTTTTAATGTAGAATGATGAAATTCAAAAAGGACATTGATAAATCCAGAATGACATCAGTAATGCAGACAAGGTTGCTAAGCAACCATATGTAAAGTCGCCCTATTTTCTTCTTGGGCGTGGCTTTTTTCAGAATATTATGATATCAAAGTGATTGCTATTGGTTGGTCGATTGAGCATATAACACAGCATTTTTTGCTTCATTGGTTACAAATAAACATGAGAAAAACTTCATATAACTGTAATATATTGTGAATAAAAAAATAGTTTACTAAATATGAATCAAATTTGAAAATACAAAAATTCAAGAACAAAAGTCAGATTTCAGTACCGTTCTAGCGGTCAGATTAAAATTGACCGATATTTGAAAATAAAAAATATTTTTTTATAGAAATAATTTTATGGAATTTGTCACATTTAACATATTTTGTTTGTTAAAAAGTAATATCAAGTAAACATATGTGTAATAAATTCTTTTCATATTGTTTTTGGTTATAGATATCTTCCAATGCGCCAATAAATTGATAAATTAACCACTAAATTACCATGAAAACCACTTGAGCTATTACCATCAACATTTTACATTCCAAATTGTATTATAAACACACGAGACCGATTATTATATAACAAATTAATAAATGCTTACAGCAAACTATATTCCTGTATCAGACAGCCTCTGCACGTTTCGATAATTTGACGTTGAGAGCATGAAGTGAAAAGTAGAAACACGTGACCAACCTAACGTCAATTGATGCCTTTCTCTCTTTATGCAAAATTTTATGTATCTTGCAGTTTTTGTATGAGGGAATCATCATTGATTGTACACGTGTCCTTTAACACTTACAACATATTTTGGTTTGTGATGACAAACTGGGCTTTAAATTTGTAGACGTTTCTCCCACATTCTCGCAGAAGGGACATGCGACATTAAGTAGAATCTAATTTTGGAAATTCACAGAATTTTTTTTGTTTATGCTCCATAATTAAGTTCATATCTAATTTTGCAAATCAAAAATACATTAATGGCTAAAACATATTTTTCGTAAATAACTCGTTTATTCACTACAATCATCCAACAACAACATGTAGATCTTACTTTATTTTGAGATTTACCAATTTAAGAGTGATAGAAAATAAACGACCATGACAAAAGAATAAAATGTGTTCCAATTTTCAGTTCCAAATTCAAACGCTACAATGATCTTGAATTTCGGAAGTACAATCCAGCCAGAGTGGATTCCAAAGATTATTTGACTTGATTGTAAAATTATTCCACAAGATTTTTTTCGATCGTGGTTGATGTTGGAAGAACGTATAAATATATACGGAAAAATTGTAAAAAGAGTACAAAGTATTTTATTTTGGGGAATAAATAGTTTGGGATGTAAAAATCAATGTAATTAATGCGTAAGAGTATTTGTTTCAACAAACATTGTGAATAATAACTGTTAAACATATTTCTCAAGGTATAAAGAGGGTCTGCAATCTTTACCCTACCTCTTAAAATCGTATATAATTTGTTGACACTCACATCTTTTTTTTATAAGAGAATGTGATTAATGGTACATTTCTTTAGATATTCAGAAATATGTGTTTACGCTCTCAAAAACAGATATTCTGCGGCGCTGTGCAAGTCACGTGTTTAGTTTCCTCTCTTTATTGTTTCTGTCAATTTACAGAGCAGCGTGTAAACGGAAGGAAGCAATGGGATTGATTTCAATTGTTCCTCCTTTGTTATGATTCGATTTACCAGATGAAACAAATATATATTATGCGCTTGACATTCGTCTAAAAAATATATTTTTCTTATTTGAAAATATTTTAAAAGAAAAAATACGGCACATCTGGAAATGATCTGATATAAATTTTCAGTGATGCTTGCAATCAAATATATAAAAATATAATAATGCGTTGTTTTCATTTCGAGAATAAAATCACTGCGCGGCAGTGGTCGTGCGCAAGAATGTGAACAACCATTCTATGTGGGGGCGGTCCTCATATTACGGAATCACACATGGTTCTCTAGATTAGCGATTTGCCACATACATCACACTCACAAAACTGTTTTCCCATACATTGTTTCAGAGATACAGTACGTTTTTTTTTAAATAGAGTCATCGATTTTTTAGACAAAAACACAGGACTTTTGCTTTATACATTTTATATAGTATCTAAGCTGCGGCGCACATAATCAATATTTAATCCATTCTCCTGCCTTCTCGATCACATGGGCACATCTATTCGGCATACTTTTGCTCAAATTTTCAGCATATTCGCGTTGTAAACTTCTCCACTGGCGTTGAATGAATGAACTGAGCTGCTTCAAATTGCGATGTGTTTTACCACGAAGCCTTGCCTTAATAATAGCACAAACATTTTCGATCGTATTGCATCGGGTGACTGTGGTGGCCAGATCATTTGTTTTATTCAATTTTCCTCTTTCCAAGCGGTGCAGAGACGACTTTTGTGTTTTGAATCTTTATCTTCTAGTAGAAGCCAATTCAAATTGCCGATGCCATAGAACTTCTTGGCGGTGGGTAACAGTGTCGATTAATAAAGTTGGTTCATCACCACGGCGTTTGGAATGCCCGTGAATACGGTAAACTTTCCAAAACCAGCTTCACAGAAGCAACCATAAACATGGGATTTTTCGGATACTTTACCGTGCGAACGACCACTCTCTTTTCGGCTCTCGAGTGCTATTCACCAGCCAAAAGATCGACTCGTCAGTGTATATAACTTCACTCTAATCTCTTGTTGAATTTTGCTTTGCCCAGGCAATGCGTTTTTCTTCTGGTTTTCTGTCAAACGTGATTTCTTCAATTTACTGCGATAACGAACACCGGCCACATCTAATATTTTCTTGATAGTGGAGCGTCTTTTTTAAGACAGTATAGCCGTTTAACACCTTGGCTCAGCGACATACCTGGATTTAGATCGAACAACTTGACTATCCGTTTATCTTGCTGTGGCGAGGAAGCTCGTTTGGCTTAACATTGGGTCGATCATTCACATTTTTTTCGTGCTTATACTGCTGGATCCACTTTGTTACGAACCCTCTTGACTTTTTAATGTGTTTTGTGACCTTCACTATTGACCATTTTGGTCCAAACTGGTGCAAAAGTAAAAACTGCTTCAAAACGTTTTGAAAAATGTTCGAAATTCATGTTTTGATTGCACAACAAACACTGTACTGATTTTAGAACTGTCAAATTTGTTGTGCGCCGTAGCTTGGAGTGCCATCTAGCGACACCAAAAATATGTTTAAGATATTTGAAATTTTTGTCTAAAAATGATGACTCTATTCAGGGATGTTATGTCGAAAACTCTGTCGAATTTTCGACATTTTTGACATGTCGAAAACCTATGGTAGACTACATAAGCAAAATCAAGTGGTCTACATCAATTTGTCGAAAACAAAAAAAAAACAGCAAATAGACAAATAAATGGATTTTAAATAGAACAATACAAAAAATGTGGATTTATATTTGAATTCTGTGAATTTTTCATTCGATTTTGGCTCAAAAATGTTGTATGGTACCATTAACTTTCGTTAAAATCCCTTCAAACTTTGAGAATGTTTTTTTTTTTGTGATTTTTTTTTTTTTGAACGATATCATACTTTATCTCCCATCACGGGGGACGGCAGTCCCCCAAGTGACGCAATACCAACATACATATGAAATATATGTATATATTGCGTCACTCTATATATACTGTAAAGAAATGAAAATCGATACCGCTGACTTTTGGAAAGGGGTTTTTGCATATTTTAGTAGTGCTCGGGCACCAAATTAAGAATCCGCAAAAAAAAAAAAAAAATCAAAATTTGACCGCTAGGTGGCGTTTCAAAAAAAAAGGTAAATTTTTGGTTTTGTCCATTTTTGACCACCCAAACCAGAAAGAATTTTCCGAAAAATGGCATATTCGGAAACTGGAGTTCGGGTAGATAGTGTTGAAAAAAAAAATTGTTGGAGTCGATCGAAAAGTGTCCGAGATATGATCATGTCGGAAAATCATACGAAAAAACACGAAATTTTTGAAATGATATGTTTGTGTGTCCGCAAATTTTTTTCCGCAGTTTTTGAAAAATCGCCGGAGACTTCGAATTTTTCGATTTCGTCGCGCAAGTGCCTGGGGTCTAGGTTCGAAAAAAAGTGGAATGCACTATTTCAGTTTTTCATCGAATGGCCTACTTTCTGTGCATATGAAAGGTGAGGTAATGATCTATATGTCGGTGGAAAGCTACGAACCTCAGCTATCCAGATCTGACGTCAGATTGGAAAAAATTTCTAAAATGATCGCTAGATGTCGCGGCATGTGTTGTTTTTTTGGAAAAACGTAAATGACTTTTTTCACACCGACCAAAATTGAAAAAACTGCACTCATTTTTTTTTCGTGAAAAACTGAGCGTTTGTTGGGGACTAAATTTGTGATGTTTTGGGGTATGTGTCATATCTGGGAAAATTCGTTCCAGAAAAAATTTTCGGTTCCAAAATTAAAAAAAAAATTTCGGAAATTTTTGATTTTTGGAGAATTTCTAGATTATGGTACACGGGGTGTTTTTCAACAAAGATACGTCATTTTTGGCTCTTTGGCAAGATATTGAGCTCCCCTAGAGCATACATCGAAGAAATTTTGAAAAAAATTCAGTGGAGATGGTTCAATCCATTTATGACCATACTATTGAAAAATGGGGAAAAATCGATGAAAATCGTTATTTTTCTGCAAAGAAAACTTACAAAATTACCATTCATTGTTACTTACCAACCAAAATGTTGAGAAACATTTGCCAATCAATATTTAAAGTTTTAAAAACAATAATGAAATGTAAAACCATTCATACTGATTACTTAACCAATTTTATTCAAATCTAATATGTTTATAAAAGTTTGATATATTTTATGTTTTTTCGTATAGAGATATGGAAAATAATGTTATATTAGACGCTGTTCTTGAAATTCTATATGTAACTAAGAGGGCAGCCCAATGAGCACTTTTTATCAATTAAACATTAGTTTGAATAAAACTATTGATAAATTATTATGTCTTGTAATAATGAATGAATTCGAAGTGGAAAATGGCTTAGAGACTTAAGGCTTAAAGTATAATATGTATGAATGACTAAATCTATTTTCGATATTATCTCTACTTTATTTTGTTTTGAATATTTCGTTTTAGTAAATGAAAAAAAAGGAATAAAAATTAGAAGTCATTAGACTGAAGTATATTATATTTCATCTAATTCAATATTTTCTTCTTTCTGTTTACGTTTTGGTTGTGGCGTTTTTGGATATACAGATTGAACAAACAGTTTTGGTACATATTTCATATCATTTTTCGAGAGGACTTTCGCCACTTTAGTCCATGTATTTGGACTGTAAAACTTAAAATACAAAAATGTCATTAAAATTAATATGAAAGCAATATTAATTCCGATTGATATTAACAAGATTTTTGTAGATGTACGGAAGTTTTGGTCGTTTATTTCTTTGAATTTTAATTCGTATGCTGATTCCTTAATCAATCGATTGGCTTTTTCGGCCAAATAATTAAAATCGATTTTAGGATCAGTGATTAGAACTGGATTATTATCAATGATTTTGGGAATAGACGCTCTGATGTCTTTAATTTTATTTAGAAAGACATCAATCGCAATGGCGTGCGTCTTTTCATGAAGTGTAACAATTCCATTTGACATAAATCTTATATTTGAAAGAGGTCGTAGGCTTATCTTTTCGGTGTTTATTCTACAATATTTTTCAAGTTCTAACGTTCCACTTTCATTTTAATAGTGAGTTTTGACAGTTTTTTCTCGACAATGTTCAAATACTGTCATGGGACTTGATATAGTAATATAAAATATATTACTAATATCTACGGGATTGAAGTAATTTGCCCGAGGAATTATCTTCATATTACATAAATGTGAAATGATATCTTTATTGGAGCTCATGAAAATACTCAATTCGCAATTTTCATGATAGTCCAAATGGACATTTTCAGCAGGTTTGATAATTTTTTCATTATCGATATTGAACCCTGCTGTTGAAAATTCGGTTTCTGTTATTGGAATGTACTCGTTTCCGATATTATTTAGAAGAAAATAATCCATTGACGGTTGAATAATGACATTAAAGCTATCAACAACTGTTGGAATGGGCATTAATTTGTATCACGGGGGACGGCAGTCCCCCAAGTGACGCAATACCAACATACATATGAAATATATGTATATTTGCGTCACTCTATATATACTGTAAAGAAATGAAAATCGATACCGCTGACTTTTGGAGAGGGGTTTTTGCATATTTTAGTAGTGCTCGGGCACCAAATTAAGAATCCACAAAAAAAATTAAAAAATTTCAAAATTTGACCGCTAGGTGGCGTTTCAAAAAAAAAAGTGAATTTTTGGTTTTGTCCATTTTTGACCACCCAAACCAGGAACAATTTTCCGAAAAATGGCATATTCGGAAACTGGAGTTCGGGTAGATAGTGTTGAAAAAAAAAATTGTTGGAGTCGATCGAAAAGTGTCCGAGATATGATCATGTCAAAAAATCTTACGAAAAACACGAAATTTTTGAAATGATATGTTTGTGTGTCCGCAAATTTTTTTCCGCAGTTTCTGAAAAATCGCCAGAGACCGATTTTATTCGAAAGTAGATGAAAAACTGAGCATACATGTCTCTTCGAATTTTTGGATTTCGTCGCGCAAGTGCCTGGGGTCTAGGTTCGAAAAAAAGTGGAATGCACTTTTTCAGTTTTTCATCGCATGGCCTACTTTCTGTGCATATGAAAGGTGAGGTAATGATCTATATGTCGTTGGAAAGCTACGAACCTCAGCTATCCAGATCTAAAGTTAGATTGGAAAAAATTTCTAAAATGATCGCTAGATGGCGCTGCATGTGTTGTTTTTTTGGAAAAATGACAATGACTTTTTTCTTACCAACCAAAATTAAAAAAATTACATACATAGTTTTCTGGTGGAAAACTGAGCGTTTGTTGGGGACCAAATTTGTGATGTTTTGGTGTGTGTGTCATATCTGGGAAAATTCCTAACGAACCAATTTTTTTCTTCAAAATTATTTTTTTTTTTCGAAAATTTTCGATTTTTGGAGAATTTCTAGATTATGGTACACGGGGTGTTTTTCAACAAGGATACGTCATTTTTGGCTCTTTGGCAAGATATTGAGCCCCCCAAGAGCATTCTGCGAAGAAATTTTGAAAAAAATTCTGTGGAGATGGTTCAATCCATTTATGACCATACTATTAAAAAATGGGGAAAAATCAATGAAAATCGTAATTTTGTTAAAAAAAATGTGTGAATAACGTTTTTTTTTTAATCATAGATCGAAAGAGCACTAAATTTTGAACCAATGTGCACATTTTTTAAAACCAACATTTTTCAAAATTGGTCAAAATTCGAAAAAGCGTGTATTTGGCGGACCACCTTTTTAACATTTTTTAAATAACCAGGAAACTACACCTTGACATGATGTTTTGTGGTCTTTATTCAATTGAAAAAAATGAATTAAAACATCGGTGCAACTAGTTTTGAATAGATTTGGTAACCATATATACTACAAATTCACCGTAGAAATTTCTCCTTTTGTTTCGAAATTTTACAAAAACAATTAAAAATGCAAAAAAAAAATCGAGAGAAAACATAAAACTCTAATTCAATGTAAAAACAAATGATAAAAGTATGGCAGAAAGCAAAACAAAATTGGCATGCATTGCAAGAAATCGATTAATATAAATATTCTAGATTTCCAATGTGATGAATATCAATATATGAATAAAATAAAAGAATATATAAAATAAAGGCGAGCGTAGCGAGCCAAATTTTTTTGTAGATTTCAAACAGAAAAATTAAATTTAATGTTAAAACAAATGATATAAGTAAAAAACACTTCTTTGGAAGTTCTCACTGTGACGCAATACTGCACATTAAATCTGAAAATGATCTGATATAAATTTTCAGTGACGCTTGCAATCAAATACACAAACAATTTTTATATTGCGTTGCCTCTTGGGCATTATCACAATGAAATTTTCATTTTTAATTTTCTAAGAATGAGAGAGGCAACGCAATATAAAAATTGTTTGTGTATTTGATTGCAAGCGT
>NW_022198250.1:0-3145 GCF_009176525.2 Contarinia nasturtii | reverse complement strand
AAAATATTATGAAAATATCGCAAGTTGTAATTATTTTTTGAGAAAGTAATGAGTGGTTATTACTTACTTGTATTACGAGCTGCCATTGTACTGAGTTTGACTGAGTCTGATGCTTGCAAATGCACCATACATACTCCCTATTTATAGTTGCATCTTATCATTTTTTACTTCTCGGATAATTAAAATGTAATGTTGCATGGCCTTTGAATCTGATAGCCTTTGCGATGCAATATTTTTCGGTCTACCATGAGAAAAAATACAATTTATTTTTTTCGTATTGTCCAAAGTTTATTCGAATTAATTAATTGATACGAGAAATGAACAAAGTGTCCCTTGGCATGATTATTTTTACAATATATTCTTACATGGATGCCGTCGTTCACTTTTCTCACATATAAAGTGGCGATAAAGTGATAAAAACATTCATTTGTGCATTGCGAAGCGTTTTCGCTGCAGTTGTCATTGTAAAATGTACGATTATCGCCAATCGTTCTGTGTGACGCAGGCTGAGTATCATTTAGGTTTGTACGATTTTTGTTGATTGTTGATTTGAAATTATGAGGCCATTTCTATTAGGAGAATATTTGCAATTTAGCTTATCAGAAAATGTCTTTCTCGCCACCGTATCAAATAAATTTTTATTGAAATTGATCGGGTAATTGCGTATAACGCACTCATATAATTAATGTTTAATTGAACTTTTAAAAAACATTATCACGACACCAATTATTATAACAAAAAATGAGAAGAAAAAATAGTTGATCGTCGCGGTTTCTTTTTTATTTATTTGCACATTTGGTCGTTTTGCTTATTTTCGATGACACAAAATAACAACGCAATTAACATTACAAAGTGACACGTGTACAGTATGCGAGTATCAATGGGAATTAATACGTTTATTTTATATTTTCATAATGCACTGATAATGTCAAAGTAAAGTGACATATAAATATTTTCTTCTTTTTTGCAATGACAATATTTATTCTATTTTTATATTTATTATTTCATAGGATAAATTTAGGTTGATCCTTTATTTATCGATATCACCCAAATATTTATCTCCATTTTATGGACTATGATATTTGATATTCTATTTTATATCCTATGTTTTATACTATCCAAGAATTTTGATCTCATTGGGCTGGTTAATTGAGGTCTGTCAAATTTAAAATATCCAAAGCTAAAATAGATACTTTCTTATTCCGCCCTATTCAAAGAAAGAAAAATACAAAAAAACGTGCCTATTTCTATCTTGAGTGAAAAAAGAACCAAATTTCTGTACCGTTTCTCGTCCAATTTTCCATTAAATTATTATAATAATATAAATATTACTCCGAAAAATAGATTGCTGGGAGGAATTCTATTTTCATAGAAGATTTTGTATGTAGATTTTAAATACAAAGAGTCGCATTGTTTACATTAGAGTTTGCAGAAATTGTTGGGGTCACACAATCGAAATGTGCACAAATATTTATAGGCACTGTTAATATAGTATTACTATAGCGGTATTATTTTCTACTCTTTGTTTTATATTGTTTTAATTTGTCATTCAAAATAAATATATCGCAATCGAATTTTTTATACAGCAAATTCCATACTTCCATAAGCCGAGTTTTGTACGACATAAATTATACTTCAGGAATAAATGCTATTTAGCTAAATTCTTTATTTCGTCTGCTTTGCACTGAGTGTGAAATTCTTATTTCAGATTTGAACCAGATCGAAATTGAATCAAACCAGGGTACGGTTTAGTTAATACATTAAAATTTCTCATTTTTCAGAAATGATGAAGTACCATTGTGTATGCGAAAAGTTTCTTCTCCAGTATTGATATCATTTTCTCTCAAAATTTCATATAGAGAATACTCAAATGTTAGAACAAAAAAGAATCAATGAAATACCCCAAATCTCAAAAGAAACAAAACAATATTTCAATAATATAATTCTTTATCTCTCTGATTGCTTATGTCTCATGAAAAATTAAAATGCTGAATCGCAAAGCAAGAGAAAACAAAATACAGAAAAAAATGACAAAGTTCAAAATAAAAATCTTTGTACCATGTTCCAATATATAATGGCAGACGAGCACTTCTGTCATTTTTTTTTTCTCTGTTGCTGATAATACTTGTTGAGTCGTCGTGAGGCACATTAATCGCAATTATTCGTATATTACGGTGATGAAGCGCCAAAGCGAGATCAATTAATTAGCTTATGTATTACATTGATAAGGTTGTACATGTGTCACAAAGTTAAGTTGATAGCGATTTAATTTTAAATTGATTAATGTCAAAGAGGAAAAAGTAATCATTTTCGAATAATGTATGTATATCAAACAAACATGAGTGGCGAATAAATTTGTTCTTTTTTTCTTCTTTATTTTGCAATAATTGCTGTCTTGATAAAGTTTTTTTTTTCGATTGGAATTGTACATTAATTAACAAGCACACTAAGCTCAATTACCCGACCGTTTTGAGTACATTTTTTTTAATTTGAAATATATTGATGGGAATATATGAATGACTGTGAGAGAATCACATTTCTAATATGTGAAATCGCGAATATTTACGACCTATGTAGAAAAGACATAATCGGCAATAATGGTGAGAATAACAGCCGGACGTCTCAATAAAATGTGGAATATTTCCATCCAATCTTATATACAAGCTAAACTGTTAAGACAAAAATTGATACGTCAAACAAATTGAAACAAAAAATTGGCTTACGTCGTTTCGTTTCAAATGTATATAGAAAAAGTACCGATCGTGCATCATTTCATGTTAAAACTTTTCTTGTCATCTCACGTATCAATTAATTGATTCAATAAAAGTGTGACCAAATCAGAAAAAAAACAATTATTTAAAAAAAATTAAACAGGCCGACAAAAAATTATGGTTGGAGGTTATCGTGTCGACATTACATTTCAATTATCCGAGAAGTAAAAAATGATAAGATGCAACTATAAATAGGGAGTATGTACGGTGCATTTGCATGCATCAAGCTCAGTCAGACTTGGAGAACCTCATCAGTCAAACTCAGTAAAACTCAGTACAATGGCAGCTCGTAATACAAGTAAGTAATTACCACTCATAACTTTCTCAAAAAAATAATTACAACTTGCGATATTTTCATAATATTTTTCAATTTC
>NW_022198249.1:0-4019 GCF_009176525.2 Contarinia nasturtii | reverse complement strand
TTGAAGTCACCGGAGAACACACCCGGAAAGTCCACATAAAGTTCGGAACAGACGGTGAAACTTACAAAGGAACGTTGGCACGCACGGACATCTATGACTCTTCGGACAAACTTTCTCTGGTTCCAATTGTCCGACGGACCTTCATCTAAAGGACGAAATGATTTTTTCCTTAGTTCGTGTCCGATGACAACTCGGAAATTCGAGATAGACTTTTCGATTCCATAAATGCTGCAATTCGATCGTGAATTTCATCGAAAAATGTTTTCGAAAAATGTTACTGACGGAAAAAATGCATTTCAAACAATAGACGTATTAATTTGGTCTATTAAAACCATCGGCATTCAGCAGTGCTTATTTTGAGCTTCGATTATTGCTTTAAATATTCGAAATTCAATCGCTATCTCCGATGAATAAAAGCGCCGATTTAACGAATATCGTCGGCAAAATATGGGATGAAAATAAAATTAAAATTCAATTCGCGTAAAACCGTGGTCGTCAAAATTGTTAAATCAGCGCTCGACCGTCATAAATAAATAAAGAAAATGTGTGTTTTTTTCGAGTATATCTGACAGCTGAAACAGATTAACTGAATCAATCGTCTGCATGTAGGTAAATGTGTAAACGTCGGTTTTCCATTCGATTTATAATTGCAGCCTCTCTTTTTTTTCACCGAATTAAAATTCAAAATTCATATCTGTTTGTTTAAAATGCAGTTGAATTATTTTCAAAATGGATATGCAATCGATTGTAAAGCAAACACATCAATTTATTTGATCCGTTCAAATTAATTTATGCTGAAACTTGTACATGAAATATTCAATAATATATATTCTTCGGAATAATATTTAATTAAATTAATTTTTTCAATTATTTCGTGATGGAGAGATAAACAAAAAAAAATGTTTCACGGAACATAAATGGACATCAATCTGTAAATATTTAAAATCACATATACGAGAATGGGAATTTAATAATAATATTTTTAAAAAGCTTATTTTCGCCGATGCGAGACAATGACGTCAGTTGTTAATGGAAAAGAGCAGTTTGTCAGCGATTCGGTTTTGCATACCCACAAAGAACGAATTTGCGGTTAAATAATAATAATAATAGATTAAATTATATTTGCATTGACATTGTCAATCTATCGAATATCTTATCTTAATGACAATGCAATCCAGATATATATTGTCAGATATCTATTTAATGTGACCAAAATCTATCATTCAAATGACATTCGGACTGTTTGCAAAGGTAAATTACTTCGAATATGCCAATGTAAATACCATTGGCTCATGGACAATATCAATTTCTTTCTGAAATCTAAACTAAAAGCTAAATTATTTCAATATTTGCACACAAAAGTTTTGAGAGGACACAATCTTTGCTCTCGAATATTATTCAACCACTATTGACTGTGACACACACACACACATAAACATACATTCACTGCATCTAATCTGAATGCCAGATGACAAAAAATGTGGTTTTAAATTTTGTACATAGTGCACATTTTGTACCACTGTCACCAACACAATCTGTCAGCATGTTCTGGTAGTCAATATTAAAGTTATTCCATAATAAGATATTTCACATTTGGATGTTTTTGTATATGCATATTTTTAACTCGAAATAGATGTGCAACGCTTTCATTCGATGAAAGTTCAGCAGAAAGTTGCTGAAAACCAGAGCAACATGTTGACATGTTATTGTCGTCAGAGAGAGTGTAAACTAATAGAAAAAGCAAGAATGTGACCAGGAAAGAGCAAGAGAGAGACAGAATCGAAATTGAACCAGAGATAAAATGGTATATATGAAAATAGTGCAGCAAAGTAACGAGAATAAGAGGAAAGTAGAAAAGGAGAGAAGAAAGGAGCGTGAAGAAGATAAAGATAAAAAGAGAAGAGAAGAAGCGAGAGAAACTAACGAGATCAACTACTTCGAGAAGTGGAAAATCGAGAGAAGAAATTTTAGAAAATAGCAAAATCTAGCAAAAGAGAAATTTCTTAAGAGAGAGAGAGAGAGAGAGGGAGAGAGAGAAAGAGATAGAATAGCAAGAAAAAGCTGTCTCGAAGAGAGATTAGAAGAATTCAAGAATAGTTCTTCTTTCGAAATAATGTAAATTCATGAGATTAAAATTTCGATGAAACAAAACAACAAACGCTCCATAAAATACTTGTTTAAAAACCATTCTTCACATATTTTCGAAAAGAATTTTCATCAAGTCTAAATAAATATCTGCTCTTTCACGAAGGATGTCTTTGTCAAAATTGATGGCCATAAATCGTCTTAGGTATGTAGTTGATTGTCTGTCAAAGCAACTGTTAATCCGAAAATTTAAGCTCTCGTACTTCGCATGCCGTTCACATTCATAGATGCATATGCATCGAATGTCAATGGCAGGAGCTTTTGAATAAGAGATGACTGTTACCGTGTTGCACCTGCGGGGGATCCGATTTTCTCTCTGTTCATATAAATAATAATATAGTCAAAATAAACCCGATTTATCAAGCCAATCGAATGCAAATTCATAACAATCAAAAGCAAATAGAAATTGGGTGCATTGGCCGTTTTCCACACAGTGCACCGCTACCGCTCGCCATCCATCACATATATAATTTGTGTACAATGTAAAGTAAACAATTTATCAACACAATAATCGACTAAGTTGATCGAAAATGTCATTGTTGTCACCAAATCAATAATAATAATAAACTGTATGTTCACCCCGAAATATTGCTTGAAATTCAATTTGATCGTGATTTAGACATGAAAAGCAAATAAGCTCGCCCAATCATTCATAATTGAATTTTGGCAAAAGGCGATTTGCAAACATATTTCAAAATTAAATCACACAACAAGACTCATTCACATTTACCAACAAATGAATATCAAATTTAAGAATATATCTGCCAAATGAGATTTCGCTCATGGACATCGACGCAATGAGTTATTCACCGAAAGATTTTGTGGAGAATATCAATTGGATCACAATTCAGCTAGCAATTCATTTGGATCATATTCGTCATTCAACTGGATTGAATTGAATCGGATGAATTCAACGAGAAATTCGAATATATTGAAGACAAATTCCCTTTCAACTTAATTAGTAATGATAGATACTGGTTACAGTAAACCAATGGCCGATTTTATTGAACCAGATACAATGCGCATTGTTTACAATGTTGAACATGGTATGCAACTATTTTCTATGATGGGCTTATTTAGCGGTTAACGAAAACCGGGCGGAAAATAACAACGCAAATGTCACCGCATAGCCAAATGTAGTAACGTCGCGTATTGTTAATTATCTGTTCCTGTGAGCGAGTTGAAAAACCATAAATCAGGTCTCTTTCCTCTTGCGACCACTCACAGTCCATCGATTTTAAAATGACCAGATTTCAAATCACACCATGCTCTCTGTTTCGCTTCTCTATCTTTCTATACCTGCCGCTTCATCTCTCCTCTCTAAATTGATTTTCCTACCCCCACTCTCTACCTATCTCCTTCTTTCTATTTTACCTTTCCGCACATACCAAGTGAGTGGGGGGAAAGTATTTTTTTCCATATCCCACGTTGTGTGTTTCCGTCATTCATTCACCACGATTGGATCACTATTGTTATGTTGTGCCATCAATTCAAACATTAAATAGAGCGAATATTTCTCTCGTTTCCGATTCGATTTATGTGTCATTCAAATGGGTAAAAACCACCATAGAACTTTAATTTTGCATGTCCTCATTATCACTAACATTGATATACACAGCATTCACGACTCAGTAAATGAGCAAAGACAAAGGGATTCCATGTAATTGTTGTATAAGGATATTGTCATATGTTTGTCGAATGAATCACATGCGTTCGATCCACAGCCGAATAACTAATGAGTCAAATCGATGCGACAGTCGAATTGCAAAACGACAATGATGCATTCAAAATGCCACGGAATGTTGTCATAATTGTAATTCAATCTGAACCGTACAAAATTGACATTCCAAAGATGACATAATAACCCGATATAT
>NW_022198248.1:0-4934 GCF_009176525.2 Contarinia nasturtii | reverse complement strand
CTCTTTTTATTCTTGAGGAATTGATATAAATAAATGAAAATAAAAAATATACACAAATTCAAAAAAAAAAATGCACCAAATATAGCATAGATCACAAACACAATAAGGTCAAACACTTTTATCGCAAATCAAATGAAACAGCAATGAAGAACCCATTCCTCTGAAAGTGACTCTGTATTCCAATTCGAATGATGAAATTTATTTCCAATCAAATATTTCGCAGATCGAAATGTTGTTGAAATATTCACCGTAAATTTTATCATCGCTCTGTTATTCCAATATTAAATCAAAGACAACCACAAAACCAACTGACAATAAATAATTTGGTTGTCCAAAACAATCTACAACCACTCTACGTATAATTATCAAGAAATCATTTTGCGAATAAACCACATTTTTATTGTAAACAAAATCGTTTGGTGCGATTGTAGTTTAAAAGTGATGGCAGTTGTTTATAATAACAATACAGAGCTGTCCACGAACGTTCGTTCGTTCGTAGCGTTTTTTATTTACATTTTGTTCGATCGTTCGTAGAATTGTGTTGCGTTCATTCGTTTGTTCGTAGAAAATCAGATGTTCGGATTGTTCGTACGAACAACGAACACGTTATGAAAAGTACGTATATTAAGTAGTATTGCAGTTGCTGAAAATTGGAAAAACTTAAAATGGAGTTAAAAAGTAAGCAAAATGAAGACTCCCAACACCCGAGCGGTTCGGATGATCAATGGATTCTCAGGTCTGTATTTCAGAACTTCCATAAGAAATTCATTCTTTTTCTAATTGTAGGGGAGGACGGGGCGAATCGCCGCACTTTTTTTTTGAGCCAAATATCTCGGCAACCATAACTCATAATGACAAAAGTTTTGTACCGTTTGAAAGGTACTTTCAATGCGCAACTTTTGTAGAAGAAACTTTTTTGTTTTGTTACCATCATTCCAAGATGTGACCGTGTGCGTGAAATTACAAAAAACGGGGCGAACCGCCTATAGCGGGGTGAATCGCCGCACCCTACGGGGCGAACCGCCGCACCTTCAACAAAAACAAATCATTCCAATTTTAATGAATTTTTCTATATTTATTTGATTATAATTGATGAAGAAACATTATCACAGTTTTGATTAATGATAAAATATTGGAATAATGTTGAAGTAATGTAGAAATAATGAAAAAAAATTGTAAAAACATGAAAATTTTGCCAGATTTTATTCAAAGTCCGAGTCAGATGATGGCTGGACATAGCTAGCGATGGTCTTTCGTCGCTGACTAATGCGGCTTGGCCCTGCTTTCTGCTTGCTTGATTCGGCCTTCTTATGAGCTGCCTCCTTCTTCTTCTTCAAAGCTTCTTCCTTCTTTTTCGAAGTTTCCTCCTTCTTCTTCGAAGCTTCCTCCTTCTTCTTCAAAGCTGCTCCCTTTCTTTGCATTGCAGCTTCAGCTTTTGCCTCTTTGTCTTCTTTCTGTTGTCGAATCTCTTCGAACGATTCGTCAGCAGTTAATATGGCACTCTTTTGTGACTTTCGGCCGCGTTTGTTGGTTTTACGCGGTGGTGCCTTTGGAAATGGTTTTATTTCTTCGAGCATGACTGACAAATCTTGAACTGACCTAGAGATTTACCGGCATTGAAATTGAAATGTTAATAACCATTACATTAAGTTTTCTTGCCTGTAATAGCTACTACAATTGTAATAGCTATTACTGTAATGCTTCGTTACAATAATAATACTTTAGTAAAGTATTATTATTGTAACGAAGCATGTGTTACAGCAAAATGTAAATCTGTAAACTGACCCAGTTGGTGTTGATGTTGTGCCCATTGGAGGAAGATCTACTTCCATACCTTCGCCCATTTCAGCAAGGGTATTTGCAATAATACTTTGATCAGACCGATTGTGTGGCAATTCGATAATGGTGGCAGCCATTGGAATGTCATCGTCAAAATCCAATTCACCCATTACCATTTCGGCATTCATTTCCAAATTCATCCCATCATCCATTTCCATTTCGTCGGAAGGATCATTCGGTGCAACGTATGGTTGATCGGTAGAGAAGCTCGGTCTAAAATCAATTTCTTGGAAGTGCTGACGATCCAATGGATAAATTCCAGTACCAGAAAAACCAGATTTTATGTTCTTTTCTGTCGCACCAATCTCCAAAGCACGTGCAAAAATTGGAGGCAAATCAAACGGCCGCATCACACGACCAGGGTTTGTTTTCTGCCAGTCTTGGCATAGTTGATTGGCCGCATTTTTAACCGGTCCAAAAACACTCACATCAAGTGGTTGCAACCGATGTGAGGTGTGGGGTGGAAATGATAATACATGAATACCATTTTCACGGCAAAATCGAAGCACTTCAAACGTGCGATGAGAAACATGGTTGTCCAAAATTAGCAAAATTGGGTCTTCAACTGTGCATCGTGTGAACTTGTGAAATTTTTGGATGAAATCCAAAAAATTGTCGGTATTCATATAACCTGATTTGTTGGCGCCACCCCAGCAACCGGTTGGTCCTCCGTTTAAAAAGTAATCGTGGAAACGGGCTCGCGGAAAAACTAAGTATGGTGGCGCTCTCATGCCTATTGCATTCACTGCCAATGCCATTGACACCACAACCCCTCGTTCGCTAGAGGTGATTTGGCCGACTTGTTTACGTCCGCAACGGGCCACAACTTGATTGGGCGAATGCACAGTGGTTAGGCCCATTTCATCCACATTCCATATGTTTTGTGGTGCAAAGTCAATTTCTTCAATGGCTTTATCATAATTGTCAAAAAACAGAGCAACGTTTGTTGGATTGAATGCCATTGCGCGAGCAATACTTGTGGCTTCTGGTTTTCTCAATGATAGTTTCGGATGGCGCTTCAGGAAACCTTTAAACCAATCCGGCCCAGCCCGGCCGTTGAGTGACCAATTTTTCGGAATTGAACTCTTCAATTTTGAAGCAAACTCATAAGCCAACACTCGTGCTTCCATTGCTGATAGGCCAAAATAGATATCCGAAGAATACAACATGTACCCTTCAAGAGCTACTTCTTGTTCGTATGAAAAAACCTATTGTAATAAAACAAACAATCAAAATATATTAAAAGATAAATGGCTAGTAAAAAATACACACCGGCTGACCACCTGGACTAACAATAGTGATTCTTGGATCAACTGATGATGATGCTGTCGTTACAGTTGCATTTGATGTTGATGGCATTGGTTCAATCAATGATGAATCTGTTGATACAACTGCATTTGATGTTGACGGTATTGGTTCAATCGGCATTGGTTCAATCAATGATGATGCTGTTGATACAACTGTATTTGATGTTGATGGCATTGGTTCAATCAATGATGATGTTGCCGACACAATTTCATTTGATGTTGATGGTATTGGTTCAATCAATGATGATGTTGTCGGTTCAAATGCAGTTGATGTTGTCGATGGAACACTTACAGTTGCAGCATTTGGTTTTGCACGCGGATTATTTTCCAAATGACGACGTAATGATCGGTCTGATACATTAAAATCGCGAGCGGCAGCACGAACTGACATTCCATTTGCGATAGCACGAAGTGCGAGAACAATATTGTCATAACTTTTTACCTCCGTTTTGCGTTTATATTTTCGAACCATTGTTAAAAAAAAAAACTAACTAAACACAAAATTCTAGACAAAATTCAAAAAAAAAAACATACAAAGTCACATAAATAAAGTCAAATAAAACTCGACTTGTTGTCTACATGCCAACCAAAAACTGAATGTCGCTGTGTGTGCAAATGTGCACTCCGAGAGGTACATGGTTCCGCATTCAAAAGTCAATTCCAGTGAAAAGTGTTTCATTCTATTTATAGAATCGATTCAGTTCGATTATAGTAAGAATGTGCCTGTGTAGCGAATATGCACGACACACCATTCGATGCAGCTTCAAATTACAGCCACATCAGAATGTGTGTATCGAATTGTAATTTGAAACTGTATCGAATGGTGTTTCCAGGTTGTGTATATTTGCACTACAATCGAACTGAATTGATTCTATAAATAGAATGCTAAATTTTCTCTGAAATTCCCTTTTGAATGTGGAACCCTGTGCCTCAGGAGTGCCAATTTGCTCACACAGCTACACATACAAACATAAATGAAAAAATATTCGGGAAAATATGTATGGAGATGATGTTTGTATGTCTCAATATTTACTAAAATTTCAATATGAGTGCGGCGATTCGCCCCGTACTGAAGTGCGGCGATTCGCCCCGTAGCCGAATTTTCACGCCAAGCCCGATATCACACAAAAAACCAAAAACAATCCGAAAATGTTTATATTCACTAGAAAGCACTTGACTTAAGCTACAAATTACACTCACCCTTTTTCCAAAAAGTAAATTTAAATGCACAAAAGTCAAAATTCTAGAAATGCGAAAAAAAAACTTGAAAAATCGAAAAACACGTTTGGTCTTCTAGAAAAATATCGTCGTAATGAAAGTGCAATCTCATTGGCACCAAATATGGAGGACATAAAGACGCTTCTAATGACAAATGACAGTTGAATATTTTGGAAGTCGTTCTTGAGATAATGCGACTGCGGCGGTTCGCCCCGCGCGGCGATTCGCCCCGTCCTCCCCTATTAATAATTTGAAAATTCATGAAAAATACCTTCGTTAGAGAGACGACGAGCCCGAAGTGTTTACGTTAAGTACGACCAGAGGTGTTCAGTAATCTCTTATCCTTTTTCATTCGTCGTAAATTTGAGTGCAAATAACTTTTCTTTTCTGAATATTTCATGTTTTAAGTCTCTGGCTATAGAGATTGGATTGCGAACCCCACTGTGAGTTTTGAAAATATATACAGAGTAACCTCTCTATAATGGAACGGGAAAACCTTCACAAAAGGTGAAAAATAAAAAATCCACTGCGTTCCAATGAAGAGAGGTTCTTCTGTAGTTTTTGAATTAA
>NW_022198247.1:0-5021 GCF_009176525.2 Contarinia nasturtii | reverse complement strand
TTCGCAAAAAAAAGTCTCCAATCTCATACAAATATACACCGGCTGATAATGAGAAAATAAAGAAACTGGCATTTTGAAAAAATGATACATTTTAACCATGTGAAATATTCGAGAAAAAGTGAGATGGAGAAGGGAAAAAAACACAATACAAATTGACCAAATTATTTGAATTCGACTGCAGAAGGGTCTTCATTTCGTGAAATATGTTTCGTTTTTTCTGTGTCGCTTTTGGCATTTGAAAAATTATTTATAGCAAAGCTCCAATCAACTCATATCGTTCGACAAAATGAAGACAAGAAATGTAAAAGAAAACTTATCGTTCCAATTAAACGTGCCAACTATAGTTCCAGACTATTTTTATACAATTATTTTTAATCTTTTACCACTTTTGTTCCGTTTTGTTTGCACTATTTATCAAATTAGCTGGCAGACAGAGTTTGTGACATTGTTGATTTTGTTGCATTTTTGCTATTGAGATACATACATCCATATTTGGTATAAATGCATTTAATGATTTCATTGTTCGAACCATTTTGCCGTCCACATTTTTACTGCACATCTCATCTGAGCCATTTCGCCATCGTCATTACAAATGAAATGGTGGAGCTCACTGAAAGCAATGATAAAATCAAATTAAAAAGTTTTAATTATCCCTTTACCCCATCTCTGTCCCTCTACCCCTCCTCTCTCTCTCTCTTTCTCTCTCTCACGCACACTGTCCCTTTCTCTCTGTCGCTCGTCAAAATGGAGACGAACGCGATTCGTCGTCAGCGTAAATCTATTGAAATGTTTTTGGATGCATGTTTTGTCTGCTGTGTACCGTTTGATGACTTCATTCGCAGCAAAATGCTTGCGAAGCAACAATAACTAAAGTGTAATTATTACATCCAATTCCACTTCAAAGCGTACACAGATATTCTTGACGATTTCAAATGCACCTGATTAAGGTAATGCACGTGAAGAAAAATAGAGAGAGAGAGAGAGAGAGAGCATTCGTGCTGTTCATTTATAGAGCTGGCTGCATTCAGAGTGCGAACAGTGTTGCAAAAATAGCAAGTAAATCCATTCGATAATAAGTAAGTTTCAGCTTTATTTCACCATAAAAACGAAAAACTTTTGAAAGTTTGGCGTTCACAAGAAAAGTGGGCAACTTTATTGCATTCCGCAAAGAAAACTCTGAGAGAGATTCAAGAATATTCACTTACTACAGTCAAATGCATCGCTAGGACAAAGCAAATTGCAGAATGTAAACAATTGATTTGAAAAGCACAACAAATGTAAACATTTTCTCAACTAACACACACATACACACAAAGACAAAATTTAGATACACAACATTGCACGTCATTTGCATAAACGTTTACTCTCAAATGTTTTCAATAGAAATTGTTTGTAATTTGGTATTTTTATTTTTACTAATATCTTGTCGCCTGAAGTTCCTTGTTACTTTGTCATTACTGGTATCGCGCATTTAAAGATGTTTACCGAGATTGAACTTTCCGAAAAATACATATTTGATAAGGTTTAATATGCCACCCATTTCGTTCGAACGGAACTTCAGTGCCACTTTTCATGCCATACACAATATAATGGAAATTCTTTCGTCTCTGGCTCCGGATGCAATATTATTACTTCAAACGATAGGTAACAACCTACACACAACACACAGATGTTTACCATCCTTAAACATGAAATTATTTCGAAAAACAAGATAGAATTTATTCATTCAACTATATTTGATCGTACACACTGGTTTGGTTGCCTGTTCACAAAAATGGCATAGTGCATGTATCTGATATGTACAATATCACTTGACATATTTAGCAAACAATGCCGATGTTGTTGGCGTTGTTGCCGGAATTTCAATAGTGAAAAATCACGTAATTCGCTTTTAATGTACTCGGCAAACCTAAACACTGTTTATTTTCACTATGCTTCGCATAATTGTCTCTGCTTGCATTTTCCCACATTTTGCATCGAAGATATCACCAAAGTGAAATTCCATCATTAGATTCCGATCACATAATAGGTTGACTAGGGCAACAACAGCGCCAAGTCGTTACAAATGTCATAAATTAAAAGGAAACTGCCGGTGACCTCGCTGCAATGGTGAAATTCTGAGGGAATATGCAAACAGTTTTGCTGCGAAGTGGAATCTTGTCGTTTTCTTTTGAATGCTAAACACAATCTAATTGCAATAATATTGATATGGAGACATCAGGATTTTGGGGGGGTTTACTTTAGCCCCTTTTCAGGATTTGTAGAATAT
Source organism: Contarinia nasturtii (assembly GCF_009176525.2). Lineage (NCBI taxonomy): Eukaryota > Metazoa > Arthropoda > Insecta > Diptera > Cecidomyiidae > Contarinia > Contarinia nasturtii. Next base: position 2,752 of record NW_022198247.1, on the reverse strand, counting down.
TGAGCATACTTTTTCTTCCTTCACAATAGTATAGGTCTCATGAACATCTAAAAAGCGTATTAGAGAAAACTCACAAAACGACAACTGCTATACATTTCTCAAATTGCATTTTCAGTTGCTCCTTTTTTGAAATTGCAGAAATATTCACTATATTCCTTAACAAATTTGTGCAAATTTCATGACCCCATTGCAATAAACGGAATCTAAAAAGCGTCTGAGAAGCATAGAAGGAGAGGAAGAGAAGAACGAGTTAAAAAGAAAGAGAGAGAGAGAGCATGAGAAATTCATTTTGCCTCAGTGCAAAAACCGCAAACACATGCACATACACAACAATTTTTCATTTAAGCATAAGAAGCACCATATTCCAAAACTAATGCAACTGAACACTGTTACAGACCGTACAAGACCTATTCTGCATCACAAATGCAAACACACGCAGGGTATGAGTAGATATATTAAATGAGTTTACTTTCATTTGGAGAAACTTGCATACACAAAGTTGACATTCAACACTGCATTTTCAACAATTTTTCAATTAGAAAAACTATTTTTGTGCAAATATTTTTCCATCAAACATGTCCAAGTAAAACTTTCATGCGACACAACATGTTTGAAAGTTTTTAGAATTTCTCATTATTATTTGAACGCTTTGAACGGTTTTTAACAACAACAAATAAATCGAAGAAATGTTTGCATCATAAACTGCACAACAAGTGTTAACAATTTCATTTTAAACGTTACGTTCAGGCACCACATAATTATAACGGTTATATTTATATGAACAAATTAACGTCAAGATGCCCCAGAGATGTCGGCACGAATATAACATTAAAACTGCTGTTTGAGCTACTGCTTCTGCTGAGCTAAATTTAAAATTGCTTCGTTTATTTATCTAACTCAATTTATCAAGCATACAGAGGAATGCTTGTGAATAAAAAAATCAAAGAAATATGTTTTATATTGAAAAAGATGAGCTAGAAAACTGTTGGAAAATCTAATTTCATTGACAATATATAGAATGTGTGACACAATGTGGAAAAAGAACAAATATCACATTGGAGCCAATTGCATTGAGATGCTATCAATCCAATTATTGAGAGCATAAAACTCATCTCACACAGCATTGTTCTTTCCACACATGGGAATGGATGGAGAAAAAAAAGTAGCCCAATGAAAAGTCATTGTGCAATGAGATGAATCCACTACACAAAGCATGATTGAAGTTTAATTAACACAAGCGCCAACTGGTTTTATTCATTAATCTCGCCCCGAAGCTGTATTGGTGTTCCTTTTTTTGCCATTCGGCTATTTGTTGACTGCTCCATTGAGTGCGTTGAGCGTTTCCGAGCGAGAAAATCAAATAGACTAGGGGCAAAATGTAGGGATGCAACAAAAGTTTTCTGATTTAGAAGCGATTTCCGATAAAATTGAAAAATTGATAGCACTTTCATTACCCATTTTTAATTGTAACTACGAATCTACGAATTGGTTTTGGAGTTGTTTTTACGAGTTGTCATCAGGATTTGCTATTTACGAGTCATTTTTTCTTTATTCGATTTTTACATGACAAAGTACGGTTTAACGATAAATCCCGCATAAAGCTCTCTTTAGATACCGAATCTTTTCGAACATCGTTGATGATTGCTCGGAAGTTCTGTTTCATTTGTGCGATTGGAATCTCAAGCTCGTTAAATTTCTTCAGCGACACATTCACTATACTTTTTTCATGTGTGCTGGCAACGATTGCCGTTAGCCTTCTATTAAAACGTGATGTAATATGAAATTTATTGGCCATTTTATGTGATTTAAGTGCTTCTGACCGGATCTTCGATTTAATCAATGTTTCTATTGAAACCGATATATTGAGAAATAAAAGTCTCAAGCATTTTGGCCTATGTCATCACCTTCACAGTTTATTGCATTCTTTTCCCGCATTATCAAAGGCAAAAATAAGCAGCCAATTTTTTTTGTTTCGTTTGTTACCCTTCAACAAAAAAATGTTGGCCAACCAGTGAGCTCATTTTGATACCATAAACTGAACCTCAACAAAGAAACAAAAATGATAAAGAATCATCATAATTTTCAGCTGTCCATTGTATTTCATTGTGTTTTTATGTGCTTTTATTCAACTTTAATATAAATACCATTCATGAGTCATCGGACCCAAGGTTACGTGAAACGCGAAAATCGTATACAGTAGTGATTATGTGTCTAGTATATAGAATATAAATCAGAAGATGTGGAAAAAAGATTGTGAAAATTGCACATTTCAGCAAACTCATTGTGGTCAAAGTTGAGTGGGTCAGGCGAGATATTAGTTTTTTTAGATTCATTTTCTCTCTATCTCTCTCTCAATCGTAGACTCTCTCAAACTTTTGCTCTCTCTCTCTCTCTATCTCTATCTCGTTCTGTCTCGGAAATGGTTCCAATGAATTAAAAGAAAATTGAATGGTTAAAAAAAAGTGGCAACGAAAGGTGAATTACTGACATAATCACACAAGTAAATAATTCCAAATGCGACGCACTGAATAAAAGCTTAAGCTCATTTGACCGTCCGAACGATTGCGGTGAATCAAGAGCAATGCCAAAATTGTTTAGTCACAACAAAAAAATAATGTAGAACATTCGGCTTCATTTTACGTTTGCTTTGTATGAAATGCCAAAATAAACAGACACATTTCATTGCAATTGAATTCAATACCAAAATAAGTAAATGGTCTGGTATATTTTCAACCAATATAGAAAGCGCCAC
>NW_022198246.1:0-5297 GCF_009176525.2 Contarinia nasturtii | reverse complement strand
ACACGATTTTGCATGAACATTTGGCCGTAAAAAAGATTTGCTCTCGTTGGATTCCACATAAATTGACCGATGACCAAAAATTAGCTCGTGTGAATTGGTGCGAAGAAATGCTCAACAAATATAACCGCAGTGCATCATATTCCGTCTATAACATCGTCACAGGCGACGAATCGTGGATATATGCGTATGAGCCCGAAACTAAACAGCAGTCGACAGTATGGGTCTTCCAAAGTGAAGATAATCCAACGAAAGTTGTTCGCGCTCGAAGTGTTGCGAAGCAAATGGTCGCCTGTTTTTTCGCAATTAGTGGACATGTGGCAACAGTTCCACTAGAGGATCGTAGAACAGTCAATTCTGACTGGTACACCACCATTTGTTTGCCAGAAGTGTTTGGTGAATTAAGAAAAAATAACCACCGTCGCAGAATAAGTCTTCATCATGATAATGCGAGCTCTCACACATCTCATCACACAACTGAATATTTGACCGCTCAAAAGATCGAATTAATGGGTCATCCACCGTACAGTCCTGATTTAGCACCCAACGATTTCTTTTTGTTTCCGAGCGTAAAGAAATTTATTTATTTATTTATTTATTCACCGTCTGATCACAGACTGTATTTATCACAACATTTTGTACAATACCATTCACAATGAATCACTATACCCGATCGAATATCCAGCTACCAGCCTTGTCGACTTCGGAGCAGCAGATATCGATTGTGTTCATTGTTTTAATCTCTAATTTTCAATACAATTTTTATAAAAATTACAGTTTTCACCGTTCAACAAATATTACATTTTTCAATTTAAAAATATTACTTCCAAAAATTTGTCTCGATGCTGATTCTAAAAACGTTTCTCTTATTAAATTAAAATTCCTACAAGCTACGTAAAATGGCTGGTTATGTGCATATTCTGATGTAAATGTTCTAACTCTAATTAGTTCTGTATTTCTTAAAATTCTTTGGTTTACGTTATATTGCTGTCGTGTGTATACAATTTTATTTCGAAGCGAACTAGATTCTATTTTACCCAAAAGGAGGTCATAAATTAAAAATATTGTGGCATTTATACGCCGTCTCCAAAGCGGTTGAATGTTCAAAACATCACATCTAAACTGATACGGTGGCAATACATAATTCTCATCTCTCTGATATACATATCTTAACGACCAGATGACAAAATCTTTTTGAATTGATTCTATTCTATCGGAGTGGATACGATGATATGGAAGCTATACAATACTCGCGTATTCCAATTTTGACCTAACTAGTGCACAATATAATATTTTTGCAGATTCGATCGTGTACTTATTCTTTAATGTTCGTTTGATGAAACCCATTGCCGCATGTGCACTGGCTTCAATCGCATCAATGTGATCAGTGAATGTTAGTTTTGTGTCGAAAATAACGCCGAGATCCTTTTGCATTTTGGTCCGTTCAAACGTATGATGACCGTTGTCGATCGTATAGTCGTAGTTGACTACGTTTGCACCCTTTGCATACGTCATTACGTAACACTTCTTCAGATTCAAATGCAGGTTGTTTTCGTTACACCAGTCGCTCAATTGATCAATGGCTTTTTGAAAAATGATGGCATCAATGGGCGAATGTATAGTGCGGATCAATTTCAGATCATCTGCAAATAATAAAACAAGTGCATTTGACACAGTTTCGACAATATCGTTTATGAAAATAATAAAGAGACATGGTCCCAAAATACTTCCCGCGGGTACTCCCGATGGTACAATGAAAGTCCTTGACTTTTTTTCACCAATTCCAACAAACTGCGATCGTGATGTCAAATAACCATGGAACCATTTGACAATTTGGCGGCCGAATCCAAATCTCACCAAATTCTGCAACAATTTCTTGTGGTTCACACGATCGAAGGCCTTCTCAAAATCTGTGTACAGCACATCCGTTTGACATTTATTGACCATTGAGTCCATCGTGAAATTTACCATTTGCAGTAAATTTGTTGAGGTTGATCGATTTTTCACGAATCCATGTTGATTGTGGCTGATTTGCGCATTAACAAATGTGTCGATTTTGTCATAGACAACAATTTCGAATAATTTGGCTATTGTTGGTATGATCACAACTGGCCTGTAATTCACTGCATTGCTCTTTTTACCAGCCTTGTAAATTGGCACAATTCTGGACTTTTTCAATGCATCTGGAACACATCCTTGTTGAAATGATCTACGAAATAGCGCTGTTAACGGTTTCGACAATGAGCTGTCACGTCTGCATGTTTTTTTTTTTTCTTCGCTCTCTATTTGGATACTTTAATTTTGCTTAATTTTAATCGAAATCACATTAAAAAAAACAGGAAAAATTATTGAAAGAATTATTATTGAATTGTGTACAAGAAAAACATCAAGTTTAAGTGATTTGAAGTAAATTAAAGAAAAGAAGAGGAAGAAAACGAACGAAAAAGTGTCTCATCATTGTTGTTAGTGTAATTGACGGTACAACATGAGTAAATTGCATTGCTGTGTTGAAAATGGTTGTGACGGATTGCGCTATTCTGGTCTGCATTTGAACTGCATGATTTGTGAAAAAAAGATATATGTGGCATGCATGAGATTATGGGATGATGTTGTGAGGAGTTTCTTGATAAAATTTGGACTTCTACAATTGACGGATCCAGCTAAAAATGCATTTTCATATGTTGGCGACAAACGTGTTGAAGATGAATTCAAAAAACTCTTCAGTGCTGAATCGCCTTTCGCAGTTACATGTTTTACATGCTGGTCTCGGAAGCAATTTGACAACGAAAAAAAAACAAACATCGAACAAATCGTGACCAATAAATTTGAAGATCTGAAAAAACAATTGCTTGCTGATTTCAACAAATGTCAACCAGAGCCTAAAACATATGTAGACACAAAAAACAAAAAATTGGTCGATTCAATGTGTCAGACTGAGGGTCGTCGCGCAATGAAAAATAAAAAAAAGAAGATAAGAAAACAGCAACAACAAGAACAAAATCAACAGCAAAGTGACGGAAAAGGGAGCGATGCAGGTACAGGTGCTGATATTGGTGCAAATGATATAAGAGATGCAAGTACCTACACATCTCCCAAAAAACAACAGCAACCACATCAACAAAGGCAACAACAACAAAAACAGCAGCAACAAAGAAATCGGCAGCAAAATCGACAGGAACCGAGAAATGATCATGCACACACATACAGCTATCCATTCAGCCGTTCATTTCAAAGAAAAAATTGGGTAACTGACCGTCGACGAAGCCATTGGAATGACGGTTTCAATAACCAACGTCATTTTAAGGATGATTTGCCGAGAGCTAGTCCGCATTTTGATGATTGTGATTGCCGCTCTTGTTTTATTGAATTCGAAAATGGTTTTAAGGATTTTCAACGTGTTCGGAGGGGACTTCGGCCGCCGGCTCAACGCTGGCAATCCAGAAACCACTATTAGATGCCACAACAAACTCAGCTATTAATTTTTCATCGATGGAAATGGAGAGTGGTCACTCAGGTAATTTAAATAATTACTGTATATGTTCTCCAAAGGGAGAAATGAGTACTACACACAATTTTAATGATGAAAAATATTCAAAACAGCTGGTTATCCATTCACAAAATGTTAATGGATTAAAAACAAAAATTCCGGAGTTTGTGGCTGAAATTCTAGTGCACCATTCGCAAATTTACATGCTGCGAGAGACTCATCTGAATGACGCCATCAATTCGAATGACTTGTTTCCACAGATGTACGATGTATATCGTTGTGATCGGTCACCAAACACTGAGAGGGACCAAGTTCATCGCAAGGAGAATGGAGGAGGAGTTTTGATCGCTGTTAACAACAAGCTGAAGTCGGTTTGCATTGGGACGGGTGACCTGTTCGGTGCGGAACAGATTTGGGTAAAAGTATCTGGACTAAAACGAAACATCATTTTGGTAGAATTATATATTCGGCCAGACTCAACACTCAAGGTATATGAAAACAACTTGAATGCCTTGAGAGAAATCGCATCGAAGTATAAATGATGTTTTAGTAGTTTCCGGCGACTTCAATCTGCCCAAATTGGTTTGGTTTGTTGACGAAGATGAGGACCCTGACATAGCAATAGCGATCAATGCAGCCAGTGAAAAAGAGAAGATAGTGCTGGATACTTGCTATGAACTGGAACTTCACCAGATTAACAAGAGCAGCAACCAAAATGGTCGTATGCTTGATTTAGTCTGGACAAATCATGTTGAGCTGTTTCAATGTTACATGAGTGAATATCATTTGTTAAATTTTGAGAAGCACTACAATGCATTCAATATTCGATATGATGAGCCTGTCATCAAAACTGTTGAAACAAAGCAAACATTTAGAGATTACATAAATGCTGACTATAGACTAATAAATGAGTCACTCCTTGATGTTGACTGGGATAAGGAATTCGATGCAAATTCATTAGAATTAAGACTAAACAATTTCTATACAATTGTAAAGTCAACAATCGAAACTCATGTCCAGTTAAAAACAAAAGTCATCAGGAAGCAACCGATATGGTTTAACAAGCCACTAATCGAGTTGAAAAACAAAGTCAGCAAAGCTCATCAGATTAAAAAAAAGGTCAACACAATTGATTCAGTAGAAAATTTTAAACAATTAAGAAGAGAATATAAACGCAGTGCACGGTCAGCACTCAGGGATTACAGAATTGAGATGGAGAATCTAATAGACGAAGATCCAAAGAAGTTTTTCAGACATGTGAATAACATAAAATTGAAAAGTGATGATCTGCCACATGAGATGTCTTATTTGGATATGAGGGCAGATGACCAGTCTACAATCGCTGGTTTCTTTGCAAAGCACTTTGCCTCAGCCTACAGCTCTTTGATGGGAGATCTACGATATGACAACACGGAGATTGAAAATATTCGCGACATTTGTGCTGAAATATCACCGATTGAAATAACTGAGGAGCTTGTTGGACAACAAATTGACATGCTTCTGGATGATCTAGTCAGTGGTCCCGATGAAATACCAAATAAATTTATCAAGCATTGTTTGGTTTCATTGCGGGGGCCAATCACAACATTGTTAAAAGAATCTCTTGAAACATGCACTGTACCACAGATTTGGAGAACGTCTTTTGTCAGACCGGTTTACAAAAACGGTGACAGAAACAAGATTCAAAATTACCGTGGTGTCGCTCTTCAGTGTATATAGTGTCAAAAATTCTAGATTCGATAGTCACGAACCATCTCAATCAATATCTAAAGAACATGGTACACGAATCTCAACATGGGTTCATCAAAAATAG
>NW_022198245.1:0-6002 GCF_009176525.2 Contarinia nasturtii | reverse complement strand
GAAAATAGAATACTTTCAAATGTCGTACAAATGGGTTCATCATGAAAGTGTGAAAAATCTTTTCTCGGGTACTTCTGCTATTAAATTAAAGAATATTTCGTTGCCAAAGTTGAAAAATATTTTTTGGTCTCGAACTTTACGCCGCTTGAAAGACTTGAAGAATCGAGCAAATATTATTTTGAACTTTCTTAATAAAATACGCAACTACCACCGTGCGGAAAAGTTCGTCTTACTCCCGTAAGACTCTTTATTTACTAACCAGATCCATTGGGTAGAAAGCGGTCAATGATTCTTGTGAATATTCCATTCGCGATTGGATGGATTATGCTATACCAAGCCACTTCAGTTTGGCATGTATATGCTGGATTCGCAATGCAAGGTAATTAAAATGGTTTTCAATTAAGCTGCGAAGAGAATATTGAAATTTACTTATTTGAATGAAGTGGTTTCATATTTTTTTGCCATTGTCGATTTATACCACCGATATATATCTTTTTATTGTGTTTTTTTTTGAAGGCTTGGCCGTTGGCCTTATGGAAGGTACTAACATTTGATTATTACTTGATTATCAGAGGCGTACACAGGATTTCCTTTAGGGGGGGGGGTCTGTCACTGCTGACGCTGAGTCTGAACTTCGATGGTTGAGAGGATGGGCACCCAAGGATTTCGTAGTTCAAGAATTCAATGACCTGAAACGGCACAGTGATCGTTCAAAATCATGCAGCACATGCCTCAAACAGGACTTGAAATGTGACCATGCCTTACCATCGTTGGCTGACAAACTGGCTGAATTGAAACGAAAACCAACACTCAAACCATTATTCATTATAATTTCGATGTTTTTTCTGATCAACTTCGCAAGCATAACATCGATGAAACCATTCATGGTGCAAATTTTCAAAGCTTACAACAGCCCCATTCTAGCCGATCATGCTTGAAAATTATGAGTTTTCTGGAACTTACAGCGACTGTAACGTTGATGCTAGTGATTAGATTCATTGGCAAGCGGCGAATTTTATTATTTTGTGTGTCGATTTTATTCGTTTGCTCCAGCATCGTTGCATGGTATGGATTCACTTTTCTTCCTTTTGCATACACTTCCTTCAATCAAGCCAATCGTGAACCATACAAAGTGGAAAACGAATGGATCGGCTACATTCCATTTGTTTGCTTGTTAACATTGGGATATTTCACAACGTTGAGCATTACTAGAATTCCATGGATGCTCCTTTCAGAACTGTTTCCATTTAAGTAAAAAATTATTTTAAAAATTATTTATTTATTTTAAAATCATTTTTGTTTCGATAAAAGATTCATTTTATCTGTTTTTATTTGATTAGATCGCGAGGAATCGCATGCGGTGTGGCTTCGGCAATTTTCTTTGTTTTTGCTATCATTGGTTCAAAGACATATTATGACTTGGAAACAGCAATCTCTTTGCCGGGAGTTTCAATTATGCACGCCTGCATATCTTTTATTGGCTTAATATTGATGTACAACATTCTACCGGAGACGGAAAATATAACATTGGAAGATATTGAACTGCATTTTTCGGATAATTCCAAACGAATCATCGATCGAAAGATTGCAACTACCCAACGATAATTGCCAATAGTTAATGTGCGATCAAAAAATGAGAATAAAACAATTATATTACATCATTCATTTGGTTAATTTTACTTTTCCGCACACACCTAGCGTGTAAGGTAAAGTATTGGAATCGGTCGAAAAATAAAGACCCCTCAAAAACATGTTTTCTGGGTGTGCTCGGGGCCAGGGAACATGAATCAGCAATTTTTTAGAGAGAAAAGCATACGTCCTCAGCATGGGTCCGAGGGGTCCGATTTTTTCAATTAACTAAAACTAAGCTCGACGATGACAAGCAACATTGATGGTAGCGCCATGGTGCGGTTGCCAGCGAAACTAAAAAATAGCACAAATTTCAATCGCATAAATCAAAAATGGTACGAATTTGTGCCACCCAACATAAACTGTGGCAACCATAATGAAGTTGCTGCGTTGCCCAGCTGTCATTGTCGTCGTGCTTTGAACTAAAAACCCTCAGGGAACCATTTTTTATGAATTTCCAGAGTGCTACAAAATGAATGAAAGGTGTCACTTTTGCCAAACTGATAATATTTTTGGGAAGTACCATCCTTCAAACCTCTACATCACAGATTTGAACCAAATCCATACACGGACCCAAAAGTTAGAGAGCTTCAAAGAGTTACACGTCATTACGGTTGCAACAACAATATTTCATTAGTTTTGCAACGCTCTTTAACAGCATTTTCCTTCAGTTTGTGTTTTCTCCATTGTTGTGAAATGTACACACAGCTACACTATGCTAAAAATAGCATTATAATTGGACATATCAGACCAGCCGATAAATCTTACCACTACATACAATTTTTAGAATTATATAACTTGTCAAATTTCAATACATAACCTTAAATTGATTTTAGTGTTTTCATAGTACAATGCTATAAATCGCATGAATCTTTGACTTTTATCTGTAATTCTGATACGTCAATTTTTAATGCTATTTTCGGCATAATGTAGTACAAGAATATCTCTGTGTGTAAATGCTTAAAAACAATTGTATGGAGAAAGAGGACCAAAATCCGACAAGAAACTAGGCAATGAAATCAAATCTTAAAGCTAGCTAAATTGTGTAAATTCACTTCATGTCCATTGTTTTTCTTTCGTTTCGTTACTTACTAAAACTTTTTTAGAAGAACAAACTCAAAAGTCCATTAAAAAATCAGACATGAGGCAGAAAGTAGCATTTATTTTGCGATTTCAAATTTTCTGCACGGTAATCAGCCGTACACTAGTACACTTTTAAAGGTAAACAAAGGTAAGTATTGTTGCGTTTAAATTCAAGTGTAGACTTTAAAAATGTTTCGATGTGTTCAATATTTTTGAAGATATTGAGCACGTATTCATAAAGACATGGCGACGTGCCAAACCGTAACGCCATCTATCGGATAGAATCTGAATTTCAAATTTCGAATTGAATATCTCATATTTGTGTAAATTTGTTCATAGAATTATAATGTTTATTCCGACAAATTTGTAAGGTTTTTGTTCGACAACATTTTACATAGCATGCCATACCCTTGGACAAAACACTAAATAGTTTTTTATTGAGGTAGTTAACTAAACAAGTCCACCTTGAGGGGCCCAGATTTGATTAAAATATATAGAGAAAAGATTTTCAAAAATATGGATTGCTGTTATTTATTATACTAACTATTGACTTTGCTTTAAAAATGCATTAGCAATAAAGTTTTCACCGACATATAAAAGATGAAACTAGAAAATTGGGTTTTTGGTGAAACAAGCCGGTTTTTTTAATACTAGGACAAAGTACAATAACCCGTGTGGAGAAGATCGAGTCGAATTTTTGTTTAATTCTAACTGCATTGAGAAACGTTAATAATTAAGATGGTGTGTCACTTTATTAAGCTTAAATTCTTCGCATTTGTACATAATATTCATAATCAGATAAGCTCACCACATTAACATCTTATGTATCGATCAAATCAGATAATTTTGAATTCTGAAGAAAAACAATTAATTCGACTAATCAATTTAATAATATCTAAATAGTCTCACATAAAAACTCCATTCCAATTTATGTCAAATTTGCATCGAATAAATTCGTCAAAGTAACATCCACTTAAAATTCAACCTCAAAGCTTGACAGGTATGTATATGATTGAAATGAATGGATATATAGATTGGGCTGGTTTTTATTTACTTGATCGGTCTCTGTAAATAATATTTGTACATATAGTATAATGAGGTGTGTGAGTGGAAAAAAAAATTCAATAAAATTGACAAAAGGCACCTTAATTGATCATGTCATATGAGTTTCTGAATTTTAATGACGTTTTTGTGCACGATTCTCGTGTTTGCGCTTCTCTCTCTCTCTCTCTCTCTCTCTCTCTCTCTCTCTCTTGTGTATTTGTTTAAATTTTCTGTTTTTTGGTGGAGTTTATCTGCTTATAACATTTGTTTTTGCAATCTGCTAGTTCAGTCAGTGATCGCATTTGGACGGAAGCACATGTTTTATGCATATCGTGTGTTTAACCGGAATAATTTAAGCCAATGGCAAAATTGTGATGTGAATTCAAGTTCATGTTTTCAATTAAATGTGCTTATTAGTACCGTATAATATTTACAGAGAATTGACGCGTTTTTTGCAAACACAGACGTTCATTGTTGTTAAAAAAAGTTGTACATTTATTTCGTGAAAAGAATACTCTTATCTAAATTGCTTTTATTATTTTTTATCCGAGATGTGCAATGTTTTAAAGTCCAGACAAAATATGGATCATTAAATATGCATTTTATTACCTGCCTTGATGTGAATCATATGTCGTAAATTTAAATTGAAGAAAAAAAGGTTTAAATTGCTTAAACATTTCAATTCGTATATAAAGACGAAAAGAAGAAGTATTCGAAGGTCAGAAACGTAACTGAGATTGAAATAATACGACAAATTCGTAATTGCTAATAATCATAAAACTGTCCGTTATACATTTGAACTGACATTGTAGTATATGGCGCAAAACCAGATTGTTGATCGTCGATCGCCTCACGTGATCGTATTATATCTACCGTACATGGGACAAGCCCAAACATTCATCAACAAAAGCCGTTCACAGTGATATATGCAAAACCAGAAACGTGAATCAACATTGTTTGTGTTATTATAGGTTTTTTGTGTTACACGCTTTGTGCGCGTTGCATTGTTGTTAGTTTGAATTGAATAACCCGAGTGAAACGATGACATTCGAAAAGTACGAACAAAATGAAAAAGATGACAAGCATAAATATCGATATCGACGCTTTATCGCTCAGGTGAATTTTCTCTTTCTCTCTCTCTATCTCGTACTCCAGGTCTCTTGGATTTTTACGAGTTCATGTGCACAAAAAATAAGTGAATTGCAAATGAGTCATGAGTTTATCTCTTCACATATGAAATCTCAATTTTATTTCTAATGCAAACGGGTTGAACGTGATTTTTTCAAATAATTGTAAATAAATAATGAAATTAAATGACCATTGAGTACTATTTTTATGCATTTCCAGTGCACTGGCGACTAAAGTTTTATCTGTAATCAATATTTATTTGGTGCAAATTTCAGTTTATTGTTTGAAACACTCTGCTAATTTCAGTATTTTGACAGTTTTTAGCGACGACAGTGAAAAATATGCTATTATTTGATCTTGGATTGTGTTTGGCCTTTCCTGGAATAATTATTCCAGCTTTGACCGGAATTCAAAACGAATTTAATCAGAATGAAACTCTATCGCTTACCGCATCACAAGTCAGCTGGTTAGGTAGGTCAACGGTTTCAATGCTTTGCGATGACAGAACATATGAATAGATTGTTTATGAATAGATTTGGTTGCTACTTTTATTTTTATTTTTATGTCACTATAACCATTCCATTCATTCAAAGCAAATATCATTGAGAATTTTGTGAAATTGCATGAAATTCTTTTCAGAATGAAAAACTACAAAGAAATATATGACTGTTCAGTGATTTATACCAAGTTGATATGTTTATTTCTAATGGAAGTCAAGATAACTTCTTCACCTCTCACAATTATCCACAATTTACTTGCAATTTAATTAGAATCTAAAATGAATACCAACCATTACAAGATCTTAATTGTTTTATTTCAACAGGTAGCGTTAATTACGTAGTTGAACCGTTGGGTTCAATCTTATCTGCAATAATAACAGGTGAATAAATAAATCTTTTTGATCGAGCTGTTTGAAGAAATTAGAAAATAATGGAAATAATTTTACACATAGATCCCTTGGGCCGACGGCGAGCAATGGTATAAATTTAATTTGACAAATTAATGTTATAAATTAACTAAAAATTTTTTTTAGATGATCGTGAACATTCCCCTTATCATTGCATGGTGAGTTTTTTTTTATATCAATAATTTTCGACATTTTTTCAAGGTTGACGAAG
>NW_022198244.1:0-11979 GCF_009176525.2 Contarinia nasturtii | reverse complement strand
AATTCGGGCATTTGAATTTTTTCTTCATTGGCTGGTGAACATTTTCGACGTGTTCCCGCAAAGTTTGTAAACGAATGAACGATTTTTCGCACATTCCACACTTCTAAATTTCAGGTAAAAAATGAAAGTAAAGCACAAAGAACAATTAATAATGAATCAAAAATATAAAAATGTAAAAATTAAGAAAAAAAGTCACAGTAAAATGATGATTAATAAAAAAAAGCAAAATTACTTTTCGCATGTTTAATGTTTATAGTTGAAACACAAACACCTAATTGCCGGTTTTACAAATGTCAAAAAATAGTTGTCACATATATACAATCTGTCTGAAGTTGGCTCTCACAATACACAACTTTATTGAGTGAATGCTTTTGATATTTCGACTTGTTAAAACGATGCATTCACGTTTTTTATTGCCGATTAATATTTTTTTATGAATAAAACATATTTTTAAAAGATTGGCAATCATAATATTCATTAAATTAACCACTAAAAACATATTTGTGGATTCATTTCGTTTTGATATTAGAATAGTAATCGATACGAAAGTAGATGGCGGTAGGATGTAAAAATCTTTTTGCAAAAGTGACATTTCAGTACAAAATACGTTTTGATATTCCTACCCGATTTAACACGGTTATTGAGGTGGGACAACATGGTAAATCATGGCCTAACAACATTTAACACGGTAAATGAGGTTGGAAATCATGGAACATCATGCCCTAACAACATTTAACACGGTTATTGATGTGGGACATCATGGTACATCATGGTCTAACAACATTTAATACGGTAAATGAGGTTGGAAATCATGGTACATCATGCCCTAACAACATTTAACACGGCTATTGAGGTGGGGCAACATGGTAAATCATGGTCTAACACGATTTAACACGATAAATGAGGTTGGAAATCATGGAACATCATGGCCTAACAACATTTAACACGGTTATTGATGTGGGACAACATGGTACATCATGGTCTAACAAAATTTAATACGGCTATTGAGGTCGGACAACATGGTCCATGACTTAAAATTGATATTAATATTGAATGAACAAAATTTAATAAAGTCAAAATCTATAGAGATAGTAATTTCAGAGATAGGAATTATAATAACATGCCTAGCCGAGCGAGCGAAGCGAGCGGAGGCCGGCTAGTTCATAATAATAAGCAGAAATCAATAGTTATTTGCGATCCATTAAAATATCTACATTTTATCTGATTATTATTTTATTAAATGAGGTCATTTGATGCTCTCATGTTTGTTGGCTTTACTTTATTTGCATTTGTATTATGTGTGCGGTGGTAAAATCCGATCAAATTTCCACATTTTGCACACAAGTATGCAACAAAAATGAACACTACCGCTAAATCCACTTTTTTCATATGTGTGTGTAAAAAAAGTCAAGCGTACACGCATTGAATGCATGCAATTGTTTGGGTGTGAATGAGCGAATAAATGAATGAAAGAATGCGTGAATGTGTGTGATTGGTAGAGGCTACTGTCACTTACAGTCGGCTTTCAAGGCGATCGGATTTTGCGAGCGCCATCTCTGAGTCCCAATGCAAACCAAAGGGAAACTCTACACACTTGGGTTTCGTTTATATATTTGTCAAACATTGATATCTGTCAAAAGAAACAACGCAAATAACACGAAGTGATTATTTTTCTGATGAACTATCGGTATTATTGTGATTATTGCAAATAAAATAAAGAGTCTTACGAGAGTAAGACGAACTTTTCCGCACGGTGGTAGTTGCGTATTTTATTAAGAAAGTTCAAAATAATATTTTTTCGATTTTTCAAGCCTTTCAAGCGGCGTAAAGTTTGAGGCCAAAAAATATGTTTCAACTTTGGCAACAAAATATTCTTTAATTTAATAGCAGAAGTACCCGAGAAAAGATTTTTCACACTTTCATGATGAACCCATTTGTACGATATTTGAAAGTATTCTATTATTTTCTAACAAAACACTATAAAAAATATGTCTGACGCTAATTTTGCCATGGAAATTATTTTTGAAACACTTTTCATAACTAAAGTCACAAAAAATTTGGATTTTTGTATGGGAGCCATGTCTGTATGCTACCTTAATGGTGTGAAACTTTGCACAGGTTGTTTTTTCATAAAAAATAACATTCGGAGGGTTTGGAGAAATTTCAACCAAAATTAAGAGTACCTCCCATACAAAATATTCGTTTTTGAGCCAAAAACTGAAAATGTTGTATGGGAGGTACCTTAATTTTGATTGAAATCTCTTCAAACTTTTTCAAACTTCAAAGCAGGATTTTCAACTGCTTCCACATTTTCTTTGCTGTTCTCGTTTTGAACGTTCTTTGCTGACATTTTTTGTGTTTCAGATTGTGTTTCAGCTTCGGCAGGATTTTCAACTGCTTCCACATTTTCTTTGCCGTTCTCGTTTTGAACGTTTTTTGGCGATATTTGAGATTCGCATTTAATTGATTTCTGCGCAATATTGGCACATACGTTCAATTTTCTCTTGCGTGTGTGAAACTATTTTACACTTATCCAATCGCTTGTGTCTACCTTGATCATATGGCCGAGTGAATGATATGCCACAAATAGAATTTCATTCGGTTCGTGTTGTGTGTCGCTAGGTGCGCATCAATGTTGTTGCGCCCGAAAGAGAAACCGCATTTATGACAAAGAACTTTTCTGATAGATGGCTTTGTATGCCCAATGGCTATTATGAGAAATTAAAATTAGTAAATTACATAAATGTATATTGTACACAAATGTACATTCAATAGAACCATTACTAAACCTACCACTATCTCCAACAGTAACGATTTCTTTCTGTTCATTGTTCGTTGCTTCGTTATCGTCGTCGCATTTCTCGTTGGAAGATAACGGTTCAATCGAGTTGTTTTGCTTCGAATTATCTTTTTTGGTTGACGTAGGATTTGTGGTAATGCAAACCCATCGAAATTCAACGCCGTCGCATATTTTGATGATACAATTTGATGTGAGCTCAGTTTTTGCGCATATTTTGAAATCAGATGTCTTGTATGTCATGAATGGGGCCAGTTTTTTCTCACCAACGGTAATTTCATGAGTTGATTTGTTGACAATCGATACCTATATACGAAACAGATTTGAGCAGCAAAACAAAATACATTATCACAACACATAGTAAATATGTAAAAAAATAATATCATTTGGTTCTTTTCACTTTCATCGCACATATTCATTGAATTTGTGATTTTATTTGCTGTTACTTACCCGACCATTTTCGTCTGTTGAAATTACACAGGAAACTACTTGTTTCGTTGGATCAATGTCTTCAATGTGATGATCGAAAAGTGTTGATGTACCAAAAATCATTTTGGTTTTATCCGATTGAATTATTTGGCCATTTGAACCATCATAATTCAATCGGATTAATCTACCGACTGTAGATAATGGAAACATTTTGTTTCCAAATAATGTCGTACAAAATTAACGGTAACGACGGCTTTTATTATTTCAACTTTCTTCTTTCTTACGTGTTAACTGCTCTGTTACGCGCTTGTGAATAAAACAGTGCAGCTCAAAATGTGACAGCTGCATCGCAAGCATGCTGAGGCGCCCTCATGTGAGAGTTTCATTCAAGTACTAGATTCAATTCTGGAATAGAATTGAAACTAGTACTTAAATGAAACTCTCACTTGAGCTGCACTGTTTCATTTTATTTAAATATTGTATTTTAGAGTGAATTGAATTAGAGTGAATTGAATTTTTTTTTCAAACTCGGACAGTCCGAGTTCGGCTCGAGAAAAACCAACATGAACTCGGACGAACTCGGACTTTAATTTTTTTTTTTCGGACGGACACTAACGGTGCCGGACGCGTCCGTTGACAACAGTAGGGGTGTGCCCCAGTAAAACTGACGCTCTGTATATAGATACAATTATGTCCCCAATAATGTCTCATGACTTTTGTAAAAGAACAGGATAGATCTCATCCACTCCTGGTGACTTGTATGGGTCAAAAGAAAGTGGGCAAATTGTTCAAAAACCAACAAAATAAACAATAATATTGATGAATTTGACACAACGTATTGAACGCACCCATTGTATCAACTGACATTTGTGTTTCGTTGAGTAATGGTAGTGTCATATTATTGTTTATTTTGTTGTTTTTTGAACAATTTGCCCACTCATTTGGGCAGATTTTTTACTTTTCAATATAGTTGGATCAAAACGAAGAATTTAACACAAAAATCTGCCGTATTGGTGCGAAAAAAGTATACTATTTCGTGTAGCGCGAATAAATCCGCGGATCTCGCGATCCGCCCAATTACAATGAAAGAAGTGATATTATTCGGGCTTGAAACCTGCCATTGAGACTTTTTACTGACTCGAAAATCGTAAGGGGACTCGCAAATCACATACAGACTCTTATTGATTAGTATAATTTACATGAGACTCTTGCGATTCAAATATGTCATAAGCCCCTTGTTATACATTTGTATGCCCTTGTAAAAAAGAAATTTTGACTGCACGACTTGATAAAATTCGGTAGACTCGAAATCATCAAAAAATGTTCAAAAATTACCCCCTTCGAAGGACTTGCCTAAGTTTGTGAATATAGGGTGTAGCATTTTTCAAACATTTTAACGGCGAGGGTAATAACCTTGGCTATGGGATCCCCTGATAATGAATCAGGCGTTTTTTTGCGAAAAAAATATAAACTGAGATGTCACGGGTCAACGGCGAATTATCAAAAATGGGAAAATTTTGGATTTTTGTGATTTTTTTTTTTTGAATTTTTATGTAAGGCATAAAGATACACCATACTATCAGTATTGCTTATATTTATGCTTAAATCATCAAAACAGGACCCAAATAACACATTCTAGTCAGGGCTGTTATTTTCACTCTGTCAGTGCACGCACACAGTAGTGTGCACACTCACACTCAATGTGCGTCGCACACAGTGCTTGTATTTTGAATGTGCACGCACACTTAGTTACAAATTTGCCAACCGCCAAAAATGTCAAACTTGTGACTAAGTGTGCGCGCACATGCAAAATACAAGCATTGTGTGCGACGCACATAGAATGTGAGTGTGCACACTACTGTGTGCGTGCACTGACAGAGTGAAAATTACAGCCCTGATTCTAGTAGAAAAATTCATTCAATTTCAAAAATGGATACCTTCACCATGGAACAGCATTTCATTGAAAATTTCCAAAAATCCTAATATTCAAAACTATTCACTTCTGAACACAAATTTATGAATATTAAAGGTTTCCTGATCCGGAATGATCAATAATTGTCTGAAATTAATGTGTGCAAAGTATCCCATGTCATAAATTCATTTTTAGTACCAAATGGAGACATTAAAGAAAAATAGAGAAAAATGACAAAAAATATAATATAGGCCAAAACTCTTCCGCATATGAAATTTTCATGTATTTTACTCAATTTGCGACATTGCAGCATCAATAACATCTAATCTTTAGTCATAGTGCTGTATAGTATACTATCTGAGTGGATCACATTGTCATATCAATGACTGGAATGGGATCATGTACCCCTAAAATTGAAAGCTCTTGCAGCATTCGCCTTACTGGTTATGATTGTGTCAATTAAATCCCATTATCATCCTGAAAGTGTATATTCCTTATAAACATTACGTATACAGACTTTTTGATTGAACAAAACTGAAAATTGTGATTGAAATGCAACAAAATTGAATGTTCCACAAAAAAATGGAAAATTCATTATAAAGACTTGTTTAACTCCACTAAATAACTTCAAAACTATTATGCTACCGAATTGTTAGAGTTATACAGGCATATCGGATATTTCACGGCAATATGGACGTTAAAAATGCCTAAATACATACTTTTTTGTATATATACAGTGCCGTCAGAAAATTTGAGACCAAGCTCATTTTTTTCATACAATTTCATACAAATTGACGATTTTTTGGAGCAATATTTAATATATTTCGGAAATAGCTAGACCCATAATTTTTTGTACACTTTTTATTTTATTTACGGAGAGTAAACTACACCTAGTGAAGTTTTACCAAAAAATATCTACGCGTTTAAAAAATATCCGAGGTTTGCACTTTCAAGTGTGAAAAATGACACATTTTGTATGAAAAATAATCCTTTTTCACACTTGAAAGTGCAAACATCGGATATTTATTAAAAGCGTAGATATTTTTTGGTAAAACTTCACTAGTTTACTCTCCGTAAATAGAACAATAAGTGTGCAAAAAATTATGAGTCTATCTCTTTCTGAAATATATTAAAAATTGCTCCAAAAAATCGTTAATTTGTATGAAATTGTATGACATTTTTTTGCTTGGTCTCAAACTTTCTGACGGCACTGTACGTATATTTCGTTGAGTTCACCACTTGGTACCGAAAATGAATTTCTTATATGAATTACCGCTGTGTTATAAAGCTAAAATATTGTACACATCATTTTCAGACAATTATTGATCATTCCGGATCACAGAACCTTCAATTTACGTTCAGAAATGAATCATTTGAAAATTGGAATTTTTGAGATTTTTTGAATGAATTCGATGATTTGTCACTTCATGGTGAAGGTACCATTTTTTAACTTTGTATGGATTTTTTTCTTTTTCAATGTGTTATTTGGGTTCTGTTCTGATGATTTAAGCATAAAAATAAGCAATACTGAAAGTATAGTGTATTTTTATGGCTTACATAAAAATTAAAAAAAAATCACAAAAATCCAAAAAATTTCCCATTTTTGATATTTTGCCGTTGAGCCGTGACATCTCAGTTTATATTTTTTTCGCAAAAAAACGCCTGATTCGTTATCAGGGGATCCCATAGCCAAGGTTATTACCCTCGCCGTATTTGTTTTTCAATTTTTTTCATATTTCTGCTACACCCTATGTGAAAGTGAGAATAGCCACAAACCTCTCATTACAAAGCTATAGCGAAGACATAAACCAGGGTGAAAATAAGCCAAGTCCTTTCGGGGTTTTTGAAAAATTACTGTTCCCTTATTGGCTCCCCTATGTCAGAAGCTATGCATCAGCAATAAAATCCATCGGTCAATATTTTGATTATATTGAATACTCTAATCTTTTTCCAGCATATAAAAGAAAGATTTTAATGGAATTAATTAATATATTATTAATAAACAATTCACTGACTGTGATTCTATTCAATTTTGGTGAACGACCGATAAACATTATTATTTCATCCGCGGATGCAAACTGACAACTCATCCGATGAAGATTGTCCAAATCATCTGGCAGTTCTACCCATTTGGTAACATCATAAGCACGGGAGATAAATAATTCTTCAAGTTTGGTTAAATCAGGTATAAAGATGCTTTCCGAGAAACTATATTCGATTTTGACTTTGATTAGAGCCTTCAACGTAACCAACCAATAAGGAAGAACAATTTTTGAATAATTGAAATGTAATTGCTCGTATAATTTGTTTTCATAAAGTTTGATTTAGTAATTGAATACATTTTCTTAAATAATCCCAGCCAATTGGAATAGTGATTGAAAAAACATCGAATTTGGTTTTCGTTTCCAATAAATAATCAAAAAAAATTAAAACACAATATGCATCCGTTGAGAATGAACGAATATTCAAATTAAAATGAAAAAATTGAGGCAACTCCTTAATTTTTTGAGCTTTGAAAGATTCGTATTTCAATTCAAAGTTTTCAAGCTTAGGGTATTTTTTACGAAGCCAATCGTTGCTCGTTCCAATTATTTTGGATGGGTTTTTACCAAATATTCCATATTTCTGCATGCACTGAATATAGCTTTAAATGGATTAACATCAATTTTGCATGTATGTGTGTGTATAATGGGGGAGCCTTATTGGGGCCCTGGACAAAAGCCACCATAGAAGATGGTGACCATGGTAAGCTCGCCAATCCGTTGGCACCGCAATGGGCTTGTATCTTGATTACTGTCGTCATCCTGATGATTGTCTGATTTATCTGGTACGTTTTCATCTGAAACATCCGCCAAACCGTGTAACAGCTTAATATTGGAAATCATCTCGTTATATAGTAACTTTGTAAAGCCATATCTTTTCTGTTTATAGTAGTCCGTAGTTACAAATGATTCATCAGTTGCCAATTTAGTATCACGCTGCTCAAATTCATCCCAAATTTTTTGCAGCTTTTCAACCCAAAGTTTTAAACGATCTTGTTTCAATCGACGTTTTGGCTCTTTTTTGTAGTTTTCGCGAAGACTCTTGATGTCGTTAGCCAACTGCTCTTGTCGTGCAATTGCTTGTTCCAAAGTTTCGATTTCACTCATTTTGACTAAATGAATATTTAATTTGTGTATACACTTTTACTTTCACAATAGTACCGTAGCTGGTTAAAAAAAAAAAAAAAAAACAATTAAAATTTGATTGATCAGATCAAATTTTGTCACTCTATGTCGAGAATAGAACAAAAATTAACAAATTTTTATTTTTCGAAGGACCAAAAAATATTCTTAACTGAAAGAATATTTAGTTTTTCTTTTAAAATAATTATTAACTGTTGAATATAAAAATGTAACTGATCTACTTGTTCTAAAGAAGATGCTTATATACTAAAAAATACGTGCTTTAAATACTAACAATAAAATGCTTAATTAATGATTACGTGATTTTACATAAATTTGATTAACAATAAATAAAATGATACAACGCAATATAAAAATTGTTTGTGTATTTGATTGCAAGCGTCACTGAAAATTCATATCAGATCATTTTCAGATTTGATGTGCAGTATTGCGTCACAGTGAGAACTTCCAAAGAAGTGTTTTTTACTTATATATGACAGCCTGATAGTAAAACTGAAATGGAAGAACTTGAGCGTAAAAACATGATGCAAATTCTTCAGCGTATATAGAGAACTTTCAAATTTTAGAACAAAAGGAGTTTGTAAGAAACTGAGAGCAAAAACACAATATATCGATTATTTGTTTTTGCCCGCAGGCTGGATATGTTGTGTTTTTGCTCTCAAGTTTTTCTATAGTTTTTTTCCTCGCAACAATCGGGATTTTGTTTTTACGCCGAAAAAATTGATTTTTCCGTATGCGTGTGATACGACAGTGTCATTCCAGCGGTTCATTCTTCCGTGTGTTTCATACAAGCCTCCTATTTAAATGGTAAAAAATTGCGAAAAATGAAAAAAATAATTAAATTTTTTTCTTCAATTCTCAAATACTACTCAACTTTCTGTATCACCTGGTGAAACCAGAATGAAAAAAATCGCATTCCTTATCATTCAAATCACGATCTGGATTTTTTTCACTTTTGGAGTGCTCTATTCCGAGTCTCCATATAAACTTGCTATGTGATACCCATTGAATAGTGACCGAATACCAATCGCGATTTTGATGATAAGGAATGAAAGTTTTTTCATTCTGATTCCACCAGGTGATACAGAAAGTTAAGTAGTATTTTAAAATCGAAAAAAAAAAATTATTTATTTTTTTCATTTTTCGCGACTTTTTCACCATTTACATGGGCGGTTTGTATGAAAAACACGGAAGCCCGCCGAAATGGAAAACGCCAAATATATACGGACCTACGACAGTGTCATTTCAGCGGTCTTCCGTGTTTTTCATACAAACTTCCCATATAGATGGTAAAAAAAATCGCGAATTTACAAATTTACAAATACTACTCATTTTTCTGTATCATCTGGTGAAATCAGAATGAAAAAAATCGCATTCCATATAATCTAAATCACGATCTTCAATCACGGACTTTTTTCACTGTTTGAGTGCTCTATACCGAGTCTCCGAGAGTTTCATATAAACTTGCTATGTGATGCCTATTGAATAGTAAGCGAATACCAATCGTGATTGAATCAATAGGCGTCATTTGGCTATTGCAAGGCGAGTTTATATGAAACTCTCGGAGACTCGGTATAAAGCACAAAAAGTGAAAGAAATTTTTTTTTTTCTAAATTCTCGAACACCACTAAATGCTCTATATCATTTGCTGTGAAAACTTTGCTATCTCTTTCACCCAAATCCTGCTTGGCAAATGGCATGTCGTTGTCTCATGCTATCACACTCACCCTTGCATCTATAAATGTTTACAATGGACATTATATTCACACACAACTCACATTTATATTTTGCTGCGCAATAAAAGTCATCGACACAAAACTCAAAGCGATGACCAAATACATTGTTAATAATTTTATTGCGCAGCAAAATATAAGTGCGAGTTGTGTGTTAATAGAATGTCCGTTGTAAACAATTATACATGCAGTGCGAGCGAGATAGCATTGGACAACGATTTGCGTGATAGAGATAGCAAATTTCTACGTTCTGATCACACCAAATAAAATAGACCATTTAGTTGTGTATAAGAATTGAGAAAAAAATCTGTTGTTTTTTGATCATCTACATGATCGTAGATATATGGTCCACCTCGCTCATAAAAAAATCCATTTTTTCGGCTTAAAAACAAAACTCCGATTGTTGCGGGCCAAAGAACTATAGACAAACTCGAGAGCAAAAACACGGCATATCGCTTATTCACTTTTGCTCTGATGTTGCGTATGTCGTGGTTTTGCTCTCAACTTTGTGTGTTGAATTTTCGCTCTCGATTATGATATGTGGTATTGTTTTACTCCAAACAAAAATACGTGCTATTTTTATGCATAAGAAAATTAAGTGTTGGTTTCACTATCAGGCTGTCATATATGATATTTGTGTGGGAGCGTGTTTGTTTTCGGCAAATAAAAATCAATTTCCTTAAAGCTTCATTTACGCATATCACCAGAAAATCACTGTCCCCTGTGTCATTGTCATATAAGGACATAGAACACACGCAGAGCGGCAACTCTTGAAATTTACCATTTTTTACTTTTCCGCACACATAGTGTAAGGTGAAAAGAATTGTAATCGGTCAAAATTTTGAAAACTTCAGAAACATGTATTCTACCCATTATTGAGGTCAGAGAAGACGAATTTGGCGTTTTTAAACATGGTTCTTGTTAATCTGTACGTCGTACGCAAAATTTGTTAGCAAGATTGCGCTCATCGTAGAAACTTAATTCAAAATCTGAATGATCAGGATGATTGGGGGTCCCGAGGAATAGAAATCATTAGATTTCGAGCGACTTTGGTTGATGGAAAAAAATTTCATGCCTGGAGTGATACATATGAAAAAGAGTCCAATTTTCATTCAAAAGTCATACTTAATGTAGACTTAAACACTCAAAAATATGTATTGGGGGGTTTTTTGGCACGAGAAAACTGAATCCGACGTTAGTTTTGAGATACAATCAATTTTTGATACAGTTTCTTTGAAAAAATCACAAAAAATTGAATTTTTGTATTGGATCCATGCCTGTATGCTACTTTAATGACGTGAAACTTTGTACAGACTATTTTTTACACAAAAAATGACATTCTGAAAGTTTGAAGAGATTTCAATCAAAACTAGGGGTACCTCCCATACAAAATTTTCATTTGGCTCAAAAACGAATATTTTGTATGGGAGGTACTCTTAATTTTGGTTGAAATTTCTCCAAACCCTCCGAATGTTATTTTTTGTAAAAAAAACCTGTAAAAAGTTTCACGCCATTAAGGTAGCATACAGACATGGCTCCCATACAAAAATCCAAATTTTTCATAACTAAAAGTGTTTCAAAAATAATTTTTATGGCAAAATTAACGTCAGACATATTTTTATAGCGCTTTGTTAGAAAATAGAATACTTTCAAATATCATACAAATGAGTTCATCATGATAGTGTGAAAAATCTTTTGCGAGTTCTTCTGCTATTAAATTAAAGAATATTTCGATGCCGAATATATTATAGATGTCCTATTAACATCGAAATATTAACATATCTTATTACTAAATACGAAAAATTCTTTATTAACTATTAACAACCAATCATACTACGCATAATAACATGAGTAGTAGTATTAAGATCGATGTTAATAGCGAGTAGTAGTATGTTTATTATCTATTAAGATGCCGAAGTTAAT
>NW_022198243.1:0-1257 GCF_009176525.2 Contarinia nasturtii | reverse complement strand
TTTTTTTTACAAATTACTAATTTATTCAATAACACTTTCTGTTCTGTTCCTATTCAGTAGTAAAGAGTGTGTATGTCATTATGAGTCATCCACGAAAACAGCAAAAGACATTCCACACAGATAATCAAAATCGTAATGAAGATGCGGTTGCGTGTTCATCGAATGTGGAATCACCGCCAAAAATATTCAAACTGAACATCGATTGTTTGGACGAAATATTCGAATATTTTAACGTAAAAGACTTGCATTCATTCGGTCAAACATGCGAACGAATGAACAAAGTGGCCGGCGAATATTTCAAACAAAATTATTTATCGGCTGAAATAGAGTGTCATAAAGATGGAATATACATGGATTATTGGGACAAAAGTCACGTACAAAAAGATTTTCAAATATCTTGTTTCAATAAGTTCATGCCATGCATTTCATATTATTTTTGTAGGGACGGTTCATTTAAATATATTAAATCTCATATCAATGAATTTGACTCAATTAACGAGATTTATCTTTCGGATTTATGCATTAATAATGTAATAGTCGAGGATTTTAAAAAAATGTTGCCCCAATTGAAAGTTTTCCAATATCAATATTGTGGACTGGATGGTGACTTATACGAGTTGGTGTTGAAATATTGTAAGAATTTGAGAGATATTCATGTTCGATATTCGGGTGTCGGTAACCGAATAAAGGGTAAACTCAACTGGCTACTACAAGAATATCCCAAGCTCCAACGTTTAGAATTGATACCTTGGCATCCGCATCTTTGTCAATTTGAAGAGCTACGTGAATTTTTCGTACGCAATCCAAATGTACAGAGATTTTCAACTACAGCTGCATGTTTGTGGCACAACCGTGACATACTTTCGAATTCCAATGCAAAATTGGATATATTAGAACTCGAAGACTTTAATAAGGCGCGGTTTTCGTCAGATGAGAAACAGACATCGGAAAAACTTTTGAAATTAATAAATCGACTCCATGAACGAGGCTATACATTTACGTCCATAGCATTGATGAAGAGGACATCACTGCATTGGCCAAGGTCAAAGGTCTCGAATTAATGTCCATTGGATGGCTTTCCAAAGGTTATAATATACCTCAATTGATCAATCTGAGAGAGTTAATAATGTGTGGATCGATTGCCGTGGATATGGAGATTTTAGCAAATGGTCTGACAAAACTCGAACGTCTTTTCATTGGTGAGTTTAATATCGATGACATTATGCCATTCATTCGTCGATCACCGAAATTGAACAA
>NW_022198242.1:0-16093 GCF_009176525.2 Contarinia nasturtii | reverse complement strand
ACAATTGAAGGTTTCCAACGCAGCCACTTCGGCAAAGCAAATAAATAACGCGAATTTATCACTACCCGCTCCTATTTTGACACAGTCTTCAGTAATTCATACTGACATTCCATCGACTACGATCAATCAGATGGAAATCGATACCAATATCGTTGTTGATATCGATGCAAACAGTACCGATGTGATTGACCCTGTTGTTAACGAAAGCAATGACACCAGCATAATTTCGATTTCGTGTGATATTTTGACAAATGATGTTCCGACCGTGCGACCAAAGCCAAAAGTTTTACGCAAGCGTTGTAGATCTGTCAGTCCATCGACTAGATCAAATGTGTCGACAAATACAGTGTCAAATCCACACAAAAAGAAGGTGTCAAAGCCAACGAATGTGACAAAGGCTAGCTCAGAGCCTAATTCAATAGCGGTTTCACATCTCCAGTCAAAAGTCGTTGGCAGGAATATTACAGCCACCTCAAATCCTAACAAGAATTTGAATTCCAAAGTGGCAAATGGTGATTTTGGTCATCGGGTCGGTCATACAATTAACTCAAAATTGTATCAAACAAAAACGGTCTATATTTCACCGTTTCGGCCTGATACTACTGTCGATGATATCACCGATCATTTGAAATCACACCAATGTTACAGTGTTGTAGGTGACTTGAAGGTGATCAAACTGGTGAGCCAAAATAAAGACACAAGGAAATTATCGTTCGTTTCCTTTAAAATAGAAGTGCCTAATCGTTATTTCGACATTATTATGGACAGTTCCATTTGGCCACCGGGCGTTAAAGCCAAAGAGTTTGTTGAAAATTCACTGCCTGGCAAAAACAACTCTAAATCAGTTCCACCTCCCAAACGGACCGTAAAGAATCCAAAAAACAAGGATCATGCCTCGTTCAGGCCACCAATTCTTGGTCGAAATCGACGAAAGCCACATCAAAGGCAAACAATTTCACCGGAAATTCCATCAATTGCCAACTTGTTGCCGCTGCTGTCTCAGTGCCTACTCAGTCCACTGATGGGTTCGTACAGTCAGCCTCAACAAAATCGTCGCAACTAAGCAACACAAATCACTCTCTCTCTCCTCCAACGACTTTGGTGTGCAATGATATTTATTATCAAAATGTTCGTGGCTTGCGCACCAAATCAAAACAATTTTTCTGCAATTCGTCGGCATTTGCACATTCGATTGTTGTTTTAACGGAAACATGGTTGAACCAGTCTCATTTTTCGTCAGAATTCTTTGACAATTCATACCATGTTTACCGTAAGGATCGTTTTGAGACTGGTTCATTGTTAAGTCGTGGTGGTGGTGTACTCATCGCAGTCACCTCAAAACTAAAATCCACCAACATTGTATTCGATGACACAAGTGAATTGGAATATGTCTGCGTTAAAGTCAGCATTAATACAAAACTCAATGTATTTATTTATGCTGCGTATATTCCGCCTAACTCACAGCCGGAAATATACAAACGCCACTCGATTGCCATAAGCCATATTCCATCGAGCCCAATTGACACTATTATTGTATTGGGAGATTTTAATCTACCCCTTGTCAATTGGATTATGGATGACGATGAACATAATGTTCTCATTCCAACTTGCGTCACTCCACAGCATGCGGCGGTTTTTATCGAAGACATCACTGCCAATGGTGTCTATCAGATTAATTCTATTCGCAATGCCAGCAATAAACTGCTCGATTTAATATTTACGAACGATTTCACGAACGTCGAAGTTTCTTGTCCACCGCCTTTATCTGCCATTGATGAACAATATCATCCACCTATTCTCTTGACGTATGAATGGCACATAAATAACTTAACTCAAGAGCAAATTCCAACTAGAAACTTCCTTAAAGCCGACTACATTGCAATGAATAGGTACTTTGCCGAAATCGATTTTTCCGAACACTTTTCAAATAAGCCTCTTGACCATAAAGTCGACATTTTGCACCAAATTATTAACGAGGCGATTGAAAAGTTCGTACCTGTTCGAACGAAAAAGATTACATCGAAATGTCCGTGGAACAACAAGCAACTTCAGTCTCTCAAAAATAAAAAGAACAAGGAGTGGAAAAGATCGAAGTCAACTAACACGGAACTGTACAATTCGTATGTCGACAAAATGACTTCTTCATTGAAGTCCGACCCTACATCGTTCTGGCGTTTTGTCAACACGAAGAAAAACAGTGACTGCGACCCAAAATCGTTGCATTATGGTGACAAATCATCGGTTGATAAGATGGAGCAAGCTGAAATGTTTGCAACATTTTTCAAAAATAATTTTGCAAATCAACCGTCTCTAATTCAATCGACAGCACAAGCGTCAACTCAAACAAATTCTTCCGTTGACAATTTCATTCTTAACGAATTTTCTGTTTTTGACGAGTTACTAAAAATTAACTCTAAGAAAGGCGCAGGACCAGACGGAATTCATCCAATCCTTCTTAAAAATTGTGCTGGCTTATTATACGAACCGCTGTCAATGATTTTCAATGATTCGCTTTCCACTGGACACTTTCCTACGAGATGGAAACGTTACAGCGTTGGACCAATATTCAAAAAGGGATCACGTTCTAACGTTGAAAATTATCGGTGCATTGCCAAATTGCCAACGATCGCCAAGTTTTTCGAATATTTGATTAATTTGGAGATCAGCAAGATGGTAGCCGATAAAATAGTTCCACAACAACATGGTTTTATGAAAGGTCGCTCGACTTCGATGAATCTTTTAGAATTCCTGCACTATTCTATGAAGGCAGTGAACGAAGATAAGCAGGTAGAAGTACTTTATACTGACTTCAGTAAGGCATTCGACATTGTTGATCATTCGATTCTGATTTCAAAACTACAAAACTTCAATCTGCCTCCTAACTTAATCGAATGGATCAAATCGTATTTGTCAAATCGTCGTCAATTCGTGAAATATGGGCAAATGGAGTCAAGTGAGTTTGTCGTTAACTCAGGAGTTCCTCAGGGAAGTCACTTGGGCCCCACCCTATTTCTGCTTTTCATCAACGACCTTGTTAATTCCATCAAGGATGACGACATTTTTATCTCTCTGTTTGCTGACGATTTGAAATTGGCAACTTCAATCGCTAACACCAATGACTGTATCAAACTTCAAGTTGCAATCAATAAATTAAAAAATTGGTGCGAAGCAAACAAACTTCATTTAAATCTTGACAAATGCTCTGTTATGTCAATATCAAAAAAGAGAGAGCAAATCGTAAGTTCCTACTCTTATGGCAGTCACAAATTCAAGAGAGTGAGCGAACAAAGAGATTTGGGAGTTATCTTTGACAACAAACTTAACTTCATCAAACATATCGATTCAATCGTGGCTAAAGCAACATCAGCACTCGGATTCGTAAAGAGATTTTGCTACGATATTCCGGATGTCAATACTCTCAAGTCATTATATTGCGCCCTCGTACAATCAATCTTGGAGTATGGCTGTTTGGTATGGCTCCCGTACCATGATATACACAAGAACAAAATCGAATCGTGCCTGCGTCAATTCTCAATGTTTGCTCTCAAGGAGTATCCAAATATTTCAAATGACTACAGGATTTCATCGTACAGCACTCGCCTAGGCAAACTAAACATGCAATCACTCCAAAGGCGCCGTATCAACGCATCAATTCTATTCATTTTCGACTTGATGCAAAATAACGTTCACTGCCCATCACTGAAGACTGAAATTGCCCGCAATCAAAATGGACGTAACTTAAGATGTGTGGAGTACTTCAAAATCAATGACAAGAACTTCAAAATCAATCCATCAGTACCAATCAACCAAATGTGCAAAATGTCAAATAAGGTCCACGAACTATTTTCAACGCAATCAAAACGATCAACTTTCAAAACTCGACTTTTGGCCTTAAGCGATGACCATTTTTCTAACTTGTCATTGGTGTCTAACTATAACACTGTTTTCTTTAACGATCTAATGTGATACATTGTGATTTTTGTAAAGATGTAAATTATTTATTTATCCAATTATTTATTTAATTATTTATTTATTAATTATTTTCTGACTCATTGTAACCGCGTGCAATTTGAAAATGTTTAGTATTTATAAGTGTTTTTTGCTGTTTAACGGTAATTTGAACAGTTTACTATTAACTATTTAGCTATTACTGTAAGAAGTAGCTAATTAGTTATTAGAAATCTTTATTAAAAGATGTGGTTTTTAACGTTATTCTTACGGACACAAATGTTGTAATTTTTCTGTATAGAATCGAAATTACAAACTTAATTTATAATAATATGTTGTTTATTAAATGAATATCTTAAATTTTCGATTATCTTTGTTTACTTCAATTGAAAACGGTTGCACGACTAGGAAGAAAAAAATAAATTCAATTTATTATTATTTTTATGGTTTTTATATTCTAATAAAGCAATTGTAAAGTATCTATTGCACAAGTGAAGCTTATCAATATATTTACTTGTCGTCATCGTCGGAATCTGGAAACAGAGCTCGCTTTATTTTGCGAATGTCTTCACCTGACGGTTTGATGGGGCCATTTTTCAGATCACGTCCGTAGAGTGCCAAATAGGCCAAATTAAGCGTTGATAGTGATTGAATATAGTCATTAAAACGGAAAACAATTCTAAATCAAAATAGTATCTAATTGAAGTTTTACTTTAATCTCTGTGCAACGAATTCAATTTGGTCTCTATTTTATTCAACACTCTCTTTGGCTCTTGGCTCACTGATTTGTGCAAAAATAGTTGCATGCTTATGAAAATGTAGTGGCAAATTTCCCATAGCTGTTCCATTTATCTCTGCGTTGCACTCTTTGCATGTTTAAAACTTCTTTTTCACGCCATCAACTAATCGATCTTCTTTAAATTCAAAATACTTCAATGAGCTCTGAAGTTAATTTAATTTATATTCTTTGGAAAAAAATCCTCTAATGATGACGCATTGAGCGTCGAATCAATTGTTCTGTGAAAATAAATATTTATAAGCCAAAAAAACTGGCTTCAAAGCTGTATTGACGTGTGCAGCTCGCGGTGATCTGTGTATTGGATCACTATTCAGTTTAGCATGAACGGAAACATCAACTGTTATTTTTGAGTTCCTTAAAACCTATAATAAACAATATAATAAACCAATTGAATCGATTCTGAATTACATATTTTTGTTTTAATTGATTTTGTTACCATACCATTGTTAACATTTCTTTTCGACAAGAATTTGCAACCAAGCGACGAAAGTGTCAACTGATAAACGCAAGTTGACGCAAGTGTCAACGTTGGATAAACGTCAGTCAATGCAAATCAAACTGTACACTTTTTTCAAATTTCACTGTGAGTCAATTTGTCACTTTTGTCATGTGACATATCGACAATTGCACACCGGAATTCCATGTGTACAATGATTAAAAAAATATGAGAGATGAAAATATCTTCGGGCCATTTAGCGATATTTCCTGGGGGTAGGAACGAGATTTTCTCGCGTAAACCAAAAACCCTAGCATATTTAAAGAATTCTTTGAAAGATTCGATATGAAATAATATTTATAATAATAGAGATGAAAAAATTTCTGGTATTCATTTACAACATTTTAATTAAGTACAAATTTCTAGGAATAAATCTGATTCTACTTTCTAATAGTTTCTATTAATACTTTCTACTCTTTTAAATAATTCCGATAAAAGTATTTCTAGAAATAATAACATTAGAATATTTTTAGGAACAGAAAGTAATACAGAAAATATAACATGGACAGAAATATATGTGGTCCACCTTTATGGATATTTGTCAATTAAAGTCATGTCGTTTGCTTATATTGTTTGCCGGTATTTTACCGCTTGTTCTGATTTTCAAAGAGGTCGCACAGGAAGTTTTTATTTAATTCCGTGTGGATAATTATTTTAAGATAGAAACAAATTTACGGTACTACACTTTCTTGTAATTTCGCATGAAATAGTACCATGCACTTTCTTGTCGTTTTGCGAGGACTAGCGCCATGCTTATTCTTGTCATGCTGCATGAACATGCTCACTGGCATTTCTTGCAAGAAAGTGCATACTACCATTTCTTGTGAAACTACAAGAAAGTGTAATACCACACAGAGAGAAAAACATTAAGAGAAACGTCAAAACACAACCACTGTGAATAAAATTCTATATCAATATTTGTTTTTTAAGCAAGCAAAAACCTTTTTTTAATTAAAAAAATCAAGTATATTTCGTTTATAGTTAAAACACATTTCGAAAATATTAAATCTCTTTGTATTTTTATTCTTTAACTCGCAATAATTTAAAGAGATTTATTTTTTTCGTATAGATTTGTTCTTTTGGATTGCGTGTCTAAGAAATGATAGACATGACATTGAATATATTTAATTCCAAATATCTTTTTCTTATAATCGGCTCGATTTGAAGAAGTCTTTTCAATGTTGAGTACGCAATTGTCATACTTTTGACCCCTTCACTGAATACGATTGTAATAATGTAGGCGAAGTCAGAGTATGTACTTTTCGCTATATTAAAATTCTCATTTGAAAGTAAATGGTTTTCATCGTGTGTGTCCTTTTCTTTGCGAAAAGATTTGAAAACATGTAGTTTTGATATCATGTGAAAGAGAAGATCGATTTGGTTTGGAGAGAAAGTTATATGAAAACCCCTGACATCAACAATTCGCATCGCACGCGTAAAATCTCCATCCAGTTGTGGCTTGATTCCCAGCGAAATCCACTTTAAATTGGATCGGTTTAAATAATACCGCTCTTCCAGAAAAAGACGTTTAAATGTTGGATCTGCCTTCTTTCTTCATTTTTCTTTGTGATAGTAAAATCGTTTACATTCAAACTCTTCTTGAAATTATGATTTTCACTTTTTTCACTTACGGTCTGCAAAAAAAAAATTCTTCTATAAACATATTCACACTTGAGTGAATTAAGTAAATACACTTACCTTCTTCTTTTTTGGAGCACATTCCACCATTTCGATTGCGTTTGATCGGCGATTTTTTTTTGTTGATACACCTTTTCGGTGTTTCAAACTCATTGTCAGTTAAATTAACTTCAATGCTATGACTTTCTTCAAATATATCGCTCATGATTTTTGAAAAACACACTGTTCATTTTGAATGGTGTTGAAGAACTGGTGATATTATATAACATAATCGTCTCTTTTATTATGAAAATAACTGATAGGGGAGAGGGAAGAAAATATGCACCTGCATTTAGATTAACAAAATTAACGGCCTTTTAACGGTAAACAGGTGTTTTTCAAATTCAAATATTATGTGAAACTTTCAACATGTATTATCCTGTTGAAAAATCGAGTTTACGCGTGCAATTGTAAATATTAAAAGTGTTAGGTATTAACAGTGTGGGTGGGCGGGAAAAAAGTTTTAGATCAGAGTGAAAAAGAAATATTTATATATAGATATATGTGCATTTATATATGTATTTATATAAATGAGAAAAACATATTTTAACTATCGCGCCAAAATCGAATCTAAGCGCGTAATACAAATAAATGACAGTAGAAAATATGCATGGCAATACTGATTGCCCGATGCGAACACTCACTCAAACATCTGTCAAAATAACTTTTGTTAAACGTCAAAAAATCCAAAATGGACGAACAAAGGGACCTACTTACTACTCATATAAAAGTTTTATTCATTTTAAAAAATTTGAACACCATGAAAACACTCTGCATTAGGGAGTTGCGACTCTGATCATGTTCGTGAAAGCATGATCCTTGCATCAAAAAATTGGTGTTTAGCCCAAAGGTGTCATTATTTGTAAATATGTTCGAAAAGTTTGACTGCAGTCGTTTGGCGAATTGCTCACATTCCTGGTTCCAGGGCGTCCATTTTTTACTTTTTAAGCTGGAATACTTCGATCTTCTTGCGCTTTTCCATTTCATCTTCTTCTTTAATAATATTATAAAGGGTTTGCAACATTTTTATTTTATCAATTCCAGGCTGGAATGAAATGTGATTAAGTAAAAACCGTGAAAACATCGAGGCAAACTTGAATCGCAAATGGAACAAAGAGGTCATGTCATTTTGTTTACCTTGAAAACTGATCTAATCATCATTTAAATTGGAACGTGTGGTGTTATCGTCATTAAATGCATTTCGTTTCCGGAAGTATCAGGTTTTGATAGGTTTGTATGGCTCAAATGTGCGGGTCCAGCAAACAAAATGTCAAACTTTTCCTTTTTCAACCGCACGACATTTTGTTCAAATGAAGTTGTTTTCGCAACGGGACCAAATCCGTCGACAGCGCTGTTAACTTGCAAATCCCTATAAAAAAAACTACACTTGACAGTTATTGTATTACATTTTGTACGAGATTTATTTATTTAGAAATATAAAAAAAACAATGTGAATGTGAACAAAAAAGATAAAAAAAATTAATATAGGGACGAATTATGTAATAAAATAAATATTATAATTCAATTACTCAGCGGCTAGTGTGATACAGCTGCAAAGCGGTACCAATATATACAGACACACAAAGGTCGATCCGCTTTGGATAACATTTCTATTTTTTACACCGTATGACGGCTCATTATTTTTGTTTGATTGATTGAAGATCATGCTCAATGGATGAGCTAAAACATCTGCACATTCTCGAAGAAATAATGGTGGTAGATTGTCGAGACCATTGCCTTTGTTTAAATCCATTGAGTTCAAAATATGGTAAACTGACTCAGGTGTGATTCGAATGTTGAAACAATTATAATCATTCCGGGAATCTATGAAGTGCTGTAAGTCTCGGTCTTCGGGGTGTTGTTTGAAAACTGAACCAAAGTATTTAGCAAAAAGATCAGCTTTTTCTTGATTCGTAGTTGCGTGACTATCATCGAGTTGAATTTTACATGGTAAAGAATTTGATTTTCTCTTTCCGTTTACGTGTGACCAGAAGTTTTGAGGCTTTACTTTGAAGTTGACCGCTAGATCGTTGATAAATTGACTATGACATTTATCCCGGAGACTTATAAACTCACTGTTAACAGTCTCGAATTTAGAAGTATCGGCATCGGGGTCAAGTTTTCTCGCAGTGCAACTCTTTTTGTACGCCCGATTACGGTTGTTTTTCAAATTGATTAGTTGTTTAGTAAACCACACAGGATGATTATGTTTCCGGGTGGTGGATTTCGGAACAAATTCATCAATAGTGTTGTGCAAAAGCTCAAAGAAATGTTCGATCATGCTATTGACATCCTGGCCTTCTGATAGGAGTGATTCGTAATCCTGAGATCCGAGAGATTCTTTAATAGAGTCATAATTTGCTCTCCGAAAGCTATAAATTTGATCGCTTGAACTATCATTCGTGTATTTGTTTGGTTCACATTCTAACGCAATACTGAGTGGGTTATGTGACAAATCGCTTGATTCAGGCTTGATCATACGGCTCATTGCAGCGTTGACTAGAGTTAATTCGGGTGCATTAGTATAAACCAAGTCCAAAACGTTCCCATATTTATTGGTCGCGTTGTTTAGTTGAAAGCAGTGATGGTTTTTTCCTATCTGAATAGCGCTAGCTATTCGCAGCGCCTGTACAGCATTGCTGCCCAGATGCTGAATCGTAGCGGTTGCCGCACGCGCAACACACTTCGTTTGTACCACACAGAGCATATACGTTCGCGTTCGTTCTCTGTTCGACATGCGTTTGTATACTGACTATGGTATTAGTGTATCATACTCTGTGAGCTCACTGGTTACTTAGACTATATGAGAGCCTGAAACTCAAAATAAGTTATAAAAATTCTTTTCGAAAAAAAAGCATAAGAATGTATTTTAAATGAAAAAGGCGATAGAAAAAAACTGAGAGTCAAAAGAGCATATACAGAACTGAGAATTAAAACAGAATATAAATTCAGTTAGCGACAAAACAAACAAGCGATTTATTATATTTTAACTCTCAGTTTTTATTCGTCTCATGTTTTTGACGAAAGCAAATATAATATTTATCGGTTCCAAATAAAAAAATATACATTTTCAGTGCTAAAATGAGGCGAATAAAAACTGAGAGTTAAAATACAATATACAGAATTGAGAGTAAGAACAGCAAATCGATATATGCTACTTTTGCTCTCAGTATTCTATGTGCTGTTTTAACTCTCAGTTCTCTATATTCTCGTTTTGTGCTCAATTATTTCTTATGCTCTTTTTCCGAAAAGAATTTTTATAATTTGTTTTGGGTTTCAGGCTCTCATATGACAATGTGTTGTGTGGTACAAAACACGTGCGGCAACCGCTTCGATTCAGCATCTGGGCAGCAATGCTGTTCAGACGCTGCGAATAGCTAGCGCTATTCAGATAGCAAAAAACCATCACTGGTTGAAAGAGGCCAATGTCAGTAAGTGAGGAGGTCACATATTTGGCTATATTCGCCCTTTCACTCGATGATTCACCGATAATTGGAACAAAATCGAGACCGTCCATTAAATCATTGACCACCCAAGAGATTGAGGGAATGTTAAAATCACCAGCTATAATGAGTAAATCATCACTAGAGAGTGAAGATTTGATTTTCATAATAGCGTTGATATGTGATTCAACCACGTTTAATTTGGCATTCGGTTGAATGTAGAGGCAATATACCACAAGTTTACCTCTAGATAATGGAAATTCGACACAAATTGCCTCAAGATGATCCATATCTGGTATTATCACCTGTTCACAATCGATTTCATTGAGAACTGCAATCAAAACACCTCCGCCCTTATCAGCATTGATGTTAGAGTCCATTCTGTCTTTCCTGAAGACGCGATATTTATTGCATATAAATTCTCCATCATAATGACTAGTTTTCAGCCATGTCTCAGTGATCATGATGATATCGTAGTCAGTATTAGTAGAAGACCGATAAAGCTCTCCCTTTACACTCATGACACTACGCATGTTTTCATAGAATATACTCAAAACTCTATTGAGATCAGTGAGCTTTCCCCTAGTGGGTGCTTGTTGTGGCGTAGATGTTATGTTATGCGGGGTGACTCCCACACTGGCGATAAAAAATCATCAATTGAGATAATATCCGGTTTATTTGTTGATATTTTGGACGTTTTCTGATGAGTGAACCTCTTGCTATAGCAGTTGATTGGCCAAAAGTCTGGCTGGAGCAAATATCTGCTGATCTTTGAATCGGTGTCAATTTTGAATGAAACAAACGATAGAAGAGACAGGTCCTGATCTCTCTTCGTTAGTCTGGTGATTTTAATGTTGTCCATATTGAAATTTCCTAGATTATTGAACTTGGCGACATATATTTCCTGGTCAAATTTACATTGTTCTTCCGAGTCCTCAACAATTAAGCCATCCTGATTAGATGTTTCGGAAAGTAGTGATGTGACGCTAGATTCCA
The DNA here is from genome assembly GCF_009176525.2 of Contarinia nasturtii. NCBI lineage: Eukaryota > Metazoa > Arthropoda > Insecta > Diptera > Cecidomyiidae > Contarinia > Contarinia nasturtii. Next base: position 4,734 of record NW_022198242.1, on the reverse strand, counting down.
ATGCTTGTAACGCTTGAGAAGCGGCTTTCTCCAGTTGACTGTCGCTATTCAACGTGCCAGAATGGCTGTGTATATCGGTATTGGTGGTTGATGTTTGTGTGTTAAGCTCATAGATCTTCCAATACGGGCCCACCATCTGATGAACTGGTCATTAGACTTTTTTGCATAACAATTTTAGACGTTTCAGCGACTGTGTTTGAAGTATAAGATGAGTGGGTCATTGCCTCTTTTTGCTTGTTCATGATGGTGGGATTCCCTGATACTAGATCGATTTTCTCGGACGGAGATGTAGTACTCAATGTTTTCGGCATGTTATGAGCTGCTATATTAATAGTAGGGGCGATAAACTCATCAATGATGATGGGAGTTTCTTTCTCATAATCTTGAGATGAAATAATGGCATCGACCAGCGGAGAATGAAGTTGGTTATTTTGGTTGGTTTGTCGCTTATTTGTAGTCAAGTTAAATGATTTCTCGTCAACGAGTTTCCTCAGATCATCTAGTTTCGAAGATTGATCTTTTAAGTCCTTTCGAATCAGATCAAGAGTGTCCCAAGTAGTTGAGTCTGATGCTGTTAACATCTTTATAATATCATCATCAACCGATTGCTTGATCAGCACAGACTGCCTGCCTTGAGCTTTTGGTGTTTCGGGGAGCATTGACCAATTTGCTAACTTGCTGAAGTTAAGCAGATCCCCCTCATGTGTATGTGAGCTATTATTTGATGTAACTAATTCTCTCATCTTATCATCGAAGCAAGAGAGAATAGCTGAAAGGTGATTTCTACCCTCGTTTAATGTATAAACTGTGTTCATCTTGTCAGAGAGTTTTAATAGTACTGCATAAATATTCTCAAATCATTTGAGTATTATCTACCCGTTCTGTTAAGGGGTTTCGTTCTGTAGAGCTATTGGTTGCTGTTGAAAGGTTTTCTGGCGCTCCATGGCGATGCGTCTCCACTGATAACAGTGTGATAAGCTTATCAATCTTATCATTAGGGTGGATGACTTTTTCGAAAAAATTTAAATATCAAAGCCTACAGCCCAGAGTAGTTGTATAAGCATGAGCTGATTCCAAAACAGCCATTTTTTGATGGGGTTATATGTCATATAGGGTGGCGACTTGAACGAGAGTGAAGAGAACTTTTTCAAAAAATATTGAAAAAAATGTGATTTTTGGTAATAACAATTTTGGTTGGATTTTTACATTTCTACGCTCAAATTGATCTTATCTCATCAATTAAAACCATTTTAGTCTTTATAAACCTTCAAATGCCCAAATTTAACAGATTTACTAATCCAGGTAACATCTTTTAAAAATCGTTAAGAACCAGCAAAATTAATAACTTTCACTAGTCAACCAATTTGAATTTTTAGTAATGACCATACTCGTTTAAAGCCAATACGACTTCAGTAACGCGTATTAGAACAATTCACGATTCGTGTACACTCTGCACATCATCGCTGCTTTACGGAATATCAGCCGTTGAGTTTACTGCGAACTGTCGTGCATCTAATGCATCAAAGAAAGTTCGCACAAAAGAGAATGAAAAATGTACATATGTATTATGTACATGGCTACTTGATGTTTTTTGACTATGTCGCAGTGAATTCTACTGCTGATATTCGCCTAAGCAGCGAAGATGTGCCGAGTGTACACGAATCGTGAATCTTTCTAATACGGATTACTAAAGTCATGCTCAATTGGACCCCAGCACGTCGGAGTTTTTTTTTAATATTGACCAAATATAGTATGAGATAAATCAACACTGAGGTCACATTACGGATAATATTTTCAATTCCTAAACTGCTTTGTAATGCTGAAGTCCATAGCGATCCAATGCCATTATAAACACTTGAAACGATCTCGTGGTATAAAAATTATGGTGGTGTATATTCAAAACTTCGACTAAAAAAGACCACTTTCTTCATTTTTCTTCATATCCGATATTCTTTGGAATGATTTTATTAATTAAAAGAAATCAATGTATATAAATTTAACGCCATACAGTTCAACTCCGTAATTACAATCAAGCTCTTTGTTTGTTTCAGTACAAAAGGCCACATTGAAACACTATCAGGAAACCTCTTTTAGATTTAAAATCATCACAAAACGTTGCAAATCTTCAGGAATTTCTCCAAATATATGATCTAGGTAGATTTTGAGTCATTCCAATGAAAATAGAGGATTCTTCTAGAACAAACTTTTCATTTTTGATTTGATATTGACAATTTTATTTCAACCGGTAAATACCGGGTTTTAAATAAAAAAACCTTGGACGTGCAGACCCCAAAACGAAGGAAAACTCTGCAACCCCGCACAGTAATCAGCATGGCTCAGTAATCTGTGGACATAGTCCTATCAAGCTATGATATCCGTTGCTATGGTCGTTACTCGAATTTTTTGACTATTGAAATTCTTAAAATTTTCTGGATTTTAACGATTTTTAAAAGATGTTACCTGGATTAGTAAATCTGTATAATTCGGGCATTTGAAGGTTTATAAAGACTAAAATGGTCTTAATTGATGAAATAAGATCAATTTGAGCGTAGAAATTTAAAAATCCAACCAAAATTGTTATTTCCAAAAATCACATTTTTTCGATATTTTTTGAAAAAGTTCTCTTCACTCTCGTTCAAGTCGCCACCCTATATGACATATAACTACATCAAAAAATGGCTGTTTTGGAATCAGCTCATGCTTATACAACTACTCTGGGCTGTGGAGCCAAATCGAGAAAAATTCATCCACCCTACTTATCATTCAATTGGTTGGAATCGTCACGATCAGATGGCGCATATGAATTTAACAAACGAATCCGCCGATTTTATTTTTGAGTGCCAAGAAATATCCACTGGGAAACATTTCAGGTAAAAATTCTTCCGGCACATGAAGCACTGCAATTCGGATTTAGATCTACCCTTACATGTGTCGCCACACATATGTGGTTTGTTAATTACGCTCATTGTTCTAAATTCACATACGATTTGACATCTGCTGATTTATATGTGTAAATGTAAAATGTTACCACTACACACTTACGAATTTTGTGAGAAATGAGTTCAACACGATCCAATTTTGAATGAAAACAACTGGTTTATTGAGAATTATCACTGAACTTCATAGTCTTCGAATAGAGCTAATTTTGATCGACAAATTGATATGAAATATAGTTTATAAAAATCACTACGAATATATAAAAACTAAAAAACACAGTGGAGCGCAAGTACGACACGTCTACTCTGTATATACATGTATTTTACATTGCCTATCGTGCGGCAAGCAAGCAAACATGCACACACATATACGGCAAACGAACAGGCAGTTCGTAGTTCCCTACGGATAGTTTGGATTTAAATGTTTTATCTAAAAATATATTTAAAAGGCTTTTCTGCTTTCCACTTCGATCGAGATGAGTTTAAACCATGAATTAGAGAAACATACCGTAATTGTAACCGCAAGACATTATAATTAGATATTCTCAGCCAAATGAAAAGCAACGCAGCCAGATATCGGCAGGAGCTGAAATGAATCGAAAACAATAAAAGTGATTGTTATAGTGATTGTAGCAATCGAAGCCTGATCATGCCCGTAACTAACAACACCTCTAATGCGTATTCCGAGTACTAATCGAAGTTTGTGACAATATGGCCGTCACAGTTTGGCAAAATCATAATGAATCGATTAAACTGCGTTAAACTGTAGAAAAAAATAGATTTTAATTTTTTACATTTTTGAAAATCTTTTGTTTTTTAATTTTGTGAGATTTTCTGTCCACAATATTCAAAAATATTAAATGAATTAGTTGACATAACCTCACTTTTGTGTCACAATGGTGATAAACCGATTAAATAATTATTAAAACAGTAGAAATAAAAATATTTTAATTTTTTACATTTTTAAAAATAAAAATTCTTTGTTTTGTTTTGTATTGTAGTTTCCGGCAGTTTCGTGAGATTTACTGCACAATATTCAAAAATATTAAATTAATAAAAAATGAAGTGGTTGACATAACCTCACTTTCGTTTAAGTAATTATTTGATCGGTTCATCACGATTGTGACACAAAAGTGAGGTTATGTCAACCAATTCATTTTTATTAAATTAATATTTTTGAATATTGTGTACAGAAAATCTCAAAAAATTAAAAAAACAAAAGATTTTTTATTTTCAAAAATGTAAAAAATTAATATGTATTTCTGCTGTTTTAATTTAACATTTTAACGCAGTTTAATCGATTCATTATGATTTTGCCAAACTGTGACGGCCATATTGTCACAAACTTCGACTAGTACTCGGAATACGCATTAGAGGTGTTGTTAGTTACAAGGTTTATATAGGAAATCCTATACCATGATCGGGCTTCGGTAGCAATGTCAGTGTAAATTATAAAACTGTAACAAAACACTTCTATTGTTTTCACTAAATTTCCGCTCCTTGCCGACATCTAGCTGAGTTGGATCATCTGGCTGAAAATATCTCGTTATAATGTCAGGTAAATGCTCTTGTAAACAGCTTCAAACATACCAAAATGCCAAAATTTAACGATAAATTCTCCATACGGATGCGGCAAAATGTTGACTTTCATCTGCCGTCATGGCCTGGTAATTAATAATTTTTACTTTCTTTCCCCGAAAAACGCCGAATTCAATCATCCCAGTGGATTGGCAACTGCAGAAGCTATAATAGCTGTTGCACGAAAAGTTTTTGCTACTATTTTAAATGGCACCAGCAA
>NW_022198241.1:0-6978 GCF_009176525.2 Contarinia nasturtii | reverse complement strand
TATCTTGTAACATTGTGTAATTTCCGAGTAAGTATCGAAATACCCTACGAAACTGTACGAGTTTGCGAACGAGTGACACAGCGATTTATTCCACATTCGCATCGATATATAACTCACTATGTGACCGCATATGTGCAGAATGATATGGAAGTTACGGAGTTTGCGGAACACTACCAAACTGCGAGATATTCGAAAAATTTTAACGCGCCAATGCATAAAGAAGCATGTCGGGTGGTATCTCCGTGTACAAAAAATGTTTTGCTACCGCCGTCGATTTCAAAACGAAGTATTTCCAAGCGCGATAAGACAACCTGTACCAGGGATTTGGTTGAAGTAGATCGAAGTGCGACCCTTGGATCAAAAATGCCACGACATATTTATGTAAAAGAAATAAATGTCGGAAGAAATGAAACAGGCGGTGCATTGGATCTAAGTTTGCCGAAAAAGCGCGATGTGCATAGCACAGGAAAGGAAAACGAAGGAACAAAAACTTCTTCATCGAGTAATATTCGTACCGATCAAGGTACGCAATGTGAAATGGCAGAATACAATGTTACTGTGGATGTTCCGGGACAACCATTGAGAAATTTTAATATGTCCCTACCAATAGCACCTCAAATGATCGCACCAAATAACGATATGAATGCGGCGTATCCCATTGACATACCGACCACGATTTCAAAATAAACTGATAATGTCGCAGGAAATATCCAAGTTAATAACCAAGGAGCAAGTTCAAGCGCTGCCCATCAAAATGCTGTTTTTATAGATAGCGTAAATGTACCAAGTTTGATGACTGCCAGACAAAATGCTGAAAATCACGACTTGACCGGAAGCTCAAGTAGTTGCAATGGAATTAATGCCCTTCCGACCATAACACGCATATTCGCACCGACCATGCCGACTGGTATGGATTGGGGAGGCAATACATTGGGAGCATTTGATGCGCCGATAGTTAGCAATACAATGAATATGGCTTCAAATGCTGAAGTAATGCCGATGGCAAATATCAATAACAATTTTGGGATGAATGAATATGCGTTTTTTGAAGATATTCCCATGGCAAACACGTCGGTTGAGACGGTTGATTTAACCGATCCAAATCCATTGACTGATCTTGATAATATTCTTCGCGATCTTGATTATTATGGATAATTTGCCAGAAAGACTCATATATTTTTTGAAAGATTTTTTTTTGTGTGCGTGTGTTTTTTTTTATAACGAACTGAATTGATTTTGTATTTTCCCTTTTATTGTCATTTTATAGTGAATAGGTTTAATTTTGCGTGACTTTTTTATTTTTTATTTTGATAAATTTGATTTTTTTTTGTGTTGCCTTTTTATTGGAAAGTTTTTCATATCAATTTTATTTTTTAATTCAGTAGATGCAGTTAGAATTGTGTGCCAAAAAAAGTGTGAAATAAATGCTTGAAATATGTGCAAATTTGTGCTCATGATCAAGAAAAGATCGTGTGGTGTTTTTTTTTATTTGTAAAGTAGCGGGTATGGCAGAAAGGAAAACCAAAAAAGGAAAGGAGAAAGAAGAGAAGGTAAAAATAAAAAATAAAAAAGAAATAAAGATTGAAAGAGAAAAGAAAAAAGGAGAAAATTCTTGGCAGATTGTAAACTAAATGCTAATTCTTCTATGTAGGTCATTGAGTTCAATACTGCATATGGAAGCATTTGTTGGTGAGATTTTAATATTATTTTTATGCACTCGCTGCAACTTGTTTCCTCTTTTGATTACAACTGAATTCTCACCCGTAACCTTTTCGACTTTAAATGGACCGTCAAATAAAGGACTAAATTTATACTGTTTGTTTTGATTGCGTGTATATACAAAGTCTCCGGGCTTGATGTGTAGACTTTTTACTTTGTTTCTGTCATTATAATATTCCTGATTGTATTCTTTTCTTTTAATGATGTTGTTTTTTGCTTGTAGCCAGGTAGATTTAATTTTGGCTTTAAACTCGTCAGAAAAATCATTAAATGTGTAGGCAGGTAAATGACCCGATGTGAGAGAGCTGGGGATTTCGAATAATCTGCCAAACATCAATTCGAAAGGGGAAAAATTTGGAGATGAATGAATTACGGAATTTTGATTAGCAACAAAATACGGTAATTTTAGGTCCCAATCCGTTGGATTATCTTGAGAAAACATACGCAAATAATTTCCCAATTCGCGATTTTTTCTTTCAATTTCGTTACTCGCTGGTGAATAGGGAGACGTGAAAATGTGCTTAATATTTAACATTTTGTTTATTTTTTTGAATACTTCGCCGGTAAAACTTGGATGGCAGTCCGACGTAATGGTTTTGGGAATGCCAAAAAATAAGAATACCTGTTCAATGAGTATTCTGGCTGTGGTGTCACTGTCCACAGAAGGAACGGCAAAAGCGAAACAAAATTTTGTGAGACAGCAATGCAATATTAAAATATATGCGTTAGAGCGTGGAGTAGGCGGATTAATTCTTCCACAATGGTCGAAACTAATTACCTCCATAGCACGCGTAGCAGTAGAAGAGATTTGCATTGGCTGTTTAGATTTATTAGAAACTTTGTTTTTATGGCATTCAACACATTCTCCAGCAAATTTTTTTATATCTGCGCGCATATTGTGCCATGTAAAATGTCTTTTGATGTTATTAAGCATGCGCTCGAAAGAACTGTGACCACCGAGGGGAGATAAATGATATATTTGTAATATCTCGTTTATATCTTCAAGTTGATTTAACTCTATCACTTTACACAAATATAAACTTATTTTAATATACTTGGGTTTAAAAATATCTTTTAATAGTGATTTAAACTTGAAGTAACTTTTTGCGTCGTTTAGAGATATGTTGAATGCGATGTTTTCCAATTTGTTGGTTTCTGAATATTTGGCTATTTTGTGTAATGTAGAGCTGGCGTTTGAAATTTGAATATCTGTTACAAAAGAATTCTTGAGTAATATTATTGTGTGCATAACATCAATACATAACAATTCGAATTCATCTTTTGGATTTAGAATGATTTTCTTTTTTAATTTATGTTGAAGCTCCTTGTGCATTTTGCAATTTATATGGTCAATAAAATAAAATATGTGATTGAATTTGCTCGAATTAATTAGAAGGTTGTTGAACTCTTCGATAAAATAATCATTTTTGGAATTTGAATTTATATTGGTTTGTTGCGCCATAGGCAACGTTTTGGAAGAACTTCTGGTCTGTACCAAAAATATTGTTTTTGACGGTTCGTCATGTGGGTTATCAATGTGCACACGCGAAAGAGCATCGGCGACGCAGTTTGCTTTGGCACTTTTATGTACAACCTCATAGTTGTATTCTTGGAGGGCCCATCGCCATCGAAAAATACGTGATTTTGTATGGTTAGCATCAAATAAGAATTTGACAGCTCTGTTGTCGGTGTAAATGTAAAATTTTGACCGACCATATAGATAAACTCTAAACCATTCTACGGCCCAAACTAAAGCTAAAATTTCGAGCTCATTAGAGTGGTACTTGGCCTGTGTTTGATTAAAACTGCGGCTAAAAAATTCAACGGGTCTATCTATATTATTTTCGCGTATGTTGAGTACTGCGCCGGCTGCAACTTGACTTGCATCGCACATTAAAACGAAAATTCCATTTTCCATGTCAGGATAAGCCAATATGGGAGGCGTTGACAGATACGTTTTTAACTTTTCAAATGCCAACTGACATTTTTCATTCCACAAAAAAGGAGTGTCCTTTTTGCATAATTTATATAAGTCAGAGGCTAATGAAGCAAAATTGGGCACAAATCTTCTATAAAAAGAACAAAGTCCCAGAAATCGTTGGGTCTCTTTTAAGTTTTTTGGAATAGGAAATTTTTCAATGCAAATGGTCTTTCTTTCGTCGGCGACTAGACCATTGCAGGTAAATTTGAAACCCAAATATCTGGTTTCAGATTTAAAAAATGAACATTTTTCGATTTTTAATTTTATATTGTGCTTAATTGGCTTCTTAAAAACCCTTTGTAAAATGTTAACATGGGATTTAATGTCCCTTGAGTGGATTAAAATGTCATCAATGTACATAAACATATTTTTATTTAAGAATTCATGTAAAATAATATTGGCGGCAAAATTCCACGCAACCGACCCGGATTGAATACCGAAAGGGACGCATTTATAATGGAAATGTCCATTCTTGGTAGAGAAAGCGGTTAATTCTCGACTGTCTTCATGCAACAAAATTTGGTTGAAAGCACCACGCACGTCCAATACCGAAAAGAATTTGGAGCCAAAAAGTTGGTTGCTTACGTCATCTATTAATGGCAAATTGAAATATTGGTCATAACACACTTTGTTTAGTGATTTGAAGTCCAAAACCAATCTTTTAGATGTTTTGCCATCGTCAGAAGGCGGTTTTTTAACCAAAAAGGCGGGGCTATTGTATGGACTTCTGCTACGCTCAATTATTCCACGACTCAAAAGATCTTGAATTTGACTTTCGATCTCAACTTGATCTGCGTATGGCAGATGAAACTGTTTAATGTGAATGATCGGAGCGTCAGGCTTGAGGCGAATTTTGTGCTTATAGACGTCTGTTGGAATAAAAATATCGCCCTGAATGAAAAAGGCTTCATTGTAATCAGATAATAATTCTTTTATTTGTGCGGTATACTTTTTATTGTCTTCATCAATGGTGACATGATTCATAAGAATTTGGGTGCGTTGAAAAGGGTCATAAATTTTGTTTTCTGATTTTAAAATGTTCACACGAAATTCGTTGAACGGCGATGAATCATATTCTTCATAATTGATTGGAATTTTTTCCGGAATTATGTATGGTTTCAAAATTTTTATGGTCGAAGAAATCATTTGGTAAGTGATCATAAAATGACTCACCTCGGTTGGTTGCGTTAAGCTTACGTATGGAGCTATTTTTGTCTTTATTAGATTTTTTCTTGTTTTTTGGTTTATTTAACGTTTCTATTTTGCAAATGCCAATTGATGTTTTAGATGAATGATTTTCGGTTGTGATATATTGGGTGCTTTTGTAATTGTTTAGTGGTAGCTGTAATTCGATTTCGTTATTTAGAAAGTCTAATTTGGCATTGAATTTTTTAAGAAAATCGACGCCCAAAATTCCGTCACACTTCAAACGAAATCCAGCATTTAATAAATGAAATTTGTGGTTAATTCGAAAATTATTGATAGTAATTTTTGATTCAATTGAACCCAACGTTTCTAACTTTGTATTTTCTGCTACGCCTGTAATGATGAGCTTTTCTTTATTATGAATGTATTCATTTTTTCTGAGTTTGGCAGGCTTTAAAATGGATATTTGCGCTGCACTGTCTATAGTGAAGGTCAAAGGTTCATTAGCTTTGGAAATTAAGACAGTTATGAAAATTTCGTTATTAATCAAATTAAACTTGGTTTTAATAGATATTATATTTGTTTTTTCTGGACTTTCTTTGACTTCGCAAAGCAAAATGTTGCCAGAAGGGTAACACTTTGCTAATTTCAGTTTTTTGAGGATTCTTCTTCTTCCTCTTCCTCTTCGTGCAGGGCTTGTTCCAAGGTTATTTCTTCAGGGGCCTCGATAAAGCGAACATTTTTTTGATTTGTTTTTGCAAAATTTGAATTATAATTTTTATTTGGAAATTTGTTTTTGTTTGAATCATTTGACTCTGATTCCGGTTTTTTATCTTTTGATTCATCTCTTTGTTGAGATGTACTTGGTTTTCTGAAATTGTTGGAAAATGACGTAGGCCGCTGCTGTTGTTGAGATTGCTGCTTGCGGTTATTTTCGGCTTTCTTTTTTCTGCAATTTTCTTCAGAATGATTGGCTAAGCCACAAAATCCACAATTTTTTATGTTTTTATTTTTCTCCATCAATTCTTTGTGGAGAGCAATTTGTATTGCTTGATCCAGAGAAGTCTTTGCGGATGCAGAAACCAGAATACGGACTGTATCGTCACGAATATTTTGCTCAAATTTAGATATGGCTAATTTTTCATTTGCTTTTTGTAGAACTTGCTTTTCAGCTTCATTGCTGGCCATTGCTCTGGAAGCTTCATTCAATTTATGCAATTTAGTTCGGAAACGTTTTGCATAATCCTCAACTGATTCATCTTTTTTCTGGAAGGATTTCGATAAATCTTCTTGAGCGAATTCATAAGAAATTGGCTTTTAGATTTTGTTTCTTAATTGTGCTTTTAGTAATGGCCAGGTGGTATATTCGTCCAATGGGGCGATCTTTGAAAGAGCTTCACCTCTAATTTTGGCTTTGATAATTAAAAGTAAACCTGGTTTATTTGCATCCGTGACCAATTGGTTATACAAGTCGCATGTGTTGACGAAAGTTTCTAAATCTTTGGGATCACCAGAGAAAACTGGGATAGCAATGATTACATCTTTTGGTTGAATTTCCATACTTTCGAATTCTTCTATTTTTTCTTGGAGAGCTTTAATTTTATTTTTCTGTACAGAAATTTGTTTGTCGCTTTCAGAAATTAGAGTGAGATTCTGCTTTTGGATTTCAACAATATATATGCGATAGTTATTAATAATTTTTTGATAATTTTTTATTCTTTGCTCTGAAGGCAAATTTGAGGCAGTAGAAATGTCTTTGTTGACTTCTTTGTCTATTTTTTCAATAAAACTTTTTTCATTGAAATCATCTTTTTCTGAATCAGATGATTCAGGATTTCTTAGAGTCGCGTCCAGGTTTGCACTAGCGAATGATTCGTTCTGATCTGATTCGGAGCCGGATTCACTTGATTTAGAACTTTCTATCGTTGTGGGTTTCCCCGATTGATCTAATTTAAAAAATGTTGCAAGTTCGGAATTTGATCGTGTTGTCCTCTTATTCGCTTTTTTATCTTTCTCACTGTTGCTCATTTGATATTTTTATCATGACGATGGAAATAATAATAGGTGGCATAACAAAAGGAATTACTTACAATTGAGTGAATAAACTTTTTAGGATGGTTTTTCCTCTGCGG
>NW_022198240.1:0-2834 GCF_009176525.2 Contarinia nasturtii | reverse complement strand
GTACGGTGAGTAGACTAGCATTAATTAAATTCGAATTTTTGATGGTGGTGAATTTGTTGTTGTTACTCAAGTTCTTGAATTTTGCATGAAATGTCCGTTTTTATTTTTAAACCGGTAACCGTATTTCTTTCTTTCGTTCTCTTTTCTCATCTTTTCCACATTTCTTTACATTTGTTATGTAATACTTGACTATTTTCGTTGTTGTTGTTGATAATGGTGGTGGTGGTGCATAGAAATGCTTTGTGTTGACTGCAAGGTAAAACTTATGTTCGCTTTTTTCAGATATCACATTTCGTACACGGATCGCATGCATTCACGACTATGTTCGCTATTCGACTTGTACTTGAGTGAAAAGTCGCTTAAATTTCAAGTGCCACATTTTCATACTATATACTCTGACTACTCCCAAAAAAAGCATTTAAATTGCCTTTTCATTACGGTATTTTCGGTCGACACAAAAATATTGTACGATTTTCTTCACCGCCAACCACAACCGAAACATATTCAAAATCGTTGCGTGCGTGGGAAAATTGTTCCATCGGTCGGAGCTGTGCTGCACACGTTTTACTTGTTTTATACAATGTAATGAATGAACGTAATGAGTTTGAATTTGGATATCTGATAAAATGTATTTTGTGCAATATGCATATGTAACGATGCGAATCATATATTAAAAGTCGTATGAAATTTACGATGATTATGGCACACACGAGAGAGAGAGAGAGCAAGAGAGGGAGTTTTTGCTGTTAAAACTGAATTTTTGGTTTTCTGAGCATCATAGACATCACGAGCTTTCGCGTTTGCTGTTCACAAACACAGTCCCCCGTTGTCTGTTTCGTGCATACAATGGAGAGATACTAAAAGAGAGAATCAGTGATGAACTATTCATTATTTCAATGAGTATATAAAGTCAGACGCTGAAACAAACAACAAGAGACATATGATCAATATGTAATATGATCCCACTTATACGAGGGTCACTATTTAAGTTTTTTCAAAAACATATATAAGACAATGGGGTTTCATCGAAAATGGTTTTATTGTTTTTCAAAATATTCGCCATGATGATCAATACACTTTTGCATTCGCTCGAACCATTTGTCATAGCATTCATGCCACTCCGAAAGTGATATCTCCAAAACGTGTGTTTTGAACGCATCAACTGCTTCTTCGGGCGATGAAAATCGTTGACCACGCAGTTTATTCTTCACGCTCGGGGATAAAAAGAAATCGTTGGGTGCCAAATCAGGACTGTACAGCGGATGACCCATTAAATCGATCTTTTGACCGGTCAAATAATCGACTGTTTGATGAGATGTGTGAGAGCTCGCATTATCATGATGAAGAATTATTTTGCGACGGCGGTTGTTTTTTCTTATTTCATCAAACACTTCGGGCAAACAAATGGTGGTGTACCAATCAGAATTGACGGTCTTACGAGCCTCTAGTGGAACTGTTGCCACATGACCACTTATCGCGAAAAAACAGGCGACCATTTGCTTCGCAACACTTCGAGCTCGAACAACTTTTGTTGGGTTATCTTCACTTTGAAAGACCCATACAGTCGACTGCTGTTTAGTTTCGGGCTCATACGCGTAGATCCATGATTCGTCACCAGTGACGATAAAATACACGGATTTTGAAACACCACGATTGAATTTCTTGAGCATTTGTTTACACCAATCGACACGAGCCTTTTTTTGAGCGATTGTCAAATTATGTGGTATCCAACGAGAGCAAATCTTTCTGACAGCTAAATGTTCATGAAAAATCTTAAATACGCTGGTCGCACTAATGCCCAGGGATGCATCAATCTCGTGATATGTTACATGACGATCTTCCATTATCACATTTCTGACAGCATCGATGTTTTCTGGTACAACAACTGATTTTGGACGACCTTCGCGGAACTCGTCGATGAGCGATAGGCGACCGCGCTTGAATTTGTTGTACCAATTATAAATTGTCCGAAGACTTGGTACTTCATCGCCAAAGGCCAAATGAAGTTGATCAAAACACTGTTGTTGTGATACACCCAATCGAAAGTGGAAAAAAATAATCGCTCGAAAATTTTCACGAGTAAAATTTATTTTTTGGCTGAGACGCAATTTACATGTTACGGTAAACAATACAAATAACGATCGAATGACAAAACGTTCTGAGAACGTTTATGCTACAAAATGTTAAACTTAACGAATATGACAATGGTTTGCATCGGGCAATACTAAAACATACATATTGAAGAAACTTAAATAGTCGCCTACGTATCCGGTGCCAGTGATATTACATCTTTGTTAAAGTTGAGAGCCGAATAAAGATGGCTGGTGCATAATTTCTGTAAAAAAATTCGTTGGCATTTCAACATTCCCTTTTTTGTGTGCAAACGATCCTGAAAAAAGAGTTGCCATCCAACATTTTGCAATGGCGCATGGCTGGAAATTTATTATTTCCATTCCAAATTCAGCTTTACATCAATGACGGGTGGTGTGGTGGAGGAGGGGCTACCATCAATCTTACGAAAACTACGAAAATTCGGTCAGTTGGCCAAAGTTGGTTTGTTTCAAAGATATACTTTTCCCATTTTACCGAGAAAAAAAGGCGAGCTTCAAATTACCAACAGAGAACTTTTAGTATCATGTATCTAACAAAATTGGATTGAAAAATTATATGCATTCTAGAAATTGTTTAAATTATTTCAAACAAATTAAATCACTTGTAATTTAACGGAGAAGAAAAATGTCATCACATTAATTCTTTTTGATTATAAAACATACACACACCATGAAGAAAAAGGAAATTAGATTCAATAGAGATTACCAGTGAATTTCTTGTTC
>NW_022198239.1:0-1113 GCF_009176525.2 Contarinia nasturtii | reverse complement strand
TAAATTCTATTAATTATTTTCGTTGCTACTATTGCAAAACTTATTTAATTTATATATGAGAAATTTGCGAAGTTTACAAGCTTCATTGTTTTCAAGGGCGTGAAAGAGATGGCGCTCGCAGAAAGTGATTCGCTTGAAAGTTTACTGTAAGAGAGGGTCGCATCAAATCGAACAAAAATTGAATTGTTTTCCAGTTGAAGGCGCCCGTTTGAATGGTTTAGAAAATCAGCCTCACGCATTTGTTACATTTGGTGCAACGGTAAGATTCTTTCTTTTTATCAGCTTTTATTTCCTTTCAAATGTACTCTTTGAAAGACCTTTTTTCGAATATCAAAAAGAATTATCCTAGATTCGGAACCCAAAACTGTCACTTTCTGTATTTTGTTTCCAAAACTGATTTTCAGGGTGATTTAGCAAAAAAGAAAATCTATCCCTCTCTATGGTCGTTGTTCCGTGATAATTTGTTGCCAAATGGAACCATGTTCTTGGGATGTGATCGCAATAAATTAACATCATCTGAATTTCGCGCTAAATACGAACCATATATGCAGGTCAACTCCAGTGAACGAGCTCGATACGAAGAATTTTGGCGATTGAGTCATTATTTGGCTGGAAACTATAGCTCTCACGATGACTTTAAATTATTGAACGACGAAATTAACAAATTGACAAAAGGAACTAATGCAAATAGACTTTTCTATTTGTCAATTCCACCCACCGCATTCGCCTCGATTACCGAATTGATCAAAGCTAATTGCATGGCTAAAAAGTGAGTATAAAAATCAACGTTGGTTTAGCGATTTCAATGATCATTTGTCTAGATTTGGTGTAAAAATTTCTTTTTTTCTCTCACCCTTCAACCAGCGGCTGGAATCGTGTAATAATTGAAAAACCATTTGGTAAAGATACCGAGTCATCGAAAAAATTGAGTGATCATTTGGCAAAGTTGTTTGTTGAAGAGCAAATCTACCGCATGGATCATTATTTGGGACAAGAAATGGTGCAAAATTTGTTGACCTTTCGATTTTCCAATAAAATCTTCAGTCCAACGTGGAATCGAGACAACATTGCTGCCGTTATGATCACATTTAAAGAGCCATTCGGTGTTGTTGG